>NC_140980.1:2579008-2596508 GCF_056783735.1 Eptatretus burgeri
GGTGTTTGTAGACAGACAGACCAAGTGGTAATAACTCAGTGGTGTTCGTTACCTGAGCAATGGATGCTGCTCCTTTATCCGTGATATGGTTTAAAGCAAGGTTGAGATTCAAGAGCACTCTGTTGCTCGACTTGGTGCTACCGAGAGCTTGGCCAAGCAGGTCTGCACCTTCGTCATCGATCTGGTTGTTTCTTAGTGAGATGTGACTGAGACTGCAATGGAAAGTACCACCTTCAAAGTGTGCATAGATTGAAAAAGTATGTAATTAAGCAAACAAATAAAATACTACAAAAGCACAACTAGAGATTTATTTAAAGGCAAAAACAGGAGTCCACTATTTCTAACACATCGGTCAAAATATTGTGTCCACGAGAAAATGTCACATTCGTCATTGATCCGATAACTTCAATAAGGCCTGTTCACCATCAGGATCTGTTCAACATCCCTTACAGTAGGGTGAAGGTGAGGAAAACGCCCTGCGTGTGAAACACCAGGTTGGCAGTTTATCGCTGGATCGTGATTCGAACCCAGACTAGACGGCTCACAGATGTCACCACGAGGGTATCAAGCCGGCCGGCCTCCCTGAGTTTCGTTGTGGTGCAACTTTCACACCCGAATGGGACCAACAACTCCTCTGGTTCACGGACTATGAAATTATGAGGACACAAGGAGAAAGGGACAAATGAACACTGGATACATTGAATATGAAGCTGGGATCTGTCGTGGAAGTTTTGGCCACCTCGAGACAGAAAGAACTTTTCGTTCAGCAGTTGAAGCTGCTAATTCAGTCACAAAATATAAGACAAACAATTTCACAAAGAGTACATTGAGTATATTTGTGATCCCTCCAGGGCGTGGTTCATACATCAAAGGAAATTAACTGAACAAAGAGAGGCCTTTTGAAGAAACAACAGGTGGAACTTTGCGAGGTTAAAATCACAAACACAGGATGAAAAAAACGGTCCCTTATCGGTGCTTGCTCCAGATTGTCTTGGGTGACGGGAGGAAAGAGAATGTGATTTCTTGCCCTGGCCATCAGGGCCAGCGAATTATCGATGAGGTTTTACAAGGTCTTTTACTACTACGACTACTACTAAGGAATGTGTACAATGCCTCCCGACTGGCTTTCCCAGCACGTATTTCTCAAAGCACTAAAGAAAGCAAAAAAACATTTTTTTGTACACCAAGTCATGGCTCGCATGAGAGCGTAACACACAATGCACACAGCAAGGGGGGCATGAGACAAGAGGGGCGGGAGTGAGAAGGACAAAATGGGGGAACAGAGACATTAGGAGATCTTTGGAAGGGAGAGGGATGGGATGGGGGACATGGGGAAAACAGGATGAACATTACAGGGACTTTCAGGAAGGAAAGCAGGGAATTTGAAGGAGGTGGGCTTGGGGTGGATTAACGGGGGTAGAAAAGATCAAGGATTTGGATGGGGGATGATAAGAGGTGGTGATAAACAGCTGTTTTGAAAGCCTGGAGGGAAGAATGGGATTGAATAGAGTGAGGGAGTTTATTCCGAAGGCGGGGAAAAAGAGGAATGAAAGAGTGAAGGTGAGCAGTGATTCGTGATTTTGGTAGTTTTTCCAGAAGGGGGTTGATGGTAGACCCTGAGCGCCCTGCAGAAATGTGGTGGGGACAAATCGCAGATAGAGCAGGGGGGGGACTGAAGAAGAGACGATGGAAGACAGAAAGACCACCGACCTGCCTGCGGTGAGAGAGTGAGAGGCCCAAAGCCTCAGCCTCATCGCGGGAGATGCCAATGATCTGAAATGCCTTTGTTTCCACAGCGTGAAGCCGAGAAAGGTGGGAGGCAGGAGCACCAGCCCAGAGGGGAGAGCAGTCCTCCATCAGGTTGCAGACAAAATCTTTGTAAGTAGTCAGGAGCTCAGGTGGGCAAAGAAAGGACTTTGCACGATGGAGGATTCCCAGTCGACGACTGGCTTTGGAGGCCAAGTTTGAAGTGTGGCTTTCTCAGGAAAGATCATGGCAGATCGTGAGACCCAGAAGCTTGAAAGAAAGGACTTTTTCCGGAGGATTGTTGAGAAAGTGGATGGAGGGGTTTTCCAAACGGTCCTTTCGGAGAGACATGGTGAGAGTGTGAGATTTGTCTGGATTGAAAGACATGTTCCACGTGTTGGACCAGTTTGTGATTTCACCCAGATCTGCAGTGAGCGAAGAAGCTGCTGCTTACCGGTCTGAGGGATGACCGATGGTATGGCAGAGGGGGGAGTCATCAGTAAAAAGATAAAGAGGATTTTCCAGAGAATGGGAGAGAGAGAGAGTAATTGGCATTTTACGTCATTATAAATGAAATTAACAATTCAGTTTCCCACAGATTCAAGAATCATGAAAGCATGGATTCAGAGTTGGGAACACGAAGCATGCCAGGGTAGTCATATACAAGTACGAGTTCTCTTGGAAACGACTTTAATGCGAGAGGAGGCCATTTGACCCATCAAAACCTGCACTATGACTGCCAACCTGTGGTTTTGTTTGCACTCTATCCTTTTCATTTGCAGAATATAACAACCTCCAGCAATAAATGCCCTTGTACAATCTCTCCTTGAGGCTTCATGTTGAACATAGAATGTGAGGACCTGCGTGGAATCACAAAGCACACTTACAGGCCAAGGTTGTGTAGTAGTCTGTAGTATGGCTGCTGAGGAATAGGGTTGCCCTCCAGTGTCACACATCTGGAAAATGGAATGAAGACCTGTGTTTGCATCTGGTGAAAGGTCGGTTCAGGTGTTCAGGACGAGCGGCATCCGAGGCAGTCATTCAGAATTTGATGCGTGCGCGTGTGAGTGGAGCGTTGCTTGCGATCACGATGAACGTACCTGAGAGCACCGCACTGCGAAAGCGTGGACACGTTCACGCTGAAAACATTGTCGCTGGTCCAAGCGTTCCAGAAACTGCAAAAAAGCCAAGATGCATTAAGATGATGATCCATGACCAAAAAAGGTGGAACAATGTTGATTTGTGAGGGAGCACACACCTGATGGAGCATAAAGTGGAAACAAATGGCAAACACGACTTGAGAACTTCCATGAAGTTGTCATTCAATCTCCAACCTGCACAAAGGAAACTTTATTTAATTTTTTTCTCGATTTTAAGAAGAAAACAACAATATTAATGTATCCAAGCTGTTATTATCACCTGGTTATTAAAGTGAGCTATCACCTGGTTGTTTGACCTGGTGTAAAATTGGTGTAAAACCTGGTGTAAATTTGACCAGCTATCACCTGGTGGCCAAATTCCTGCCCTAACCTACAAGAGGGCATTGCATCGCAGCCGCAGCAGCACAGATTACTTATCCACCATTCTTACTGATGAATCACGAGATGATGGCATCTCGACAGAGAATTGGGGTTGAGGACTTTGGGTGGGGAAGGGGTATAAAGACTTGTAGTGGGGAGGGAATTTGAAGATGTACAGTATGTATATAGGAATGTATATATGTGTATGTACATCAGACGTATGTTCATCAATCACCACTTTTCTTTCCGCCACAAACCCGTTCATTTCTCACAACCTCGGATGTGCAATGCACAGATTTCTCTTCTTTGTCCATCATTTCCTTCGTACTCCGCCAGGATGCACGGCATGAAGGAAGGGACTCGTTCGCCGATGCCGCGTTCCGTTGATTCAGAGCTCGCCTCGCTGCTCATTGTGCTTCGACTACGAACCACCGTCCCTACAGGTAAAATGTGGTTTCAAGAAACACGAGTTTCAGGATGAAAACAAATGAGTTTCGTCATTCCGAAGATGTTCTTCATTTATAAGATGGAGAAATTTTTTTAAGGCGTAATTATGACGTCATAGGTCACCTGGTTACAGGCGCCATCCTGGAAAAAACGAAAAAAATTGCATCTCTATAATCTCCGAAACCACTCCACGGAAAAAAAAAAAATTACACATGGTTCATTGTCAAGTACTCCCCATGGGGAATAAGATTTGTTTATGATGATGTCATCGCTTTCTTCATTATGACGTCATAATTCAACAAGCACCAACGCTTGATTCGATAAGTAATGAAATTTTTTTTCTTTGCAACTGCTGGTCCAATTGACACGAAATTTTGAGCATCGGTGGTGCGGCTCCTCCTGTAGGAATTTATAATCATAATTATGACGTCATAGGTCATGTGGTGCAGGCACCATCTTGGAAAAATATTGCACCTCTATATGTCCAAAATTCTCCATGGAAAAAATTGAAACATGGCTCATTGTCAAGTACTCCCCATGCGGAATATGATATGTTAATGATGATGTCATCGGTGCCATCATTATGACGTCATAATTTGACAAGCACAGCGCTTGATTCGATAAGTATGAAAAAAATTCTCTGCAATTGTCGGTCCGATTGACATGAAATTTTCCACATCGATGCGCTTCCTCCTGTATAATTTTTTAGTCATAATTATGATGTCGTCGGTCACATGGTACAGGTGTTATCATGGAAAACCAAAAAACTTTGCACCTCCATATCTCCGAAACCCGCTTCCGGAAAAAAATTTCCACATGACTAATTGTCAAGTACTTCCCTTGGGGAATAAGGTTTATTCATGATGATGCCATCGGTGGCTTCATTATGACGTCATAATTCGACGCCTTGGACGGTGCAGGTGACAATTCCCCTTCTTCAAAAAAAAAAACTTTCTTTAAATACTGTACATGAAATTACTGCATTTCATTCAGACTAGAGTCCAGTTAGGATCCTAATAATTTGAACTTAAACACGTACAATACAAAATTATAATTTTTTAACACGTATAACTACAAAATGATATCTTTTTTAAAACTAAAAATGTCATTCTTGTTTGACTGCAGGTTATACTTTCCTCTTTTGCTCAATGAGTTGGAATCAAAATTATATTTCGGCACCACGGGAGGAATGTCCTTGATTCCTGATCGGGCGCAGAGCTCTTCTAAATCTTGCTCAAAGTTTCCTGTGCACCGGTAGCCCTCTGGAACATCGCAACACAATATTTCATGACGTTTCAGGAAGTCAACATTCTTTTCGTGCTTTGCGGCAAGCAGATCGGATATGTACGGTATATGCGTGATGTGGATTTTTTAAACCCACCTTGTTGTGATCGTTGTCCTCCTGAAGGATTCTAACTGGCCGATTGTGGAATCCTATTTGACTTCAGACAGAGTTTAACGTTTGTCCGATTTGATTATAAAATCCTACAAAAAACCCTATCGACACTGATAAAACTGATGTCCACACAAGTCCTTCCTTGTGAAACAATTTATTTCCTAATTATACACCATACACTTCTCACCCTTGTACAATGAACTTAAGAATCCCCATTTGATTGCAATATTATTTGGTTCTATTTCATTTATTCTTACTTTAGTAAACAGTTAGACCAACCCGATTCAATTCACTTCTACATTACATCAGAGAGTTTTATTCTAACTTGGTACTTTGTCAGTTCCAAGGAGTACGAGCCACTGAGAAACTATACTTCCTCACGTGCTTGCACTGAGAACGATCTGCCTTTCAAAACATTTTATACTTCCATGAGAGAGAGGTTGGGGGATATTCACCCAGACTGTAGACGTGTCTTTTAGACAAAAAGCCACTTCGTACATTTTCTAAGCAAACGTTCATTTATCAGCTCGGCCACTCTGCTCCAGAACAACACATTTCTTATCATTTAGGGCAAAAGTCTTTTGGCCAGAAATGACAGCCAATTCAATTTGCAGCATAAAAGTTACATTTCTGAAACTCCATTTGTTACAATTTAAAATACATTAATATAAATTTTTCCCCCACACATTTAATATAAATTGCGGAACCGAGATGTACATGCATGTGTGTATCGCGTATTTGTGTATGTGCAGTATGTTTATAGGAATGTATGGACATATATATATATATATATATATATATATATATATATATATATATATATGTTTCATGTGTATGTTTGTATGTTTGCATGTAAGTGTATTTAAAGTGCCTATAGAAAGTCTGCACCTCCTTTCAAAATTTTCACCGGTTTTTTTGCCTTATAGCCTGGAATTAAGTTGCATTAAATCAGACATTTCCCACCTTTATATACACATCGTAACCCACAACTTCAAAATGAAAAACAAATTCCACAAATTTCCAAAAATTAATTAAAAAGTACAAAACTAGAATAATTTCGTTGGATGATTGTCCACCCCCCCCCCCCCGAGTTAATACTTGCTGGAAGCACCCTTGATAGCAATTACAGGTGTGAGTGTGTTGGGATAGGTCTCTACCATTACTTGGCACACCTTGATTGGACAATATTTGTCCATTCTTCCATACAAAACGGTTCAAGCTCAGTCAAGTTGTGTTGGGGAGCGTTGATGGAGAGCAATCTTCAACCCATGCCACAGATCTTCGATTGGATTTTGGTCAGGGCTCTGACTGGGCAATTCAAGGACATTTATCTTTTGTCCTCAGCCATTCCAGTGTAGCTTTACCTGTGTGCTTCGGGTCGTTGTCATGCTGAAAGGTGAACTTCCGTCCCAATATCAGCTTTCTTGCAAAGGGCAGTAGATTTTCTTCGAAGATTTTTCTGTATTTTTGCTCCATTTTCCCTTCTTTCCTGATAAGTGCCCCAGTCCCTCCTGATGAGAAACATCACCAGAACATGCTGCCACCACCATGCTTCACAGAAGGGATCTTTGAGTGATGTGCTGTGTTGGGTTAGTGCCAAACGTAACGTTTTACATTTAGACCAAAAAAGTTTAATCTTGATTTTGTCAGACCACAAAACTTTTTGCCACACGGCTTCAGAATCTCCGGAGTGTTTTTAACACCTCAAACGGGACTCAAGGTTGGCTTTTTTGAGTAATGTCTTCCTTCTTGCCACCCGACCATGCAGGCCAGACTTGTTGAGTGTCTGGGATATTGTTGTCACAAGCACACAGTGAACAATCTTTGCCACAAAGGCAAGTAGCTCTTTCAAAAGTTGGCATTGGCCTCTTGGTGGCCTCTCTGATCAGTCTCCCCCTTTCTTGGTCATCCAGTTTGGAGGGACGGCCTGATCTCGGCAGGGTCTTGGTGGTACCATATGCCTTCCACTTCTTAATGATTGTCTTGAATGTGTTGCAAAGGATATTCAAGGTCTGAAATATTTTTATACCCATCTCCTGATCTGTGCCTTTCCACAACATTATCCCGATCCCGGAGGTCTCTTGAATGCTCCTTGGTGCAAATGGTTGAGTCTTTTACTGTGATATGCACTTCCCAGCAGAGGAAACCTTCAGGAACGGCTGATTTTATTCTGAAATAAAAAGAATCACTGCAATCTAACAGAGGCTTGATAATAATATGAAATATACGTAATACGATAATATGAGTTTGCCAAAACTCCCAGGGTCTGTTGGCCATCTCGTCAGCCCACTTCTTTCTCCATTGAATGTTGGCTGGTCGAAGAAGAGGTTTTCTCCGAGCTGCTCTCTCCCATGGGAGCCCCGTTGATGAAGGTACCGCACGGCAGTTCTTGAGCTAATCTGGACCTCCGCTGCAACATCTGCCACCTTGCAACGGGGAGTTTTCTGAATGGACCGCTTGACAGCTCGAAGACATCTTTCTGAGGGCCCTGATCGATCCGAACGAGAAGCTGTGGATTCCTTGTCTTCGCTTGTGAATTGCACAATCAACCGATTGACCGTAGGAAGCGCAATGCCAAGGTTCTGAGCTATCTGACACTGGATGACTCCACCTTCCGAATGGCCAAT
Organism: Eptatretus burgeri; assembly: GCF_056783735.1. NCBI lineage: Eukaryota > Metazoa > Chordata > Myxini > Myxiniformes > Myxinidae > Eptatretus > Eptatretus burgeri. Next base: position 2,586,745 of record NC_140980.1, read on the forward strand.
AATTCATCCTCTTGGAAAATCGGAAAGTTTGTGTGCTCCCTGGGTTCGAAGCATAGTTAATTGTCGTACAAGACCCAGGAACTCGTTTTTGCAAATAAATAGTCGAGTATTAGTTCAAATCACTGAGTAAAACTGTTATACAGATGAAATGAAGCCTGGTGTGTTGGCGCAGTGGTTAGGGCAGCGGCTTGGGATCCAAAAGGTCCTGAGTTCAAGCCCCGTTGGGCCACTGAATTAATACACCAGGGGGTTGACTCAGCCTGTCATCCTTCCGAGGTCGGCGAAGTGAGTACCAGTGTACTGGGCCGGTGTATACCCCGGTTAAAATAGGTGTACCATATCCCTGTGTCGTAAGAGGCGACCAGGGTTGCGTCAGGAAGGGCATCCGGCGTAAAACATGTGCCAAATCACTATGCGGATCATATGGATGATCCACTGTGGCGACCCCTAACGGGAGCAGCCGAAAGAAGAAGAAGAAGACAGATGAAATGAAGAAATTTAAGTTGTCCATTTACTTCTGTCATGTCCTCTGTACAATTTCCAATTCGCTTCTCATTTCAATTTACAATGTTTCAACTCTAACCGTGTCCGTCATCCCGCCTGCTCCAGTTTCTTTACCTGCTCTTTACATCTCCACTGGGCCATGGTTGGATTCCCCTCGAAGACCCAGCAGCCGTGGCCTCCATGCCCACCCACTTGGGGTGTGCCCTCCGTCCGCAGGCTGCCTGCTGCAGCCTCCGCTCGGGACTCCCACGGGGTCCTTCCCTTTGCGTCTCAGTGCTGCCACTCCTGCACCAATGTCCATGAGGGACACTGCACAAATTTGCCTTTGCTGTACCACCTCCTTTCTTGAAAGGCTTGTGGGAGATTATTTTTGCACCCCAATTCGCCTGTTGGCCCCCATCCTCTCCAAGGGTTCCTGGGGACATCAAGCGCGCCCAACACTCCACCCAACGTTTCTGTTGAACACTCCGGGCCTTCAGGAAAGCCTGGAGAGAGCATTTATATTCATCCCTCTCCAATCTCCAGAGGCATGTTCGCATGCATGCTCAATCATGTGGCATCCCCTGCTCTCCCCTCGGCTTGCTCGGCGCATCCTGCGCAGGAGCCGTGCTCACACACTCACCACACACACACACACACACACGGAGTAGTGTTCGTTATGAGTAAATTGTGCTTCATTTCATTTATTTTGAGAACATTTTGGGGTTCCATCCACAATGTCGTTTGAGAAGAGTTTCAGAAATGCTTCAGATCTGCATCTCCAATCATACGTTGTGCCCTTTCATTGGTAAACCCTTACCATCGTTATGAAGACCATCATGTTCGAGAGTGACTCTTTCTGCTGACATCACTTTCACTTCCTTCAGAAATTTATTCTGATTTCTCTTCCACGATCACCCAACCTTGAGTTTTGTCCAAGGGATGAAGGTTGCAGAAAACATGAAAACATCAAGAAGTGAGACTTGCTTTAAAAATTAATAAAAAAGGAAATAAACAAATAAATATCTACAAACAATGTTCCTAATTATCTCTCAACTGATATTATTATCCCAACACTTTTTGAAAAGGGGGGACATTGTAATTGGCTCCATCTGTCTGTCCGTCCGTCCGTCCGTCCGTCACACTATCTCCTCCTAATAGGCTGGGCAGAAATCCACCAAACCTGGTACTTATGAAACGATATGCAATCAACAATGGAGACATATGAAATATGCTCCGATTTTTTGGGATTTGACTCCCCGGTTCATGCCCCAAGTTGGGGGGGGGACTTAAGGGTCACAGGGGTCAAAACGCAAAAAGGAAGTTATTTTTTAGAAGCTTGCCATTCTTTTAATATGTGTACTGGGATGCTGATATTTGGCATCGAGGTTCCTTTGGGATATATTATTGGTGTCATGAAGTTGAAATTAACAAATGATTAAAAAAAAAATTAATTTCAACCTCAGATTTGTGTCAAAGCCACCCAATGCTCACCTGTTTATACTTGACGCTTGCCATTCATTTCATATGTGTACTAGTTTACTTATTACAATATACGAATACATATATGGCTTTAAAATTATTTGGATCAGACTTCACTGCAATGCTTTATAAAAAAATATTATTCGACGAGTCTTTTAAAAACGATAAATGTATAAACAGGCGAGCATTGGGTGGCTTTGACACCAACTCTCTGGTTCACTTTCAACGTCAACCATCAGGTGAATAATCAGTGAAAATGTCCTCAGGTTCTGATGAACCTTAATGAACCAGCAAATGCAATCACGTGATGCACTTCCAAGAAGCACTGGAAGCTAAATTCAAGGAGAGGCGTAACAACGGCCTGCGTGCGATGTGACAGCAGCAACCGTTGTGCTTTGGTGGACCTCTTCACTCGAGATGTCTGTAAATGTTGAACGATTTTGATTCCACAGAATCCAGGAGAGACCGATGTGATGTTGGAGACACCAGCCCAGAAAAGGAGAGCAGTGCTCCATTTATCTGCGGACAAAGGCCTCGTGGTTGTGAGCAGTTCTCATTTCTCAAGGAATGACTCGGAACAATGGAGGATACCCGGTGTGTGACTGGATTTGGAGGCCAGCTTTGTTACGTGGAAAGGTCATGACTGATGATGAGGCCAAGAATTTCGAGAGACTGGACCTCTTTCAGTGGAAATCCATGCGAAGAGGCGGGTTCATTTGACGATCCTTCTGGAGCGGCAGGGTTGATTTGCCAGGATTTGAAACTATTCCATTTTTCAGATCAGCATCTAAATTCCAGATCAGCAGGGAGAGAGAGAGAGAGAGAGACTCGGCTGCCGTCAGTCCAGCAGTGGGATGGGGGCACTGCACACAATTGGAGAGGTCGTTTTTGTAGATGATGAACAAAATGGAACCGAAGACACCACGTTGGTGTCGCATCCGCTGGTAGGGAAAAAAAGGAGAGGTTTCCATTGAGAGCAACGTGTTGATGGTGTGGGTGGGAAGAAGTCAGGAAGTCAGGTGTGAAGATGGCCTTGTATGACGAGAGGTTCACCTATTATTTGAAACTTTGCTGATGGAGGAGCAGCAGCTTGTCCGCAGTGGAGTGAATGGGACAGAATCCACACTGACGGTCAGAGATGGAGCTGCTTGAAAACAGGAAACACTTGGACATCAGAAACAATGATGGATTCTCTGACTGTACTTGTAATTGGAAGCAAGCTCACCGGTCTCTCGTTGCTATGGAGTCTGTTTTGCACCCTTTGGTGGATGGGAGTGACTTCCATGCGGTCAAAGGAGGAGGACCACATCGAAGAGGAGAAACAAGAGCAGCAGAGCATATTTGAGAATACAGGAAATAGTCATCGGGACCTGCAGCCGAAGGAGGCTGAGGCCGGCCCCGACTTTCTGTACCTTGTCAGGTGAGGGTTGGGTGCACCGGATTTGGAGCCCAACACCTCTCAGACCCCCTCCACTCCTCCGTTCTCCGAGGTCTTTGTCATCAACCAAAGACAGTCAATCAGACGAAACTCTGAAAAGCATTTTCCGGATTATCTATGGATTGTAAAACCCCAGTTCGTTCCACACAATGACAAGAGTTGCCTCGAAGTACACTGACATTGATATACCAGGCAGGTGCTGCAGTTCCCCCGACCATTCACCCCCACGAAGTCACAACACCACCCAGCCGTCCCGAGCCCTCGGTAATGAGAACTGGTGAACAGACAGGAAATAAAAATACCAGCAAACACACGTTCAATTCGAAGAGGAAATTTAACATCAAAAACAATTTTTACCACAAAATACAAGCCACAGCTCCAGGACGGGCCGGTTCAAAAAAATTTTTTTTTTCAACGTCATGACGTCACGCGCTCAACGGCGTGACGTCATTTGCGCGCAGCCGACCAACGCGAATAAACGTGATACGCCGCGTCGTTCCATCAACTCGGATTAATGTGCTTTAATTTTAGTCCGTTTTAGTTTCCGATGAGAATGATATATATATATATATATATATATATATATTTTTTTTTTACCACATTTGTTACAAACATATTTTGCGAGAACAATTCGAAATCGCGCGCACTTATTGAGCTGGTATTGGCAAAGAGGAACATAAAACAAGAATCTTTGTGGTGGATCACGACGCATTTTATTCCTCCGAATAGCAATGTACAAGCAAAAGTCTCTGAGGTCTTTGTTCCGAGTTACACGTTGAAATCATTCCAGAGCTATGACGTCATCTGACGTAACTTCCTGTCGTTAAGCCCCGCCCTCGCGGGGTGAATCGATCGGTTGCAGACGCTCGTGCGTATCCGTATTATTTTTTTATTATTATTATTATTATTATTATTATTATTATTACATTTTGTCTGTATTTTCTCTGGAAACCGCTCGTCGGATTGACACTAATTTTTCACCAGACGCGCAACTTACTCATGCAGAATGCTTTAATGATAATTATTATGATGTCATAGGTCACGTGGTGTGGCAGTCGGGTTGGGAAAAAAAAAAAGGGAGCAACGTTGGACCTTTATAATCTCTGAAACCGCCTCCATGGAAAAAGTTGAAAATCAGACCCGTCAAGTACTCCCCATGGGGGAAGAAGTGATTAAAAAAAAATGATGTCAAAGGTGCCTTCGTTATGACGTCATAATTGCACACGTCGAACGCTACATCCGATCAGTATGAACATTTTTGAGAGTCATCTTTGGATAAATTGATCAACACAAAAAATAATTATGACGTCATTGGTCATGTAGTTCGGTAGCCATATATATATATATATATATATATATATATATATATATATATATATATATATATATATATATATAATTGTTTAAATTTCAAAATTTTTCTCTGAAACAGCTGAACAGATCGAGAATAACCTTCACAGGTATGACCACCTGTCCATGAGGAACGAAAAGTCCCGTCGGCTGTCACGTGGTTTGGCAGCCACATTGGATTTACCCAAAAACCTTTTTAAAATCTTCTTCTCCAGAACGGCTGAACAGATCGAAGGGAAACTTCACACTTGTTTCCTGGACCTTGGGAATACCGGCGTGTTCATGAATATCATTGATTGGTCAAATGGTTTGGAAGCCGTTTTGGATCGAAGGAAAATATTTTTTTAAAAACTATTTCTCTTGAACAGCTTCATCGATTGATGTGAAATTTCACAATTATGATCTCGCAGTGAATGGGGGAATATATGTTATAAATTTCGACTTGATTGGACGCAGGGTCTGACGGCCAGAATATTTATATATATTTTTTGAATCTGTGTTCTTTTTAAATTTTTATTTATTTAATAAGGCTCACTTGGCTGCACCTGGATGGCTTTGAGGGTAGCGGAGTAGCAATTGCAAACCCCAGTCCTTTCCAGGTTCCTCCTGGTGACTTCATCTGTTTTTTTTTTTTTTTGCTTGTTCGGGTTCCTTCTGATGACTCCAATGCAGTCCCTATTTTATGTGGTCTTCCGTTTGATTTGAATTTCATTTTTTTTTAATTACAATTTTGGCACCAAAAGAGTTGGCTCGCACCAAGTCCTATAACCCCGACACTACCCCATCCACTCTCTTCTCCACTTACTTAACCTCCCCTCTACTTTCATCCCCTTCGCTCCCCTCGCCTCCCCCACAATCGCCCTGGTTGTTTGTTATTGTCTTTCTGTTTCACCCACAGATAAGGGTGAAGCAGAGGGGTGAGTTTTCCATTGACACTCTCATACCTTGATCTTCATTGCCCGGCCTGCGAGCCACCGGCAGTCCCTGGTGGCCGAAAGTGCGGCCGATATATAATAAGCAAATGTGAAAACACCCCATAATCCGCCATAAACGCTGTCAAATTGACCCGTTGAAAAATGAGTCATGAATGAGTGCTGGAATCGGTCGACGGAGGTGACGGAGTGTGAAAGTTGAAACTCCATTACCCCGGCTATCCATTCCTTCACCCTACCTGCAACAATTCTCAGGTGTGCCATTTCTACACATTTCCTTCTGGATGGAAAGACTACTCTCTCTCTCTACAATCCCAGGTATTCCACACATCAAACATCCATCACAGTAATCGTGTTTGAGTTTTGCTGTAAATTATATTTCTTTCTCATTCATTGGTTTTGTGAAAGTTCCTTCCTTGTCCACAAATGGTAGATTATGGACAGAAATCCTTTATAAAATGGATTATGGTAGTTTTCATTCTCTGAAATATTTACACTTCCATTGTTTTTGATTTGTCGAATGTAAAATATTTCAGTCGAAGAGGGCAAACCTTATTGCATCAATCGAGATGTAAGTTGTTTGCATCTTCATCGATTGAGTGTGATTTTCGGTTGAGGGTTTTGTGGGATCTTCAAGGGGACAAGACGTGACTTGCGAGGTCTGCTGGAGGCAAGATTTCCAGCTCACATCTTGACACCTGGAGGAAGGTGTCGACTGATGATTCTTGAATGTGAGAAGGTCGACAAGTGAGGTCGGGCTGCCAGGTGAGTCATGGTGAAGAGAGGGGTTGAGGAAGCAGAAAGTAACTTTCGTTCTGCAACTTCAAATCCCTCTCTTCAACATGAACATTCAGCTGCATGTTCTTCCGAGCATTTTTTGACGTTATTCTTCATCATCGAGGGATACGACCACAACAAATTTTTCAAGTTTCTAAAGTACTCAATTCTCATGCGATTGACAAGAAATTTGAAGAGGAGTTGTGGGAGAGGGAAGGACAAAACAGTCGGGGAACAGAGACATGAGGAGATCTGTGGAAGGAATTGGGATGGGGCGGAGGACATAGGGTAAACAAGATGGACACAAGATGGTCTTTCAGGTCCTTACACGACAGGGAATTTCAGGAAGGAAGGTAGGGAATTCGAAGCTGGGTTTGGGGTGGATTAGCTTGAACAGAAAACATCATGGTTTTGGATGGGGGAAGACAAGACATGGTGGGGAACAGCTTTTTTGAAGACCTGGAGGGAAGAATAGGATTGAAGAGAGTGTGGGAGTTTGTTCCTAAGGTGGGGAAAAAGAGGAATGGAATGAAAGAGTGAGCAGTGATTCGTGATTTTGGTAGTTTTAGCAGAAGGGGCTTGCTGGCGGACCTTGAGCGCCATGCAGAAAAAATGGGGACGACATATCTCAGACCGAGAGGGCCGGAGAGGAGACGGTGGAAGACAGAAACATCACCGACGTCAGGGTGCCAGACCGTGTCAAAAGCACGTGATATGTCTCGGGATACGGCTCTCATTTCATGTCCGGCATTGAGGACCTCCATCCATTGTTGGGAGAGCAGAAGCAGCATATCCAGGGTAGAGTGACCTGGTCTGAAACCAAATTGATGATTGTAAATTAGGCCATTGGAGAAGAGAAAGGATTTAATGTCCGAAGCGATGATGGATTTCATAACCTTGCTGATGATTGGGAGAAGCTTGTCCATGAGCTGAGCCCAGTATTTTCATGAATTGGTACCAAATTGCGGGATAAAACGAGACACTGCTTTTTGGATAGGTCATGACCTATAGTTTGAGAACTTATTTGCTTGCCAGCTCAAACGCGTAGCTTTCTTGGAGAAATCCGCTAGGTGGCGCTTCAAGGAGGTTAAAATACCGATTTTTTTTTTTTTTGGGCATATTTGTTAACTAGATGCCATGTAAAATTGTTCTAACTTCAGTGTCAAGCTGAAACTGAACTGAAAAGGGTAAAGAAAGGGAAATTTATTTGAATTTTTTTGCTGAAATGAGTTGAAATTTCAAATTTTAAACGCAATTTTCTCCAGTTTTTGTTTTCTTGAAGCCAGTAACTTCATAGACCAATTCCTAAAATATTGCTGTGCAGAATATACTGAGAGGTTTTGTTTGGTCTAATAACATGTTAGTTAAAATTTGAGGCATGTGTTAGCGTCAAAAATTAACTGGCCGGGGGAGGGATGTTTTCCTCCGGGGGGTGACCCTACCGGGGGGTAGGATGTTTTCGAAGCTGTAGAAGTTTGACGTGATATCGACAATAAATTTGTACTTGTAACTGACTGTGCATCACAGACATCCTTGCCATCACTGTATAAATCACTGAAGTCCTTAATCTTCATCATCACTTTCATCGTTATGGGAAGACTCATCATCAGAAACGTCCAGAACGAAGTCACTGTCCTTCGTGTTGCTGCAATCCTTTTATCGGCATTCGTCCGTACATGGAAGGTCATTGTCTAAGCAAACGCAATCACCAGGTTCGCACGCTTTGCGGCACTCACAGAACATGAAGTCCAAAACTACCTGTCATCCAACATATTTCAAGTCGACCATCGTCAGTTGTGCGCCAGCCATGGTTTTCTGGAGCAGGCACATAAGGCTTTGGATCAAGGGATCGTCTCCATACAGCGGCCTGGTAATTTGCTCTTAGCATGTGTTGGTTAAGGATGTCTGCACACGATGGTAGTTGCCCGGATTCTACAACACCCTTTTTAGCGCGCCATAGATTGAAGCGTAGAGCGTTCACTTCTGCATCATGGGTTCGGGACACATACAGCTGGCATGTAAATGCCTGCAGAGTATCAACAACATTTAATTCATTTAAGATTCGATTCATTTAAGCTGAAACAATTGAAAAAAAATTGAAACAATTTGTCAAAATTTTACCTTTTACATGACATATAAAGCCTCCAACTTGATTTAGGATGATTGTCCATTGCATCTAGTTGCAAAATCTGCAAAAAAAAAAGAAAATCAGAATTTTGTCCCCTCAAAGCGCCCCCTAGCGGATTTCCCCAAGAAAGCTCCGCTTTTGAAATGGCAAGCAAGCGGATTCTTAAACTGGCGGTCATAACCTACTCAAAAAATGGTGTCTCGTTTTATCCCGCAATTTGGTACCAAATTTTGGTCTGGCTCATGGACTCAGCGTGATTCGTCTGGAGTTGCAGGGATCTGTTTTTGCACCTTCTTTTTGAGAGTTGTAATGTTTTCTAATTTTCAAGTAGATGGCAGATGACCTTGATCAAATGAGAGGGTGAATGGGACAGAGAGAGGGTGAGCAAGAGCTGAGGAGCAGGTTTTTAGGACACGTGGGCTGATGCCGTCTGGAACGTTTGCAGAATCTGAGTCGAGGTTTGACAGCAAGCTCTCCACCTTGTCAGGAGAAAAGGAAACAGAGTCCAGGGACAGCTGGGTGTGACTGGGTAAGGTGGGTGGAGAAAGTGATGGGTTTCGGACACAAGATTTAGAAGTGAACATGGAGGTTAGGCATTCAGCCTTTTCACGTGATGTGTCAGCTGTGCGTCCATTTGAGGTAAGAGAGGGGATGGAGAGGACACACCAACAGTGGGGTAGAGGGGCAAAATGGAAGGAAACTTTGAGGAATAAAGATCATGCAGAAGAATGACATCAAGGGAAGGACGACACAGGTTATGAGCAAGAGGCTTATCGGTGCCAAGTCTCAGTCACAGAAGAATGATGACAGAGCAGGAGGTTGAGGGGGATACCGGATAACCTGGAAACCTGGAGAGAGGTGTGCTTCAAGAGGGTTAATGAGGTAAGAAAATATCATGAGTAAGGATGGGGAGTGACCTGAGATGGTGGTAAACAGCTGAGTTGAAAATCTGGAGGGTGGAATGAGATTGAAGAGAATGTGGAAGATGGTTCCACAGGTGCTGGTGGGAAAAATGAGAAAAGAATGAGTGCTGGAATTGGTAGACGGAGATGACGGAGAGTGAAAGTTGGTACTTCCTTACCCCGGCGATCTATTCCTTCACCCTTCCTGCAACAATTCTCAGGTGTACCATTTCTACACATTTCCTTCTGGACGGAAAGACTTTCTCTCTCTC
>NC_140980.1:2601508-2627944 GCF_056783735.1 Eptatretus burgeri
AACAAATTGGCAAAAATAACAACGGAAACGGGGTTAAAATGGCCAGATGCATTACCCTCGGCACGAATGAGCATGCGATCGACAGTGAACCGGAAAACAGGGTTATCCCCTGACGAAATACTCATGGGAAGGCCGATGCGGCTGCCCGTGACTGCCCCCACCAACATGAATAAGCTGGATATTACAATGATGGACGAGAACTTGCTGACATTTTGTGAACAGCTCTCCAGGATCGCAAGAACGATCCACACAAGGGTGAAAGAGGCCTTACCCAAACCAGTGGAGAAGCCGTACCATACCTTCCAGCCGGGAGACTCCGTACTGATGAAACATTTCACGAGGAAAACAGCCTTGGAACCTTTCGGTGGAAAGGACCAGGAAAGGTGGAAAGGAAAGAAATTCCAGGTACTACTGACTACCCCGACTTGCAATACCAACAGAGAAGGGGGCAACATGAACAACATTTACCTTACCATGACCACGATTCTTTTCGCACTTGTTTGTACGTGGATGATTCACAATATAGAGGGCAAGCAGGATAGTGAAGGAACCACTGATGATGTGAGAACTGTCATGATGGGAAAAGGGAGGAAGAAATTTGGCCAGGTGGATTTAAAAGTTGGTGAAAGAAAGAGACGAGAAATAACCCTGCATGAGGAGGTGGCCGATCATCCACTGAACACCGATCTGGCACTATCTTCACAATTCGCCAGGGCAATGAACAAAAATAAATGTTGGGTGTGTTCACACCTCCCACGCTCCTCAAAACATGGATTGCCCTTGTTCACAATCCCATGAAAGGGGGAGGACATGTGTGGGTACTTAGTACGTAGACAGGATAGACCAGTTTTAACTAAAGTAAGAAAGACACCAGCATCGGTACGAGGAAAAATAGCGGAAATAAGGAGCAATTGAGGAAAAGGAAGGGACAATTGTACGAATTATGAGCATTGGTATTACCCTAAGTACAGGACTATAAAGCTGAAAGTTGTGATTCAGGGCCCCCTGAGAGCAATAAAGGTGACAGACTATGAGGGGTTAAAAAGGGGGGAGGGATGAGAAAAGTACCCTCCACATTTTCAACTCATGCACGAACAAGTTGGACTAATTTGCCTCGTTAGAAGACGGGAGATTCAACGTGTCAATATTATGCTGAACAAGGTGGCGACATAATTACCATTAAAGGACGGATTAACGGGACAACCATACCTATAAAAGGGCAACTAAATAACTTTTTGGAACCTCAGGCACCTTTGAATGGTACTTCTTTGTGTGCGGATATCAGGCATCCTCATGGCTGCCGGTGGGATGGACAGGATCGTGCTGTTTGGGATACGTATTACCCAGGATTTGGATCACTAACCACTCACCATTCATGCCACAGGCCAGACCGAAAAGAGCCATTTCAGAAGTTGAGAGGTTTTTCATGATTGCATTTCCTCCTTATGGAGCTGCCAAGAGTGCAAGGGAAATTATCAACATGGCAGCATCATTGGAGAAACTTGCTATTTCCACTAGCGAGGGATTTCACAAGACAAGTACGGAGCTCGTAGCTGTGCAGACGACAGTTATGCAAAACCTCATCGCTCTTGATGTGATGTTACCTAAAGGGGGGGGACTTGTTCGGTCATCGGGGCGGAATGCTGCACATACATCCCAGACAATTCAGAAGAAATTGATAATTTGGCGAACAAAATTAAAACCGAAGGTGCAAAATACCATGACTTCAATAAATGATGGTCAATGGGATCTTGGCTGAAGGGAATATTTGGCAGCTGGGGAGCTTGGATCATCCACTGGCTGTTCATAGGGCTTATGATCTTTGCAGCTATTGTCGTTATCATTGCTTGTATTAAGGCTTTAATTAGGGAATGCGTGAGACGATGTGCCTCAGCAGCAAAGAAGACAACAACAGCGGAGACCGAGATGGTTCTGAAGAATACCGTGGTGGTCGCCGTAGTTCGGCCACAGCCACCACCTCTGCCTAACATTATAATTACACCTCCCTCTCCAGTATTGCACACCCACTCCCCACCCTCAGAACCCGATGAGGAGTATATCATACCTCTCGCTCCAGAATTGTGCACCCCACCTGATGTGGCCGTTGACCCACTGCCTAAATTCACATTGGATGAGTGCATCCAATTACTTGCGCCAATGGAGAGGATGGGAAGGAATACTTTGTAAACATTATCCTGAAAGCAGATGTTGGGATTTGTCCCTTCTTCATGCTCTTACTCTGGCTTGCAGTTAGCCAGACTATATTCATGCTTGCTGCTCATAAACAACACTGTGGAGATAAGAATGTGGTTAGCCTTGAGCAACCCTGTGTGAGCAGCTTTAGGGAGTAACTTTACTTCTCTTTATCTTTGCTTAATTTACAATTGCTGAAAGTATTATCCACTTGCTGCGAACTTGCTAAAGGCTTAGGAGTGATGGTGGGCCGGCTGGGCAGTAGGCAGTGGCCTGTTGACAGGTTGAGGGGGTGCAGGGGGAGCCCCCGGCTGATATGGAGCCACTTAGAGTTGTTGAAGAGTGAGTTCCTCCTGGAAAGAAGCCGCTGTCCGCTATCCTGCCGCTCCGCGAATACTCCATCTTGCGAAATGTATTTGCTTACGGTGCAGCGTTTGCTACTTTTACACATTGTTCCAAAGTAACAACAGGGGGGAATGTGGAGACCCGGAACGTGTCCCAAATAGTCATCAGTGTTTTCTTTTCTTTGCAATGTTGCACAATAGAAATGTGGGACGGATGGCCCTGAGTTATTTGCTCCACATTTCTTTTGCACAGTAGAGATGTTGGACAGACAGTCCTGGGTTATTTGTCTCTGATCAGCGAAAGGGGTTTGCTTGTTCAGCTAAATGCCAGGCTGGTGGAAGACAAGCTGGGGAAAAGAGGAAGCCTGTACTTTCTCTTGACCACAATAACTCGGAATAGTAGAACGGGTAAACCACAAGATGAATCTTGCTTGACATGCAGTTACACAGGGGTTAGGGTAAAGAAAACTATATGTATGCAGGACTGAAGTTGAGCTGGTCAGAGTTGGTCGATGCTAACGACTGTACGTTCCGAGCCACTCTCCATGTGCGCATATGTTTGATGTGTAATAAACTCTTCTTTCCCTAAAGATCGGTGTGGACAGAACTCGATCTCAACAGAATGAGATTGAAGAGAATGTGGAAGATGGTTCCACGGGTTCCACAATGAGGAATGAATGAGTGCTGGAATAGGTACACGGAGATGACGGAGTGTGAAAGTTGATACTCCATTACCACGGCGAACCATTCCTTCACCCTACCTGCAACAATTCTCAGGTGTGCCATTTCTACACATTTCCTTCTGGACGGAAAGACTACTCTCTCTCTCTCTCTCTCTCTCTCTCTCTCTCTCTCTCTCTCTCTCTCTCTCTCTCTCTCTCTCTCTCTCTCTCTCTCTCTCTCTCTCTCTCTCTCTCTCTCTCTCTCTCTCTCTCTCTCTCTCTCTCTCTCTCTCTCTCTCTCTCTCTCTCTCTCTCTCTCTCTCTCTCTCTCTCTCTCTCTCTCTCTCTCTCTCTCTCTCTCTCTCTCTCTCTCTCTCTCTCTCTCTCTCTCTCTCTCTCTCTCTCTCTCTCTCTCTCTCTCTCTCTCTCTCTCTCTCTCTCTCTCTCTCTCTCTCTCTCTCTCTCTCTCTCTCTCTCTCTCTCTCTCTCTCTCTCTCTCTCTCTCTCTCTCTCTCTCTCTCTCTCTACAATCCCAGGTATTCTACACATCAAACATCCATCACAGTAATCGTGTTTGAGTTTTTTTCTGAAAATTAAATTTCTTTCTCATTCATTGGTTTTGTGAAAGTTCCTTCCTTGTCCACAAATGGTAGATTATGGACAGAAATCCTTTACACAATGGATGATGGTAGTTTTCATTCTCTGAAATATTTACACTTCCATTGTTTTTGATTTGTCGAATGCTAAATATTTCAGTCGAAGAGGGCAAACCTTGTTGCGTCATTCCGGATGTAAGTTGTGTGCGTCTTCATCGATTGAGTGTGATTTTCGGTTGAGGGTTTTGAGGGACCTTCAAGGGGACAAGACGTGATTTGCGAGGTCTGCTGGAGGCAGGATTTCCAGCTCACATCTTGGCACCTGGAGGAAGGTGTGGATTGATGATTCTTGAATGTGAGAAGGTTGTGAAGTGAGGTCGGGATGCCAGGTGAGTCATGGTGAAGAGAGGGGTTGAGGAAGCAGAAAGTACCTCTCATTCAGTTTCTTCAACCCCTCTCTTCAACACGAACGTTCTGCTGCATGTTCTTCCGAGGATTTTTTTTCGTGATTCTTCAGCATTGAGGGATACGACTCCAACCGATATACAGCCCGATATCTCAAAAAATTTTGGACAGATATGCACGACAGTTGTTGGACAGGTTGGGTGGATGACAAGGACGAAATGATTCGATTTTGGTGAAGAGCCAGATTGGAGAATTTTAATATTTTAAAAAGTGATCCTTCACGTATTGATAAATTGGTCCAAAAACGATTTATCGCACAATATCTCAGAAAGTTGTGGATGAGTTTTGGCAAAAAAAAAAAATTAGATTTTGGTTCAGGTCAGAATCCAGTTGCGGCCTCTCGGTGGGATAAAAAACCGGAAACCGCTCAGCCTCGTGGAGGGATGTGCTCCACTGAGGGCCTTCTAATTGCCCTCACCGATGGAGAGGGTGTTGTGTTTGGGTCCATTTGTTACTTGCAAAATCGAACATGTTTCAAATACATAAGTCAGTCAATGTTATTCTGTCTGTCTGTCTGTCTAATTATCGCCAACATGTCACAATTCCAAGCTGATCATCACAAAACTTCATCACATGGTCGAGTTTGTTTTGAGCAAGAAGCCTGTTGTTTGTGAGGTCGAAAGGTCAACAAAACTTTTAAGTTTCTAAAATCCTCAATTCTCATGCGATTGACGAGAAATTTCAAAAGGAGTTTCAGATCAGCTTTACTGAATTTAACCACCAATTACTTTTGTGGTCAAACTCAGCCAAAAGGTCAACACAGGCCAAGTTTCTAAAATTGTGAATTGTCATCCGATTTACTTGAAATTTGAAGAGTTGTTGAGAAGGACATTTGATGAGGTGTTGTGGGAGAGGGAAGGACAAAACAGTGGGGAACAGAGACATGAGGAGATCTGTGGAAGGAATTGGGATGGGGCGGAGGACACGGGGTAAACAAGATGGACACAACATGGACTTTCAGGTCCTTACACGACATGGAATTTCAGGAGGGAAAACAGGGAATTTGATGGAGGTGGGTTTGGGGTGGATTAGCTTGAACAGAAAAGATCATGGCTTTGGATGGGGGAAGGTAAGAGATATGGGGAACAGCTGTTTTGAAGACCTAGAGGGAAGAATGGGATTGAAGAGAGTGTGGGAGTTTGTTCCAAAGGGGGAAAAAAAAGAGTGAAGGTGAGCAGTGATTGTAGATTTTGGTAGTTTTACCAAAAGGGGGGTGCTGGTGGATCTTGAGCACCCTACGGAAATATGGGGGGGGGTGGGGACATTTTCTCAGACAGCCTCATCATGGGAGATCCCAATGATCCTGAATGCCTGGGTTTCCACAGCGTGAAGCCGAGAAAGGTGAGAGGTGGGAGCAGCAGCCCAGAGGGGAGAGCAGCACTCCATCAGGCTGCGGATGACACTTTTTATGTGGTCAGCAGCTCAGGTGGGCCAAGGAAGGGCTTTGCACGACGGAGGATGCCCAGTCGGCGACTGGCTTTGGAGGCCAGAAAGGAAATGTGGATTTCCCAGGAAAGATCATGGCAGATAGTTAAGCACAGAAGCTTGAATGAAAGGACTTCTTCCAGAGGATTGTTGAGAAAGTAGATGGGGGGCGGGGAGGGGTGGTTCCAAATGGTCCTTTCGGAGAAACAAAGTGAGGGTGTGAGATTTGTCAGGGTTGAAAGACATGTTCCACGTGTTGCACCAGTTTGTGATTTTATCCAGATCTGCAGAGAGTGAAGAGACTGCGCTTGCCGATCTGAGGGATGACAAATCGTATGGAGGAGTCATCAGCAAAAAGAGATAAAGAGGATTTGCCAGAGAGTCGGAGAGATCATTGATGAAAACCAGAAAAAGAACAGGGCCCAGAACGCTACCTTGAGGAACTCCAGCCTGGACAGAAAGAGGGGATGAAAGAACTCCATTAAGGGTCACACATTGACTGCGACAGGAGAGGAAGTCTGCGAGCCATGAGTGGAGATGTCCTTGGATACCATGGGAAGAGAGTTTGGTGAGCAGGTCAGGGTGCCAGACCGTATTGAAGGCACGAGATATGTCTCGGG
Organism: Eptatretus burgeri; assembly: GCF_056783735.1. Taxonomy (NCBI): domain Eukaryota; kingdom Metazoa; phylum Chordata; class Myxini; order Myxiniformes; family Myxinidae; genus Eptatretus; species Eptatretus burgeri. The sequence continues at coordinate 2,607,814 of NC_140980.1, forward strand.
ATGTGGCTTTGATTTAATGTCTGACATTGAGGACCTCCATCCATTGTTGGGAGAGCAGAAGCAGCATATCTTGGGACGAGTGACCTCTTCTGAATAACCAGTAACCAGTTGCTTATTATTTCAAATATGGAGTATCCGGATCGTCTTAAATGCTGACCACCTGGAGGCTACCTGTTGAGTGAGGGTACCTGTTGAGAACGACTTTAATGAACATTTAAATACATGTATTCTGACATTTGCTTTAAAGTTTCGAAAAGTTCACGTTACTATTGAAAGGTTATCCATTTAAAAGTTTAGTTATTTCGTAAATACACTGAATACTCGCTCTTGGCTACTTCAAGGTCACGTGACGAAATACTTTGAATTCCGTGCCTCGTCGGCGCACTCCCAAGATTTGTAAACACGTCTGTTCTCCTTTTGAGGACCACAAGGGAGCAATGCTGGTTCATCCAGACATTCAGGCCGACGGAATCGACGAGACGGGTGATTGCATGCAAGAGTCAGCCATTGTCAAGTTCACCGGACTCCGGTAACCAGTGATCGTTCATCGTAACTTGCGTGAGGTCACGCGTTGGAAAAGGGGGGCTCCCGCGGTCTCGCCCTCACATCCTCCGTGCTTCAAACGCGTGTCTCCATGGACTCCCTATTTATCTTCTTGATGGACTTCCTATTTATCAGAGACCCAGCTTCCTCTCCAGCGTCGCTTCTGCATCACCTTCTCAAGCACCAGCATCACAGCAGCCTGAACTGCTGAACCTGCTGCAGGTGAACAATATCCTTGGAGAGCATGAGTTCACTCTGAGTCTGAGTGGATCTAATCACCAAGGACTGGGATCTCTGGTTGGGCTGCACGGTAATCAGCTCCCATCGAACGCCCTGAGTGAGGACAGCAGGGCTGCAGCAATCTGTACGTCTGGTCCAGGAGATTTGGTAAGATGCTTTCATGCGACGCAAGCACACGTACTTTTGGTATTTGGGCTGAAGTCGATGTTTCAGTTTTGTCACGATGTTTGTGGAACTGTTGTTTTTTAAGCTTTTTGCATTAAAAAAAAACATTTTCAATTGAGAAACTGCGTTCACACGATTTGGGAAGTTTTCAGTAACGTTGCTGCAAGTTGTCATGGTTACTGTCTGCACATGAGCCTCAACTGCTGCCTTCAGATCTGGGGTGTTCCTTGTGGACATTATCCTGACAAGCTCGCCAGAGGAAAAATAAGGACAAATGTGTCCAAGAGCCGCGTCCGAAAGGCAATAACAACAACAACTTCCGATATTTCGTCACGTGCCTTGATTGAGCCAATAGTGAGACCCGTCACGGAGGCTCCTGTTCACGACGAGAAAATCGTGTATTTACGAAATTACAACACATTAAATGGAATAATCTTTAAATAGTAACGTGAACTTTTCGAAACTTTAAAGCAAATGTCCTAATATATTTAAAAGTTCATGATGGACGCTCTCAAAAGGCACCGTCAATGTGAGGATGTGTACAGGTGTTTAGTATTGAAGGAGATCCGGATCCTGTATATAAAAGAGCCGAGTCCCAAAGGTTTTGTCTTCACCAGAAGAAGAAGAAGAAGAACAACCCGGAGCTCTCTTAGAGCCAGCGTTCGCTCCGCGAGACGCGGCTAAAAATTCCAGCGGATTGAGGTCGGGCCATGTGGAGACCATTCATCCTCCATCCGCAAATTGAAAACTCGTCTGAATTTTCGACACAGAAAGGCAATTGTTTCGTTGGCCACATGTGGGGTAGCACCGTCTTGCATGAACCACTGTCGCCGGAGGGCTTCGGTGCTCATCGATTGCTTCCTTCACACCGTACACTTCTTGGGCGACCGGACCTTCCCTTGTTGGTGTTGAGAATCGTCCCATCACTTTTGAACTTTTTCACGAGTTTCCAAGTGGCTGATTTGCTTGGCTTGTTTCTGGGATGCCCTCCATATTCAGCACATGGACCTCATCCGGACGGAAGCCATTGAATTGGTCTCAAAATACCACGTGACAATGTTTACTCTTTGCTCCGGAGAAAACGTCATTTTTTTTTCCCGGAGAATACTTTGGTTTTGCTTGAATGACTTCTCCAAAGATTATTGATCACCCCTGCAAAACAAAATAAAAAATTAAGGGAATCACTAAAAGTACAAAGCCTTCCCAAATTCCTCCTTCCACTTCCCCAGTACTTCCTGCATCTCCTGCCCACTCTCCACCACAACAGGCGGATCCATATTACCCCTCAAGGTCACCTTCCTACTAACCAGCTCCATCACCCTGATAATCTTTGAAAACATGAGTGGGCTGAGAGCGCTTCCCTGTCTCAAACCAAAGTTCTCACGAACTCATCAGACATCCCAGGACCAACCCAAACTCCTCCCTTCGTTCCCTCGTCCATCGCTTCAACCAACCTGACTTCTGCTTCCGGCACTCCCATCACTCAATGTTGCCATCACCATTTCTCTATGGACTCCAAGTCCACAAATCTCGATGCCATCTCACCTTGCACCTCCAACCTCTTCTCCAGCAGCTGTGTCAGTGTGAACATCCCATCCTCCATCCCCCTACTCTTTCTGAACCCCTGCTGCTCTTCTCCAATTTCCATCTCCACACTCTTCCTCATCGTCCCATCCAGAATCCTCCCAGCACCTTCATGACATAACGAAGCAGTGTGATGTCCCTGTATTTCCCCAGTTTCCATACCCAGTGATTTCAGTGTCCCTGTACTGTGCGACATTGTCAATTGAGGTGTTAATACCAGTGATTTTTGCGTTAATAAAGCAGAAGTCAAGAAAATAACCAAATACCAGGATCTCAAGAATGAAGTCAAAAGATCCTGGAAGCTGAAGAATGCTGCAGTTGTACCAGTGATAATTAGAGCGATGGAAATGACAAAGAGAACCATCCATCTCCCCCTCCATCTCCTCCTCCACCTTCCCCTATCTCTCTGATGTCTGTCTCTCTCTCTCTCTCTCTCTCTCTCTCTCTCTCTCTCTCTCTCTCTCTCTCTCTCTCTCTCTCTCTCTCTCTCTCTCTCTCTCTCTCTCTCTCTCTTTGTCTCTCTCTGTCTCTAAATCTGGTAAATTTGTCCTCCTTACCTTCTCCCCCTCCCCCACCCCCCCTCCCCAAATGGCAAGCCCTTCGTCAATATTCACTATTACTGTTCAAACGCCATTGCATCAGTAAATTAATCCCCACTATAAAATATTTAGATGCAGCGACGCATTGCTCCGGCACATGCCCCCATACCTAACTGAACGATGGAGCGGGGGTGGGGTGGGGGTGTGGGGTGTTGAATAGTTTGAAACGGTGAGTTGAGGTGATGCCAGTTAAGGTTTATATAAAACTAGAAAGCTCCCCCCCTACCCCGTCCCATTCTTGCAAAGCACGTCCGCATCCGCTTTGGGGAAAAATAAAATTACGTGGGGAGTGAGGAGGGGGACATTGTTCGTGGGATGTTCATCGCAGCCTTTTTAGATGCTGAATATCCGAATGAAATAAAACAACACACGAGGAGGAAGATGAAAATCAAAAAGCAAAATGGAAAGCCTGTCCGCATTCAAAATGCAGCACCGCTTCTAATTCGGCTTCTTCTTCGTCAGAGGTATTCAGGGACGGACGCTTGCGGAAATTGAAACAGAGCTCCGATCAGCCGGGTTAATCTGCTCGTTGAAGAATAAGAAGAAAAACAAATAAAATGATGATTGGAAACATTGAGCACGGCAATCCACTGAAGTAGGTCATCATGGTACTGCAGTGAGACTGCAGTAGTAAAATTGGCAATTTTCTCCATCGAAATTTCCTGGATTTATCGGAATTTCTTTCAATGAGACCCCTTTAAACATCCTTTCCACTTCTGTGCTTCTTTGGCTTCCTAGATTGGGTCCTGAAGACCGACGGCCTTTGGGACGTCTTACATCGTCAGGATGTTGTCCGACTTGTGGGAGAGCAACTTGTCCAGGCACCAGTTTTCTTGCTCCACCACCAAACCCTTTGGTGTGTGCTCTCTTACCCTTGGGGATATGTTGCAGAAGCTTAAAGTCAGCCATCAGCGACTTCACATTCATCATGTTTTCCTTTGATCAATGACTGGCGCATCTGTGATTTTGTTTCACCTCAAAATATTTTTGAACGTTTTGGTAAAAACATCACTTTTGCATTGGAATCGATGATCTGCAGTCACATTTCACAGATCATTATTTGGTAACAGTCAACTCTAAATGAAGGATCATGAGTAATTACAAGTAATTAGAAGTGATTCAGTTCGCTTTCACTTTGAAATGACGAGCTTTAACCGCGTGAGGATCTATTTGGGACTCCTCCTCACAGCCAGACAAATGTGAAACCAATATATTGTTACGGATGTGGAGGTAGATGTCGGAATTTCATGGGAAAGTTGGGATTGAATCGAGTTGTTTGCTCCGTGGACGTGTAGGAAACATCTCGATGTAATTAAGTCGGGAAACTGTGAGCTTAAGTGTTTAGTGTCACCACATGTGGGGTGGTGCGGTGTTAATTCGATAGGGATTAAGGACAATTCCCTCCATTATGCGATTGCCCCCTGTGACCTATTCCTACGTTTTTGCATTCACAAGCGAGCCAAGAAGGAGTTGCGTTTTTATACCAACAACAACCAAAACCACAAGCAAGCCAGGCGTGCCAAGCAGGCAGAAGCGCCGCCTTCCCGGGTTTCGTGCGAGCAAGCTACACCCCGGAGGTGGATGGTTGTTCGGTGTGACGTCGAGGAGAGATCGGGAGTGAACACACGAGTGGGGAGTGAGGGACGCTTGTGGTCGAGAGAGAGAACGTAGCTAGATGGCCTGTATGAACAGGGCTTTACGGCTGGATTTCCTTCGACGCGTGAAGGAGACGGCATGGTTCTCGTATTCATGTTGAGGCGATTTGGCTCGCAGACTGAGCAAGATGCTGACCATCGACTCTTGGCTGATCGTGAGAGACTGACCTTGAAGCCTCGTGTGTACCACCGAAGGGGACGGCGCCGTTCTGCAGTGCCGTGGATCGGCAAACGCGATCGACAGATAGCTACATGACGGTCTCTGAGCCCTGGTGTTGAATTCCGTCCACACGTGCAGGACGACGTGCCTCGATTCCAAACTTCCACAGAGACCATCTCTGGACAAGCAAAGTGCCAGAACAGAGGATTTTATTTTATTTTGTTTTCCCCTTGTCTGTATTTGTCTGTGTGTAGAGGCGCCTCGACTTTAGGTTTTATTTACTTCACGTTATTATGATTATTACATTTTGAATCAGGGAGGGGGGCAGACTGGGAGTTGGGAGGGGAGCGGGACGCGGACGTGATGTTGAGATCGGGGGAGGGGTCCAGACTTGGAGTTGGGAGGGGATCAGGATGCGGACCTGAGGTTGAGATATGTGGAGGGATGCGGACTTGGAGTTGGGAGGGTGGAGGGATGCGGACCTAAAGTTGAGATAGATGGAGGGATGCGGACTTGGAGATTCGTAGGGGTGAGAGATATGGAGTTGGGAGAAGAGAGCATGTGGACTTGGAGTTGGAAAGGGGGAGGGATGCAGACATGATGTTGAGATCAGGGGAGGGGAACAGACTTGGAGTTGGGAGGGGAGAGGGATGCGCACATGGAGGGTGGAGGGATGCGGACAGAAAGTTCAGATAGATGAAGGGATGCGGACTTGGAGGGGGGAGGTGTGAAGGATGCGGACTTGGAGTTGGTAGGCGGGAGGGATGCGGACATGAAATTGAGACAGATGGAGGGATGCGGACTTGGAGATTCCGTGGGATGAGAGATGTGGACGCGGAGTTGGAAGGGGAGGGCATGCTGACTTGGAGATGGTAGGGTGGAGGGATGCAGAGATGAAGATGAGATAGGGGGAGGGATTTGGAGTTGGTGGGGTGGAGGGATGCAGACTTAGAGTTGAGATAAGGGGAGGGATGCGAACTTGGAGTTAGGAGGTGGAGGGATGCAGACGTGAAATTGAGATCGGGGGAGGGATGCGGACTTTGAGTTGGAAGGGTGGAGGTATGCGGATCTGAAGTTGAGATAGATGGAGGGATTTGGAGTTGGAAGGGTGGAGGTATGTGGACATGTAGTTCAGATCGATGGAGAGATGCGGAGTTGGGATGGGGGAGGGATGCGGAACTGAAGTTGAGATAGATGGAGGGATACAGACTAGGAGTTGAGAGGGGGTCGGGATGAGGACCTGAGGTTGAGATAAATGGAGGGATGCGGACTTGGAGTTTGGAGGGGGGAGGGATGCGGGCTTGGAGGGTGGAGGGATGCAGGCATGATGTTGAGATAGGGGGAGGGATACGGACTTGGAGGGGGGAGGCATGCATACTTGGAGTTCGGAGGGGGTAGGGATGTGGACCTGAGGTTGAGATATATGGAACGATGCGGACTTGGAGTTAGGAGGGGGGAGGGATGCGGCCATGAAGTTGAGATGGATGGAGGGATGCGGACTTGGAGTTAGGAGGGTGGAGGGATGCAGACATGATGTTGAGATAGGGGGAGGGATACGGACTTGGAGTTAGGAGGGGGGAGGGATGCGGACCTGAGGTTGAGATATATTGAACGATGCGGACTTGGAGTTAAGAGGGGGGAGGGATGCGGCCATGAAGTTGAGATGGATGGAGGGATGCGGACTTGGAGTTAGGGTGGGGGAGGGATGCAGACTTGGAGTTGGGAGGGTGGAGGGATGCAGACATGAAGTTGAGATCGATGGAGGGATGTGCACTTGGAGTTGGGAGGATGGAGTGATGCAGACTTGGGGTTAGGAGGGTGGAGTGATGCGGACTTGGAGTTAGGAGGACGGAGTGATGCAGACTTGGAGTTAGGAGGATGGAGTGATGCGGACTTGCAGTTGGGAGGATGGAGTGATGCAGACTTGGAGTTAGGAGGATGGAGCGATGCGGACTTGGAGTTGAGAGGGGGAGGGATGCGGACATGAAGTTGAGATAGATGGAGGGATGTGGACTTGGAGTTGGGAGGGTGGAGGGATGCAGACATGATGTTGAGATAGGGGGAGGGATGCGGACTTGGAGTTAGGAGGGGGAGGGATGCGGACATGAAGTTGAGATAGATGGAGGGATGTGGACTTGGAGTTGGGAGGGTGGAGGGATGCAGACATGAGGTTGAGATAGGGGGAGGGATGCGGACTTGGAGTTAGGAGGGGGGAGGGATGCGGACATGAAGTTGAGATAGATGGAGGGAAGCGGACTTGGAGTTAGGAGGGGGGAGGGATGCAGACATGAAGTTGAGATAGATGGAGGGAAGCGGACTTGGAGTTAGGAGGGGGAGGGATGCAGACATGAAGTTGAGATAGATGGAGGGAAGCGGACTTGGAGTTAGGAGGGGGGAGGGATGCAGACATGAAGTTGAGATAGATGGAGGGATGTGGACATGAAGTTGAGATAGATGGAGGGATGTGGACTTGGAGTGAGAAGGGGAGAGGGGATGCGGACATGAAGTTGAGATAGATGGAGGGATGTGGATAGATGAGTTGGGAGGGTGGAGGGATGCAGACATGATGTTGAGATAGGGGGAGGGATACGGACTTCGAGTTGAGATTAGGGGAGGGCCGAGGACATCCCGAGACCCTTTGGGATTTCTTTGTTAACACAACTACAACATTTGAAGAATCCCGAGTCAGGGTGTCCGCTTTTACTTTTTTTCTCCCACAACCGGTTCCTTTTTACATTTGTTTCGAGTTAAAAGTAAAACCTTTTCAGTAGTTACTAAAACAGCTGTTTACCTCAACGTTTAAGTAGTTTTAACAAACCGTTGTAAATTAATAAAACGTTAAATACTCTTTTACTCTCTTCAGGCGCATCTCCATGACGACGTGACGTCATGACGTCATGACGCCATGACGCCTGTGAAAGCGTTAATTTGTAACCGAAGGTTTGTTGTGTTCGTGTTCGTGAAGATTTCCTTTCATCCACTAAAACATGGCGAGTTCGGACCTCAGACCTCTCGGTTTAATTAAGTTTGGTTGGTTTGGGTCGTCACACGACCCGCGACCACCCACACGTCCCTCCATTCCCACGGACCCTCCATCAGCGGCCTCCTCTCCCTCACATACACCGGTTGTTCGTTGTTTCTCGAATCCTCAGTTCCCGGTAAACATTTTGATTATTTCGCGAATTTACGATCCATTTAATTTTTTTTCCCCGGAAGTGCATTTCCGGTCACGTCTTGTTAACGTGAAGCGATCACAACGAGCAATATATTTATTATGTTAATGTTGACCAATCGTGTGCTCAAGATGAACGCACACACGTGATCTTCGTTGACCAATAAGCTTTGAGCGATGGGGTTTCCGGCTCTCTGAGAGGAAACCAGACCCGGAGCTGAGAACTTTGGGTGATTCGGGACTCAGACCTGTCGGTGATATTTATTTATTTACAAGGAACTTTTATGGAGCCGAAAACGATGATATAGCACGAAATGTCAAAACGTTGTGGACGCGTTCGGACGAGACTCGGTGGATCAGTCGGGTTGGTGATCAAAACAAGGCGATTCGATTTGGCTTCAGGTCCGAATCCGGGTCCGGCCTATCAGGGGGAGACAAATCCGGGTCCGGCCTCTCAGGGGGAGACAAATCCCGGTCAGAATCCGGGTCCGGCCTCTCAGGGGGAGACAAATCCGGGTCCGGCCTATCAGGGGGAAACAAATTGGGAGACAAGTCCGAATCCGGGTCCAGCCTATCAGGGGGAGTCAAATCTGGGTCCGGCCTATCAGGGGGAGACAAATTCGAGTCCGGCCTCTCAGTGGGAGACAAATTGGGAGACAAATCCGGGTCCGGCCTATCAGGGGGAGACAAATTCGAGTCCGGCCTCTCAGTGGGAGACAAATCCGAGTCCGGCCTCTCAGTGGGAGACAAATTGGGAGACAAATCCGAGTCCGGCCTCTCAGTGGGAGACAAATTGGGAGACAAATCCGAGTCCGGCCTCTCAGTGGGAGACAAATTGGGAGACAAATCCGAGTCCGGCCTCTCAGTGGGAGACAAATTGGGAGACAAATCCGGCTCCGGCCTATCAGGGGGACACAAATCCGAGTCTGGCCTCTCAGTGGGAGACAAATTGGGAGACAAATCCGAGTCCGGCCTCTCAGGGGGAGACAAATTGGGAGACAAATCCAAATCAGGCCTCTCAGTGGGAGACAAATTGGGAGACAAATCCGAATCAGGCCTCTCAGGGGGAGACAAATTGGGAGACAAATCCAAGTCCGGTCTCTCAGTGGGAGACAAATTGGGAGACAAATCCGAGTCCGGCCTCTCAGTGGGAGACAAATCTGAGTCAGGCCTATCAGGGGGACACAAATCCGAGTCCGGCCTCTCAGTCGGAGACAAATTGGGAGACAAATCCAAGTCAGGCCTCTCAGTGGGAGACAAATTGGGAGACAAATCCGAATCAGGCCTCTCAAGGGGAGACAAATTGGGCGACAAATCTGAGTCAGGCCTCTCAGTGGGAAAAAAATTGGGAGACAAATCCGGGTCAGGCCTCTCAGTGGGAGACAAATTGGGAGACAAATCCGAGTCCGGCCTCTCAGTGGGAGACAAATTGGGAGACAAATCCGAGTCCGGCCTCTCAGTGGGAGACAAATTGGGAGACAAATCCGAATCAGGCCTCTCAAGGGGAGACAAATTGGGAGACAAATCCAAGTCCGGTCTCTCAGTGGGAGACAAATTGGGAGACAAATCCGAATCAGGCCTCTCAAGGGGAGACAAATTGGGAGACAAATCTGAGTCAGGCCTCTCAGTGGGAAAAAAATTGGGAGACAAATCCGGGTCAGGCCTCTCAGTGGGAGACAAATTGGGAGACAAATCCGAGTCCGGCCTCTCAGTGGGAGACAAATTGGGAGACAAATCCGAGTCCGGCCTCTCAGTGGGAGACAAATTGGGAGACAAATCCGAATCAGGCCTCTCAAGGGGAGACAAATTGGGAGACAAATCCAAGTCCGGTCTCTCAGTGGGAGACAAATTGGGAGACAAATCCGAGTCCAGCCTCTCAGTGGGAGACAAATCTGAGTCAGGCCTATCAGGGGGACACAAATCCGAGTCCGGCCTCTCAGTCGGAGACAAATTGGGAGACAAATCCAAGTCAGGCCTCTCAGTGGGAGACAAATTGGGAGACAAATCCGAATCAGGCCTCTCAAGGGGAGACAAATTGGGAGACAAATCTGAGTCAGGCCTCTCAGTGGGAAAAAAATTGGGAGACAAATCTGAGTCAGGCCTCTCAGTGGGAGACAAATCCGGGTCAGGCCTCTCAGTGGGAGACAAATTGGGAGACAAATCCGAGTCCGGCCTCTCAGTGGGAGACAAATTGGGAGACAAATCTCAGTCAGGCCTCTCAGGGGGAGACAAATCCAAATCAGGCCTCTCAGTGGGAGACAAATTGGGAGACAAATCCGAATCAGGCCTCTCAGGGGGAGACAAATTGGGAGACAAATCCAAGTCCGGTCTCTCAGTGGGAGACAAATTGGGAGACAAATCCGAGTCCGGCCTCTCAGGGGGAGACAAATTGGGAGACAAATCCAAATCAGGCCTCTCAGTGGGAGACAAATTGGGAGACAAATCCGAATCAGGCCTCTCAGGGGGAGACAAATTGGGAGACAAATCCAAGTCCGGTCTCTCAGTGGGAGACAAATTGGGAGACAAATCCGAGTCCGGCCTCTCAGTGGGAGACAAATCTGAGTCAGGCCTATCAGGGGGACACAAATCCGAGTCCGGCCTCTCAGTCGGAGACAAATTGGGAGACAAATCCAAGTCAGGCCTCTCAGTGGGAGACAAATTGGGAGACAAATCCGAATCAGGCCTCTCAAGGGGAGACAAATTGGGCGACAAATCTGAGTCAGGCCTCTCAGTGGGAAAAAAATTGGGAGACAAATCCGGGTCAGGCCTCTCAGTGGGAGACAAATTGGGAGACAAATCCGAGTCCGGCCTCTCAGTGGGAGACAAATTGGGAGACAAATCCGAGTCCGGCCTCTCAGTGGGAGACAAATTGGGAGACAAATCCGAATCAGGCCTCTCAAGGGGAGACAAATTGGGAGACAAATCCAAGTCCGGTCTCTCAGTGGGAGACAAATTGGGAGACAAATCCGAATCAGGCCTCTCAAGGGGAGACAAATTGGGAGACAAATCTGAGTCAGGCCTCTCAGTGGGAAAAAAATTGGGAGACAAATCCGGGTCAGGCCTCTCAGTGGGAGACAAATTGGGAGACAAATCCGAGTCCGGCCTCTCAGTGGGAGACAAATTGGGAGACAAATCCGAGTCCGGCCTCTCAGTGGGAGACAAATTGGGAGACAAATCCGAATCAGGCCTCTCAAGGGGAGACAAATTGGGAGACAAATCCAAGTCCGGTCTCTCAGTGGGAGACAAATTGGGAGACAAATCCGAGTCCGGCCTCTCAGTGGGAGACAAATCTGAGTCAGGCCTATCAGGGGGACACAAATCCGAGTCCGGCCTCTCAGTCGGAGACAAATTGGGAGACAAATCCAAGTCAGGCCTCTCAGTGGGAGACAAATTGGGAGACAAATCCGAATCAGGCCTCTCAAGGGGAGACAAATTGGGAGACAAATCTGAGTCAGGCCTCTCAGTGGGAAAAAAATTGGGAGACAAATCCGGGTCAGGCCTCTCAGTGGGAGACAAATCCGGGTCAGGCCTCTCAGTGGGAGACAAATTGGGAGACAAATCCGAGTCCGGCCTCTCAGTGGGAGACAAATTGGGAGACAAATCTGAGTCAGGCCTCTCAGGGGGAGACAAATCCAAATCAGGCCTCTCAGTGGGAGACAAATTGGGAGACAAATCCGAATCAGGCCTCTCAGGGGGAGACAAATTGGGAGACAAATCCAAGTCCGGTCTCTCAGTGGGAGACAAATTGGGAGACAAATCCGAGTCCGGCCTCTCAGTCGGAGACAAATTGGGAGACAAATCCAAGTCAGGCCTCTCAGTGGGAGACAAATTGGGAGACAAATCCGGATCAGGCCTCTCAAGGGGAGACAAATTGGGAGACAAATCCGAGTCCGGCCTCTCAGTGGGAAAAAAATTGGGAGACAAATCCGGGTCAGGCCTCTCAGTGGGAGATAAATTGGGAGACAAATCCGAGTCCGGCCTCTCAGTGGGAGACAAATTGGGAGACAAATCTGAGTCAGGCCTCTCAGGGGGAGACAAATCCGAGTCCGGCCTCTCAGTGGGAAAAAAATTGGGAGACAAATCCGGGTCAGGCCTCTCAGTGGGAGACAAATTGGGAGACAAATCCGAGTCAGGCCTCTCAGGGGGAGACAAATCCGAGTCCGGCCTCTCAGTGGGAGACAAATTGGGAGACAAATCCGTGTCAGGCCTCTCAGGGGGAGACAAATCCGAGTCCGGCCTCTCAGGGGGAGACAAATCCGAGTCCGGCCTCTCAGTGGGAGACAAATCCGAGTCAGGCCTCTCAGGGGGAGACAAATCCGAGTCCGGCCTCTCAGTGGGAGACAAATTGGGAGACAAATCCGAGTCAGGCCTCTCAGGGGGAGACAAATCCGAGTCCGGCCTCTCAGGGGGAGACAAATTCGTGTCAGGCCTATCAAGGGGAGACAAATCCGAGTCCGGCCTCTCAGTGGGAGACCAATTGGGAGACAAATCCGAGTCCGGCATCTCAGTGGGAGACAAATTGGGAGACAAATCCGAGTCTGGCATATCAAGGGGAGACAAATCCGAGTCCAGCCTCTCAGGGGGAGACAAATCCGAGTCCGGCCTCTCAGGGGGAGACAAATCCATTTCAGGCCTATCAGGGGGCGACAAATCCGAGTCCGGCCTCTCAGTGGGAGACAAATTGGAAGACAAATCCGAATCAGGCCTCTCAGGGGGAGACAAATCCGAGTCCGGCCTCTCAGGGGGAGACAAATCCATTTCAGGCCTATCAGGGGGAGACAAATCCGAGTCCGGTCTCTCAGTGGGAGACAAATTGGGAGACATATCCGAGTCAGGCCTCTCAGGGGGAGACAAATCCCAGTCAGGCCTATCAGGGGGAGACAAATCCGAGTCCGGCCTCTCAGTGGGAGACAAATTGGGAGACAAATCCGAGTCCGGCCTCTCAGTGGGAGACAAATTGGGAGACAAATCCGGGTCCGGCCTATCAGGGGGAGACAAATCCGAGTCCGGCCTATCAGGGAGAGACAAATCTGAGTTCGGCCCCTCAGTGGGAGACAAATTGGGCAACAAATCCTGGTCCGGCCTATCAGGGGGAGACAAATCCGAGTCCGGCCTCTCAGTGGGAGACAAATCCGGGTCCGGCCTATCAGACGGAGACAAATCCGAGTCCGGCCTATCAGGGGGAGACAAATCTGAGTCCGGCCTCTCAGTGGGAGACAAATTAGGAGACAAATCCGAGTCAGGCCTCTCAGTGGGAGACAAATCCGAGTCCGGCCTCTCAGTTGGAGACAAATCCGAGTCCGGCCTCTCAGTGGGAGACAAATTGGGAGACAAATCCGAATCAGGCCTCTCAGGGGGAGACAAATCCGAGTCCGGCCTCTCAGGGGGAGACAAATCCATTTCAGGCCTATCAGGGGGAGACAAATCCGAGTCCGGCCTCTCAGTGGGAGACAAATTGGGAGACATATCCGAGTCAGGCCTCTCAGGGGGAGACAAATCCCAGTCAGGCCTATCAGGGGGAGACAAATCCGAGTCCGGCCTCTCAGTGGGAGACAAATTGGGAGACAAATCCGAGTCCGGCCTCTCAGTGGGAGACAAATTGGGAGACAAATCCGGGTCCGGCCTATCAGGGGGAGACAAATCCGAGTCCGGCCTCTCAGTGGGAGACAAATCTGAGTTCGGCCCCTCAGTGGGAGACAAATTGGGCGACAAATCCGGGTCCGGCCTATCAGACGGAGACAAATCCGAGTCCGGCCTATCAGGGGGAGACAAATCTGAGTCCGGCCTCTCAGTGGGAGACAAATTAGGAGACAAATCCGAGTCAGGCCTCTCAGGTGGAGCAAATTGGGAAACAAAGTTGGAGACAAATCCGAGTCCGGCCTCTCAGTGGGAGACAAATTGGGAGACAAATCCGAGTCCGGCCTCTCAGTGGGAGACAAATCCGAGTCCGGCCTCTCAGTGGGAGACAAATCCGAGTCCGGCCTCTCAGTTGGAAACAAATCCGAGTCCGGCCTCTCAGTGGGAGACAAATCCTAGTCTGGCCTTGCAGTGGGAGACAAATCCGAGACCGGCCTCTCAGTGGGAGACAAATCCGGGTCCGGCCTCTCAGTGGGAGACAAATCCGGGTCCGGCCTCTCAGTGGGAGACAAATCCAGGTCCGGCCTCTCAGTGGGAGACAAATCCAGGTCCGGCCTCTCAGTGGGAGACAAATCCAGGTCCGGCCTCTCAGTGGGAGACAAAACGTTGACCCTAGTGGAAAGATGATCCCTTCCGATTGTGTGTAATACATCGATTGGTAAACAATGACGGCTAATGGGGGTAACTTTTTGGGAAACCTGACGGACGTTCGTCACTCGAATGGGTTTGTGACTGGTCGTGTTTGGGTGTTGGTATCAGGGTGGTGGTTTGTGGGTGTTTGTGTGTCGGTGGTGGTTTTTGGGTGTCCGTGTGTCGGTGCTGGTGCTTTGGAGCTAGTTTGTGGGTGTTGGTGTCAGGGTGGTGGTTTGTAGGTTTTGGTGTGTCGGTGGTGGTTTGTAGGTGTTGGTTTGTCAGTGATGGTGCTTTGGAGCTGGTTTGTGGGTGTTGGTGTCAGGGTGGTGGTTTGTAGGTGTTGGTGTGTCGGTGGTGGTTTGTAGGTGTTGGGTTGGCGGTGGTGGTGCTTTGGCGCTGGGTTGTGGGTGTTGGTGTCAGGGTGGTGGTTTGTCGGTGTTGGTGTGTCGGTGGTGGTGTTTTGGATCTGGTTTGGAGGTGTTGATGTGTCAATGGTGGTGCTTTGGAGCTGGTTTGTAGGTGTCGGGGTGGCCGTTTGTGGGTGTTGGTGTGGTGGTGCTTTGGAGCTGGTTTGTGGGTGTTGGTGTCAGGGTGGTGGTTTGTAGGTGTTGGTGTGTCGGTGGTTGTGCTTTGGAGCTGCTTTGTGGGTGTTGTTGTCAGGGTGGTGGTTTGTGGGTGTTGGTGTGTCGGTGGTGGTGCTTTCGAGCTTGTTTGTGGGTGTTGGTGTCAGGGTGGTGGTTTGTGGGTGTTTGTGTTTCAGTGGTGGTGCTTTGGAGCTGGTTTGTAGGTGTTGGTGTGTTGGTGGTTGTGCTTTGTAGCTGGTTTGTGGGTGTTGGTGTCGGGGTGGTGGTTTGTTCGTTATTGGTGGAACTTTTTGTCATTTTTCAAATTTGCTTTTTGTGGGAAGCGTGTGAATTTACAATGGCGTGCCATCGACTTCGCTCCCGTCAATACTGCCTTGAGGACTGTAAAATACAAATCGCCTTCATAATACTTCCAAAAATCATGCAATACATTGATAAATACCATGCGGGTATTAGAGGACGGGACATGTATATCATGGTGAAAAAGATACCGCCAAATGTCTATGATGTACGATGCTGATTGACGCTCCGTTTGATAGTAATCAATAAAACATCCATCTCCTAAATTGGGACTCAACGTCGTCTTATTACAGTGTATAAGGGTCGTTGGTGTATAAGACTGCTTCAGCAGAGCTAAACTTAGTTGTTTTGTTTTTTTAATCTTGAAAATCATCATCGCTTTCATCAATGCTTCACACATTAAATCCTTCCTCTTCTCCGATGGTTTGAATTCCGATCATCAATTTGGTTTCAGACCAGGTTACTCCACCCTGGATATGCTGCTTCTGCTCTCCCAACAATGGATGGAGGTCCTCAATGCCAGACATGAAATCTTAGCCATATCCCGAGACATATCACGGTCTGACACTTTTGATGCGGTCGGACACCCTGTCCTACTCACTAAACTCTCTTCCCATGGTATCCAAGGCCATCTCCATTCGTGGCTCGCAGACTTCCTCTCCTGTCTCAGCCAGCGCGTGGCCCTAAATGGAGTTCTCTCAATCACTCGTCCTATCCAGGTTGGAGTTCCTCAAAGCTCACGGGGTTTGCTTTTGTCTGCAGCCTGATGGAGTACTGCTCTCCCCTCTGGGCTGGTGCTCCTGCCTCCCACCTCTCTCGGCTTCAGACCGTGGAAACCAAGGCATTTCGGATCACTGGCATCTCCCGCGATGAGGCTGAGACTTTGGTCCTCTCACTCTCTCACCGCAGGCAGGTCGGTGGTCTTTCTGTCTTCTACCGTCTCCTCTCCAGTTTTGCCCCCCTGCTCTCTCTGCGATTTATCCCCACCATATTTCCGCAAGGCGCTCAAGGTCCCCCAACACCCCCCTTCTGGTAAAACTACCAAAATCACGAATCGCTGCTCACCTTCACTCTTTCATTTCTCTTTTTCCCCGCCTTTGGAATAAACTCCCTCACTCTCAATCCCATTCTTCCCTCCAGGCCTTCAAAGCAGTTGTTCACCACCACCAGTGATCGGAGGTTGTGGAAGGTTAAGGGTCCACATCATTGTTGGTGATGTGGTTGTGCACAAATGGGGAGAAAAGTGTTGCTGGGACAGTGGGACGACCTTGACCACCACGACAGGTACTGTAAGAGGGAGTTTCTCCACGAGGACACACCTTGATCCAATACCAAAAGGCAAAGCATTTCAAGTGTTGCATTCGCCGCAAGCACCTGTGCACCGGACTACACCTTGTCAACCACTGTGAGCAGGTAACCCCAATTACCAATTGTACCATACCTGCACTTCATTCCATTTATAATTTAGATGATAGCCAGTTAGCAGCATGTCATTACAGGTGATTTACTGAATACGGAGAGCCAATCAAGATCTTGCTTCGTGTATGCACGTGCCCTCTTTGGGTGCACAAGCAAACCTTTCCAGGTGTTCCAAGAGGACATTGAAGAACGAGAAATGGTCTGACAGCGGCGATGGTCGATCTCAGGCGGACACGACAACCTACGCAGGTATCCGTGGCATCCCCAGCCGCATCGCTTGTTGTTTTTGTCTCATCCTGTTGTTCCTACTGTGCACGGATCTATTGTTGGTCAGTGGTTTGTTGTTATTAACAGCAAACAGTAGTTGACCACACTGTGCAGACAAGTTTGTCTCAATAACACAGTAATTTAACTTAAGGGTTAAAGTGGTGAGCTTAAGATCTTAAGGTCTTGAGTTCATCCCCTGTTGGGCCGTTGAAATAACACCAGGTGGTGATATGAATTACCTTCGCTTGGGATCCACTGGAACCCGATCAGGATGGAACTCTGACCCGCTCACGAGGCATTCCCACTTCGGCACTGGGGAGGACTGGGATGCTGCCCATGCTGTTGTTGTTTGTTGTTGTTATGGCCGTCCCATCCTTGATAACGATGTTCACATGAAACCAGATGGAGGATGTTGTTTCCCCCACGCACTCCACCGAGTACCGTTCCCGTTATAAAGAGTGACGATCCCCCATCATAACAGTGATGTTCATCAGAACTTCAGACACAGAAACAGATTGCAGTTGGAAAAGGCTGCTGAACGTCACATCCCATAGACTGCGTCCTTCGCAATGCGGCGCCCCCCGTCTCCCACGGGACAAGAACTGTTGTGGGTGTTGCAACGAGATCTTGCAGATCTGGCATCACCTGTTATAATCATATATCTGGCATAACCAGACACGCATTCTCAGACACGCACGGGGGGAGGGTGGTTGTTGCCCCCTCCCACCGGACCACCCCTCGTCCAATCAGGAAGCTCATCACCTCAGGCTGGCTCCGCCTTAGCCAGATGGAGTGTTCGGCCCGACCAATGAGGGGCGGCCACTAGTCGCCCGACAACCACTCGCCCAATCCGGAGGCGAGTTCCTCAGAGCGGTTAGCTCAACCTGCGGGGGGGGAAGGATAAGTGAAGGTGGCGGGCCGTCGTGATCGGAGAAGAAGCCTCGTCGCCTGCTGGCGTTCTCGTCTACCCGCGGGTACTCGTCTCGTCTGGTCCGTTGCACGGCTGGCGTCCCCCCCCCACGAACCAGCTCGTCTCGACCAGACCGCACGAGGTAGACAGGTGCAGGAGTAGGCTCCTGCCCTCAGCTCGCCTTCCCTCCCGAGCTGAAGGGCCAAATAAAGGCTGCAGCCACCATTTCTTTGAGTGTGTGTGTGTCAGTCTGATAAGTAGAATTGTGCTTTTGCTCATTGTGCATTGCCTGCCCGATATTAGTGATTAAGTCTGCACAGTGTCTTATTATTGTAAATAAATATCTGTTAAATGTTCCAGTTCGTTGCCTGTCGTTTCTACCATTGGCTCAACACGGTGCGTTTTGAGAATTAGGGAGGCCGTTTGGGCTGGTAAGTTGTCATTGGTACGGGCGCAGCTCTGGTAACTCGGGCTCGGTACGGCAGACCCGAGCCGGTACATGCGATTCGGTTCGGACAGAGTCGGCCGAAGGTGTGGCTTTCCCGGGAGCGAGACGGCGTGAGTACTTAGGTAAATTGGAATAGACAAGTGGACCCCACCTCACGCCGTCAAAATATTGGCGACCACGGTCCTTTAAGTGGCCCGTCGACTCCGGAGTTATCCGGGGTGACGACCTTTCAATTCCGGGTGTTGGGCAGGAGACGGCCCAACTGCTCCGTCTGGCGTTCGACCTCGCTACCGAACCCGGCACCACAACAATATGATCTTTTCCAACGCGTGACCTCACGCAGGTTACGATGAACGATCACTGGTTACCAGAGTCTGGTGAACTTGACAATGGCTGACTCCGGCATGCAATAATCCATCTCGTCGATTCCGTCGGCCTGAATGTCTGGATGAAGTCGCATTGCTCCCCTTGTGGTCCTCAAAAGGAGAACAGACTTGTTTACAAATCTTGGGAATGCACCGAGGAGGCACGGAATTCAAAGTATTTCGTCACGTGACCTTGACGTAGCTAATAGCGAGACACGTAATGGAGGCTCCTCCTTCTTGGCGAGCAAACAGTGTATTTACGAAATAACTAAACTTTTAAAATAGGATAACTTTTCAAAAGTGACGTGAACTTTTCCAAACTTTAATGTAAATGTCAGAATACATGTATTTAAATGTTCATTAAAGTCGTTCTCAACAGGTACCCTCAATGTGAGGATGCCTCCAGGTGCTTCGCATTTTAGACCATCCAGATACTTTATATTTTATATAATAAGTGGTTTTATTATTATAACTGGTTCTGTGAGTGGAAGTGGCTGCGATCCACTTCATTTACCATATCTTTGGAATGGGGTGTCTCCTGTTCTCCATGTAGATCAACAACCCCACAGACCCTGGGACGCCGAGGGGAAAAATGGGGTTGTAACCCGGGACCCCCGGGGGAAAAATGGGGTTGTAACCCGGGACAATGATGTTCACGAATGTCTTTCTCCTGCATGAGATTAATATCCAAGGTCCACTCTGAGCCTTAAAGGCTGTTTTACGTTTACATTCTAACGCTGTTTAACATGTTTTTACTACATCCCACCAACACATATTATATGGAGATCATGGTCCATTTCGAGGGCCTCCATCCGAACAACATGTTTTACATGGAGACCACGGTCCATTTCGAGGGCCTCCATCCGAACAACATACTGTTACGGTTGTGGGGGTAGATGGAGGAATTTCAGAGGAAAGTTAGGATTGAAAAGAATTGTTTGGTCCGTGGTCGTGTAGGAAACATCTTGATGTAATTAAGTCGGGAAACAGTGAGCTTAAGTGTTATGTGTCACCACAGTGGGGTTGGGAGGTCGTGGTGTGGTGTTAGTTCGACAGGGTTCAAGGCCAAGTTCTCGAGGATGTGATTACCCCTCCGTGACTTTTTCCTGTTTCTTTGCATCACGAACCAGCAATGGACCATTACAACCGAGCTGCATGACCAAGTCGAAAGAACCCAGTCCTTGGTGATTCGATCCACTCAGACTCAGAGTGAACTCATGCTCTCCAAGGATATCGTTCACCTGCAGCAGGCTCAGCAGTTCAGGCTGCTGTGATGCTGGTGCTCGAGAAGGTGATGCAGAAGCGACGCTGGAGAGGAAACCGGGTCTCTGATAAATCGGGAGTCCATGAAGACACGCGTTTGAAGCACGGAGGATGTGAGGGCGAGACCGCGGGAGCTTCATGAAGCGAAGCCACACGAGGAAGAATAAATGCTTTTGATATCTGTGCC
>NC_140980.1:2628444-2673444 GCF_056783735.1 Eptatretus burgeri
GCGAAGCTGTTGGCAGTTTGAGGCCAGAGTGAGTAAGACCATGTTGGGATGTTTCACCTGAGGTTGGAAAGAGGAGGAACATGCATCATGACACCCATTGCTGCAGGGGAAGGAAATGCTTCTGCGAATCCCATAACACATGGGACGTTCAAACTCAAACAAATCTCCAACAAAGATGTCAGCAGCGGCAGTGTCCGACAAACATACAGTCATCGTCTCCTTTCTTATTTCAGGCAGGAGCCGTCCGTCGAACTATCTCCTCCTAAACAGATGGGCAGAAATTCACCAAACTTGGTAGTTGTGATCACCACATGGCAAGAATGTGGGTCATTCCATGTCAAATCATCAAAGAATCTGCCGTCATCTCTCAGATTTTTGTAAAACTTTGGGAACCAATTGGGACCCATGAAAAACGGCAAGAACTCAAATATTTTTGCAAACAGCCTCTTAATTAGTGAGATACAGACGAACGAACTTTGGACTAATTAGCATGACGTCGCGAATTCAAATGGCCATATCTCTAAAAGTATAACACCTAGAGAGCTGGTTTAGGTGTCATTTTAAAGGTATTTTCATGCCCTATGAATTTGTCTGGGCAACATTTTCCTACCTCCAACCACAAAAAAGTTATCACAAAATATAAACTTCAATCATGAATCCCCAAAAAATGTATCCTTCAAATTTCTTCAAATTCTTCCCAGAGGTACCTTATGATGTCAAGAAGCTTCCACATAAGTTTTGTGATGGGCACTCCAATAGTTTCTGAGATAGGAGCAATAATGTACATGTACGTATGGCATATAGGTTCGAAAATCAGCATTTGTAATGTATTATACAATCATTCTAACCAAGCCATGACGGGGAACACAGGGAACGACCATCAACTGCTTTGAAGTATCATATACTTTCATTTTCAACTGGGCCTGAGGGGAAGAAACAAGTGCTGCTGTTGCTGCATTGAAGAGGAAATTGAAAGCCGAAGTCAGGTTCGTGAACACTGTGTACTTGAACTCACTTATTGATTGTATAATACATTACAAATGCTGATTTTCGAACCTATATGCCATACGTACATGTACATTATTGCTCATATCTCAGAAACTATTGGAGTGCCCATCACAAAATTTATGTGGAAGCTTCTTGACATCATAAGGTACCTCTGGGATGAATTTGAGGAAATTTGAAGGATACATTTTCTGGGGATTCACGATTGAAGTTTATATTTTGTGATAACTTTTTTGTGGTTGGAGGTAGGAAAATGTTGCCCAGACAAATTCATAGGGCATGAAAATACCTTTAAAATGACACCAAAACCAGCTCTCCGGGTGTTATACTTTTAGAGATATGGCCATTTGAATTCGTGACGTCGTGCGAATTAGTCCAAAGTTCGTTAATCTGTATCTCACTAGTTAAGAGGCTGTGAGCAAAAATATGTGAGTTCTTGCCATTTTTCATGGGTCCCAATTGGTTCCCAAAGTTTTACAAAAATCTGAGAGATGACGGCAGATTCTTTGATGATTTGACATGGAATGACCCATGTACAAGAACACAATCATTTTTCACCATGCCCCCTGGGGTGGGGTCAGCAACCAAAAAATGTAAATTTTAACATGTTTAATCACAACCACACATCGACTGTGTTTATATTTATGTGATGAGGAAACAAAATATCAACAAATCAGATGAACTCATCCCAAGCGGGAAGTAAATCAGTTTGTCTTCGCAATCATAAAGGACTATTGTTTGACTGTAAAACACCTCTGCGGTGGAACAAAGAGGTGCACGTACGTTAGAACAGAATCCGAGGTTGAGATTCCTCAACTCCGTGCACTTGGAAGTGATTGACAAGAGACTCTCCGTCTGAAACAAGATGGGAGTATGATGTCATCCTTTAACACTGGTAAAATAATCCCCTTCACATCCACCGAGCACAATGAGAGAGAGAGAGAAACACATTTCGTTAGCTTATTCCAGAATTCAACGATTCGTGTCGTTTAAAGATCGAAGAACCAGTCTGAGGATCTAAAAACCATTGTGGAACCGTGAGAGCAGGGGGTAATGCATCATGGAGATGACGTTAAGCTGGCATGTAATTGTTTGTAATGTAATTGTTAAGCTGGAAATCTCCTTTGTCATCTCATGGAGATTCAAAAAAATCTCACAGGCAGTGAACCATGTAGATTAAAGAAGGGCACATTGACCTTGCCGAGTTCAATGGGCTATGGAAGCAAAGTAAACGGGAAATGTATGAAATTCCTGCTTCAAATGTTCGTTGTATTTAATGTTGGTTTCAAATTTCTCATTCCGTCTGTGTTGAACTTTCAATTCACTTGCTTGGGAGGCAAAGAAAGGAGGGGGTCTCGATTTGACATTGCCGTAAAAAATCAAGATTTACTTACAATGGTTATTTAAATGCTAAGAATGCGAGAGAGAGGGAGAGAGAGAGTGAGAGAGAGAGAGAGAGAGAGAGAGAGAGAGAGAGAGAAAGAGAAAGAGAGAGTGAGAGAGAGAGAGAGAGAGAGAGAGAGAGAGAGAGAGAGAGAGAGAGAGAGAGAGAGAGAGAGAGAAACGAACATAAACTACGTAAAGAGCTTACATTGATACGCGTTTGGTACAGGACGAGGCGTTGTAGCCTCTGCAAGGACGAGAGCTGCCTGAATTCCCCAGGTGGTATTCCGTCACATGACGACAGGTCCAGGTCACGAAGGTTTGGGCAGTGCTTGATTACAGATTCCAAGGATTTCTTTGTGATCCAATGGCAGTTTGCCAGCTCCAGGTGCAGTAGGTGCTCAGACCACTCACCCAGGAGCCTAAAAAAAGTACCGCAGTTAGACATTGGGATGGTGTTTTAAACAAAGCCGTGAGAGACAAGACAAACTTCAAAACCAACTTAACATCGACACACATTTGCCGCTGTGGTGGAAAATTTATTTTTAAATCTCATGATTGGTTTAAACTTCACAAACAAAGGCTTTTATCCCATAAAATAAATATATTATTGAAAACTGCGATGACAGACAATGATTGATTAAAAAGTTCATCAAACACATTATTATAACATTGGTCTATGAGAATGTGTCTGTGATTCGGGATTAATTATTCCTATGTATGAGTGTTGACTGATTTGATTGAAGCTTGTGTAATTACAAATATGAGTCCCATGGACATGCATATAAGGTCCATGAGGACATAATTGATACAGCTCTGTGTTCTTATTGCAACTTAAACTCGGAGCTTACAACGTACTTTCGCTTTTAAATGCTCGTAAAGGTATAAAGTCAATTGCAAAGCAATGTAAATAACAAAAGCCTTTTTGTCACCACGTATGGAGTTGTTCACCATGAAGGATCATGGGTTGAATGATCCCACCCAGAGTTTAGGTAACGTCCTTGAAAAGAGTAAGCAGCCCACACATTTGCCTTCGCACGATTACAACATATACTGCCCAAAGGATGAGGGAGCTCCTTGTCCTGTGAATTTCACTGCCCACTTGCAATCAAACCACAATTGAGTGGGAGATGAATTCCCATGCTTGCACATGGAGACCGGTGTTCCCGTGCTTGCACACAAACCACATATGGTGTTCTACGAATTAAAAAGCTGAGGAATATTGAGTGATGCATAGTTTTGTGAAGATAATATGTACTGTTGTTTGTCTGACCCATGCCCCCTCTTTCCCCCTATCCATGCAAATAATTTTGCTCTAAAAAGTTGGGGTTGTGAACAATCTCTGAGAGAAGTTCACAACAGCTCATCTTGGTGTTGCTCTGTGAATTTGTTTCTTCCCGTGTTTACCTGAATAAATGATTCTACTCTCATTGGGACTGGAGTTACTGGAGTGATTCCAATGGAGGTTCGAGTAATTCCACCACAGCACAATACCGGGCTTTGTCACCTCTTCAAGGATGGAAGCTGCCCACAAGTTATCTGGGAGATAAAGATCCCGATTGAAGACACGACATCATTGAAAATCTTTGGTTGATATGCTGCACCCTCGATGTCGTGGAAATAATTTGACGAAAGGAGATATTTAAATTAATTATATTTTTCACATTCCAACAAATGAGAATGATGAGATTCCATGAAGATCGGATGTAAAAGGCACGGGTTGCAGGGTGTTTCACGATCTTTCTTCTTCTATAATAATAAATCTCACTCTGTGTGTGTGTGTGTGTGTGTGTGTGTGTGTGTGTGTGTGTGTGTGTGTGTGTGTGTGTGTGTGTGTGTGTGTGTGTGTGTGTGTGTGTGTCCTCCATGACTTCAAAACCATGAAACCTACCAACTTGATACTTTGCATGCATATTAAGGGAACTCCGAGGGAGTGCATGAGTGATCATAGGATGTTTCGTTTGAATATAACACCTCCTTTGAAAATAATTAACAGCCTTATATAATTATATCCTTCACCAGGCACCTCCTCGGCTGCCTCGCACTTCCTCACTGGGGTCTTATTTCTCTATATTTTGTTTTGGCCTGCTCAACAATGCCTTGACTTGGAACAGGCCGCAATGGTTTCTCAATGATAAAGCGATATTTTTTCACTTTCCTCACTCATATCATCAAATGCCTCATCATCATACTGACAAATCACTGGGTACATTGTAATGATTATAAACACACCAGCGTTCGTTGCTTTATTTCATTTCCACATATGCCATAACCTCAACATTCATCAGACTGAGCCAACGTCTGTACGTCTGACGTTGTGTTTGTACGTCTGAAAAATGAAGAAATGAAACTCAAAGAAGCAAACGAGGCCATTTGGCCTGTCATTGCCGTGGTGCACTCTCGGGTTATTTTTGTTTGTTGTTGTTTTTTTCGGCAGTTTTTACAATCAATCTTCTTGATGGTTTTCGAAAGGCGAAACAACCCGATCTTGATCGGGTGACCAAGCTTATTAATAGCAGTTGGATGTTACCGTCAAGGAATGGTGAAGGGATGGGATGTGATATTGTTACGAATCTGGAAGCCATGAACACTCCACAAACAGGTCCTATAGAACAGTTATATCGGTAAGTATGTAGTTTTTAGTTCGGGTCCCCATCCCTCGTTTAATGGGTGAATAAATGGACATGCGCTGTGAATTATTTTGATAGTTAGGATTTTTACATCACTCACAACAACAACTACGGCTACTCCATCTCCAACTACAACAACGCCTGGGCGAACCGCGCCCGAGAGCGGGCCACACCTGAGCGGACCGCGCCCGAGAGTGATAAAAAGGAACGGAGAGCGAAGGATCGGGTAGATCTGCTCGAGCGAGAGAGGAAGAATTCGCACCCGTTGAAACCGCATCTCTCGAGGTGGATCTGCTCGAGCCAGAGAGGAAGAATTCGCGCCCGTTCAAAACGCATCTCTCGAGGCTGAGCGAAAGGCATCTCGTCATTGGCGTGCTCTGGTTCCCGGGTCATCTCGTCTCGTGGCTGGCGTGGTCTGCGTCTGGCTGACCTTGGTCCGTTCGTTCTGACTGGTGCTCCGGGAAGGTGTGGACGTCGAGTCGCGTGCTCGCGGCCAGGTCGCCTGCGACTTTCTTGTCCCTCGGCTCGAATTCCCTCCGAGCTGAAGGGATAATAAAGACCATTTTGGGTCCGTTTCTTTTGGGTGTACGTCTGTGTGTGGGCCCATCTGAAAGTAGGAATTGTTTAAGTGCTTGTGTGCAAATTTGCATTCTATATTAGTCGTGATAACTCTGCCCTTACGTGCTTCCCTCGTTTCCTCGATTACTGTGAATAAATTCCCCCATTTGTTAAATGTATCAGCTTGTTTCTGTATTTCTTCCATTGGCTTAGCATGGTGCGTGTTGGTGAATTACAAAGGCTGTTGCCGCTGTAACAGTACATTTGGATCGACGGAACTTCGGCAACCATCCGCTCGGGTTGCGCACGGGTCGGGCACGCTAACGGCTCGTCGAGGGTGTGAATACTCGGTAACTCGCCACGTGGATCTCTTGGTATTTTGAAGATTGGCAAATAACCCTGTGCGATGTGGTGGAATTATTGACGATTCACGGTCCGGTAAGGGACCCGTACCCTCGGAGTTTTCCGAGAGGTACGATCTAGATTCCGGACGTTCGGTGGAGTCGACCCTACTGCTCCATCTAGTGGTCGAGCTCGCAGCGGATAATCGGCTCCGCAACAATATGACGTGAGGACGCACAACTACAACCACCCCGTAGCATAATGACATCGGAATAGCCACTTGTAAAGGACTGCTAAGGACATGGTAAAGGAATGAAAGGACGGAAAGGCCAAACAAAAATTAATGAAACAAAATAAAAACAGCAGCAATAACAATTCGGTGACACAATGTCGTCCAGCACCGGAATTCCGTGACTTCAGCATGGGAAACGCTTTGAGAAAACTCTACTTTTGATCGGGTCAACCTGGATAAACTGAAGAGTGGTAAGTAAATTTCTATCCTGTAAGCACATTTGTGACTGGTAATTATGTCGACCAAGGTTGTTGGTGATCGGAGAAGCGGTAAGAGACGAGATAGGCGAGGAAACTGATCAGAATGAAAGAGAAGTGGAGAGGGTTCACCTCAACCCAGGCCATCGATTACAAACTTTGCATTCAATTACTCACTTTCTTAGGACCGTAGGACTGAATCTTCCATCGTTTCCAGTCCATGAGAGACCGAGCGAGTGTGCATGGGTGAGACGAGGCTTCAAAGCTAGAAGGTCCTCCTCGCAGAGAGATGGCCAGAAAGGCTTGAGGTCCAGGTGTTTGTACATGGAAGGGTTGTAGCAGCAGTCGCGCAGGGTACGGCTGCATTGAGCGAGGCAGCACAGCTCAGGGAGCGTCAGGTGAGATAAAATAAGTTCGATAATCTGTTGTGGAAGGCAGCAAAAAAAAATCGATTTCATTATCAGTGCATCAACCTGACCAACTGTCACTGTCCAGATAGTCAAGGATGTCCATCAAATGATAAACCAGTAACTCTTAAAACAACACAGGTAACCACTAGTGAAGCCATCAAGGCTTCCAAACACAAACAGACTTGGACAGCCATTTCAATGTTGACACCATCGTCTGAAACCATTCTGAAGTCAAACAATGAGATGATGTGATCTGGAAAACCAAGTTTGAAAACAAGAAGAAAAGATGACGAGTGGGGGTTCACATACTCACCTCGAAAGGTAAAAGGTCAAAATATCCATTATTTGTGAAGGGGGAAAGCTTCTCTTCGTTTGCCCTCCTTTCTTCCTCCATATGTTCAACCATCGCTCGTCTCCTCCTTCTTTCCATTCTGTTTTGTTTCTTCTGAAGTCTTTCTGACTCAGCAAGTTCCTCATTCTTGCTCTTCTTTGCTTGCATGATGTCCACCGGGATACCGTCCAGAACAACAGTGTCCAGTTCTATGCAGAAAGTACTCAGGGAGCAACTGAACTCCACACGGAGGATGTTCGTCGCAAAACCCGGTGGTTGTATCGGTGGGGAAAACGTGAATGGGTCGTTCGGTGGAAGATCGGTGTCCGCAGGGCCGGACCACAGCGTCCGCCACCTGCATCGTACATCACCAAAGTAAACCTTTTGAGGAGTGTCCTTTTGATTTTACTATGAAGTTGACATTGTGTATTAGGGTGTGGCTCATGTCGAACATCATCTCCAATGTGATACAAACGGATGTGTAAAAGGACATGACTCACATTATTAAATAAATTAACAAACATATGAATGAAACTTGATGTATTCAAAATTTACACAACGATCCCCTTGAGCTGTGTGAAATGTCATGGCTTGAGGATGAAGATCTTACAGTACAATAGGGGACTGACAGGATGGTCTAGACTCCAGAGGTACGCACAGTCACCTTCAAGCCATCTCGCCTGGGTTTGAATCCCAACCCAGTTATAAACTGCCATCCTGATGTTTCACAGGCAAGGTGATTCATCAATGTGTGTCGTCCATCGGATGGACGGTAAAGAGCCTATGGTGTCTTTCGTGAAGAGGAGGCGAGCTATTGCCGGCACCATGGTCAAGTTACAAATTCCTGCCCCAACTTGCATCGGGCACTGCATCAGTGGCACAGCTACACCCTCAGCCAATGACGCTACCCCGAAGCCCTGTGCTGCATACGGACAAAGAAGAAGTACAATCGGACAAATAATGGTAAAGAGGTTAACTTTTCGACATCTCTATTACTCCCACACTGCAGTTGAGTGGCGAAACAACACACCACACCACAGCCACCCTCTCCTGGTGTGAAAGCCAAACAACTCCTTCATTGTGTGATTGAAACAAATGCAGATGGCAACGAGACACGGTACATATTGTTGTTGATTTGTATGCAGCCCCTGGCTGCTGGTTGCACAATTTTCTGAACTGTGCCGCTGATGCAGTGCCCCTGTTACCAGTAATCGGTACTCATTTTGCTGACCTAAGAAGGATGACAGGCTGAGTCAACCCACCTGGTGTTATTTCAACCTGAGATCTTAAGCCAGCCACCTTAACCATGAAGCCAACACCAGCCTTTCTGGGTTCATCTCCATGCGACATCCGGAAAAGCATTCAATCACTTGGATTTGTCGACCACAAAATGGTCTTCAAATGGGATTTGTCAACCACAAAGTGTTCTTGAAATGGGATTTGTTCTCCACAAAGTGGTCTCCAAATTGGCGAGCCTCAACGGAATTCAGGGGTGATTGGGATGGTGAGGGGGAGAGGATGTGGGGATTGATAATTGGTAGTTGGAGGAAGGAAGAGATGTTAAAAACTTGCAGGTTGTGGACAAAAAAATGGAAACACCAATGTAAAGACACTTAACAGGGTGTTGGGCCACCACGTACGGCCTGTATGTTCCGCGGTTTTAAAAATATTAGAATTTTTTTTTGCATTTCTCCATGTTTTAAGTGATTTCCAACCAAAAAAAAAATGTTGGAGAAAAACCAAACAAATTTTGCAAATTTATTTTCAAAAAAATTTCGATTTTTTTTTTTTTGGCATTTCTACATGCACGTCGATCAAGTTTCGTTTATTCAATCGTGGTTCAGTGGAGTCTGATCCGTTTTGACCTGCAATGAATAGGACATCAGGTTCACTTAAGTGATCCAGCACTATTGGCGGCGGAGGTTTTGCACTCCACTGAGTGCTCCCCCTCTAGTTCCTTCTATATTCGGTTAACTCTGCCTTCTTCCATGCTCCCCTGCCCCATTATAAATAAACACATTTGTTGAATGTATCAGTTCGTTGCTGTGTTTCCTCCATTGGCTTAGCGTGACGCGTGTTGGAGAATTAGCAAGGCCGTTGTTGGGGCCATAAAGGGACATTTGGACCGACGGATCTCGGTGATCATCCGCTCGGGTCGCACACGGTTCGAGCACGCTAGCGGCTCGTTCCATACGAGCGCCATCGAGGGTGTGAATCCTGGTTAGATCGCCACGTGGTCTTCGAGGTATTTTGAAGATTGGAAAATAACCCTGTACCACGTGGTGGATTTCTGGACGATTCATGGTCCTGTGAGGGACCCGTACCTTTCGGAGTTCTCCAGAAAGGTACGATCCAAATTCCGGGTGTTCGGTGGAGTCGACTCTGCAGCTCCATCTAGCAGTCGTGCTCGCAGCCGATACCTGGCCCGCAACAATATTATGGTGGGGTCTCTTGGGGTCTTCACTTCAACATATCAAGCCAACCAATATTGCACATCATGATCAGTAACTCTCAGGTTGTGAAGGAGGGCCGTCACGGTCCTCTCATTGTCAGAGAGGGCTTCGACTGCCCATTCAGCCAGAGACCCCATTGACCGAGCAGTAGTCTACCTCACCCAAAACTCAACAAACCTTTCAGCTGACTGAAAAGACACCTCCAATCCGTGGGTCGAAGAGATTAAACAGAAATAAATCCTCAGCCTTGAACTCCAGTCCACCCAAACACCTCACTTGGAGGAACGGGTCCCGCTTTCTCAAACTTGAATCAGACGCAGTTATGGCACCTGCTCGCCATGCCGGAGTCATGAGGATGGCGGGAACAACGCTAGGAAAGAGGGGAGTGGGAGGGGAGGGAGTGAGGTGGTGTCAAGGAAGCGTGAGGCCAACTTCCTGGCCGGTGGACAAGGCCTACCAGACAGAAGGAAGGTCGGGGAAAAGTAGGAAGGGACAGATGAATGAAAACACAAGACGCACCAGAGAAAAAATAAATACTGGAGTCGCTCAAGGTGGTTTTGTATGCACTTGTATGTCCAGAGCTAAACTCTTCAAAAATCATCTAATTGAAGGTCATTAAACAATTTTTGGTTGGTAACACATTTGCCACTGACGGCGAAATAGGTGAAATGGCCACGCCTCTTTTTAAGCGAAGTACTACCTCCCGCCATTACTGTATCTCCAGAACGTTGGACCGAGAAGGTTGTGTGACCACTCAAAATGTTCGGAATGGCCACATTATAGGGATTCAGTAAAACATTTCCATGTCCAAAAGTCAATGGTTTTTTAAGATATTTGCCAAAAACTGATTTCAGCATGGTACACACTACAGTTCTGACCCTTTATTATATTACCTGTTGTAATTTTGCACATTGTCCATATTTTATAGTTTAATTATGTGGATTTCTACACTTTTTGCCTTTACTACAGCCACAAAACACCACACATTTTATATTCATTCCTCTGCAAGTGCACGTCTTGGTACTCATACATGATGTTGGACATTTGCATGGAGGGGGCAGGTCATCGGGCCTGCACGGTACTGGCAGTATCACAGGTTTAATTCCAACATCTGTTGCTTTATAACCATACTGGCGTGGATCTGGTTTGGTGACTGCAGGATTTGGAGCTTGTAACCACATCTTACACTGCAGATATGCTCGCTTTATGTGTTCTCGTGGTGTTGAAGAACAGCACACAAGCTGGTTGAAGTCGAGCTCTTTCTTGGAGTTGTGGTACTGCTCCCAACGATACTCATCGAATGTGGAACAGTCGGTCTTCTTTAATCCAGACACAAGGAATTTTTCAGCATTACTTATCATCTGTGGTGACAGTTCCTCTACACCAAACCCTTCCAGTAGGGAGAGATCCATGGATATGCTTTCATGCCAGACAGTTTTGGACCCACCTTGCTGGTACTGTCACACCCGCTAAGTGCATGAATGGCTGGGAGACACGACACCAAATTGTTGTCCAGTTGATCAACTAACAGGTGGACTGGCACAGTTTTCTTGTTTTTTCCAGTTACCAAGCTTTACAAACAGCTTTTGTAGTTGCCAGGTTTTCTTGAAGTGGAAGATGAAGTTGACAAAGACATCTGTGTCAGTTGAGTCAACCAAGACTGATTGAACCCCGTGTTTCACAACACCATCATTAATATGGAACATGATTCTGTCATCGGCTTCTTCTTGGTTGCTTGAGAGCTCTGCGATCTGTGTTTCAGTGCCAGCTAACAGTTTCCTCCATTCTCCCCCATATACTCCTCCAAAGATAATTTCCTATTCTGACACAACATTCTGCAGCATCCACTTGAAGACATACTCCTGCAACCTTACTTTGTTCAACATTGAGCTCCAGAACATCTCAAGATCGACAGGGAGTTTCTGATTGTCAGACCTCATGGTGATTGTGATTTCTTCAGAAAAACTTCTCTGTGCACGTTCCATTTGCTTGATTGATGATTTTTGATAAACATCAAAAATAATGTCTATTCTTGTGGACTCAGAACCTTTAGCAAGAATGCTGTTGGAAAGACTCTCAGCCAATTGCCCAAATGTGTCAAGGCCCATCTTTTTCATCGGTAGTTTTCGCACAAGTGCCATGAAGTCCACTATTGTCATCTGAGCATCACATTTGACATTCCTTTTCTCCTCTGGAAGTTGATTAACTAGTTCTCTCGATAAGGAGGCTTTATCAGGCTTCTTCAATCTGATGCCATCTTTACATTCAGTGGTGAGGAACTGGGATGTGCTGGTCAATTCATACTTCAGGAGCTCTAGCATGCTGTACCCTCTTTCTCTGGCATAATCAATGTACCTAATCGTTTCTACAGCATCTTTTTTGCCATCGATTTCTTCGCTGTGGACGGTGTCGAAGCATGCTTCACGAAAACAGTCTTGCGGTTAGAAGGTATTGTGGTCATGTAGGTGTTTCTCCTTATTCCGAAATCTGGTCTCAACAAACTCTTGATAACTCTTCTCACCAGTTTCCAGGCATTCAAGTAATCCGTCAACAACCTCCTGGGGAGCTCGAGTAGAGATGTTGTGAAGTCTGATCCCAGTGCTGAATGGATTGTTGATGCTGAATAATAGGGTCCATCTCCCTGTGTTCCAAAGGTACCAAAGATTTAATGTTTACAAGCATGGCGTTGTATACACACATATAAGTACACACTTTTTCATCCATAGACATTGTGAGGTAAGGGAAGTATTGTTCATCAGTTTGCCAAATAGGGTTCTGAAGCTATTACATCTGAAATTTACCTGTTAACGTTTTTCCGGAAGCAGTGTTGCATTTTACGCATGAAGTCCCATCAAAAACCCCATTTGGCTGCTGACCTTGAAACCACTAATGTTTTCTGTAACAAATATTTTTTTGCGTAATTAATTGTAGATGATGCAGTTATTATTCAAAAACTTTGTTCAGATGATTTTAATGTGCATAATTCAACGATAATGAAATCATACCATGTTATAGTAACAGCAAGCAGGGATCCAAGGTAGAATTACTTGCCATCAGAGAACTCTTTAACACTTGAACACCTAGCGCCTCCTTCAAGAAAGAAATAATATGGTTAATTGTAATCTTGTTAATGCAGATTATTGCCCACCGAGAATCTTCAGGAGTCAAGTAATTGAACTCTTCAGGAATCAAGTAATTGAACAAAAGAAGAAGGAACAATGATGAATAATTGAAGTCTGTAACATGTTGAAATCAGTTTTTGGCAAATATCTTAAAAACCATTGACTTTTGGACATGGAAATGTATTACTGACCCCCCCATAATGTGGCCATTCCGAACATTTTGAGTGGTCACACAACCTTCTCGGTCCAACGTTCTGGAGATACAGTAATGGCGGGTGGTCGTACTTCGCTTAAAAAGGAGCGTGGCCATTTCACCTATTTCGCCGTCAGTGGCAAATGTGTTACCAACCAAAAATTGTTCAATGACCTTCAATTAGATGATTTTTGAAGAGTTTAGCTCTGGACATATAAGTGCATACAAAACCACCTTGAGCTTACGAGAGTAAAAAGATAAACAAACAGATGAGATCGGGGGGGGGGGAAATAAAGCACGAAGAATACACACAACAAGGCCAACAAGCTCCTAAAAGGGGGAAACACAACTCATCACTGAGGTTTTTCCTCTTGCAGCCATGCTGGCCATAATGATAGGTAACCAGGCCTGTGCAGCATTTTATAGGTAACCAGACCTTAGCATGACCCTAAGCATGTTGGGATGTCAGTTGCTTCATCAACACATGGGCCACACCTGTGTGGAAACCGTTGCTTTCAATATATACTCATTTTCCCAGGGGTTTCCAATTTTTTTGTCCACAACCTGCAGATCAAATGTATTAAAAACCAGGTATTAAACTAGTCCATTTATAGAACGAAGATGTTATTGAAATCCCGTGATCATCATGTCAGAGCAGTCAGAGACGAAACATACTCCCAAAGCAAACGATAATTGGTCATGTCGTCCCTTTTGGACTTGTGAGCATAAAGACTTTAAGACCCAAAAGCGTCATTGGTACCTGCACACAGCAGAGTCTTCACCTTCATCCCATGACATGGCGAGTATCCGAACCACATTCCCAGGGTGGTACGTCTCCAAGATCGAGACCTTGGTCGGGAAGACGGGCTCGTCGAAAAGTAACTCGATGAAATCCTGGCTTATAAACCACTCGGGATTCTTGGGACAACGTGCGGGTGTCCATCGGGACAAGTGGTCCCACCACGATCCGCATGTTCTCGTCATGGACACGTGCATGAAGTCCCAGGAGAGGGGAAATATGTTAGGTGGACCCACCAGGTTGTAGATGGAATTGCTTGCTCCATACTGAGAGCTCAGTTCCAGAACCTGGCTCACGTATTGAGACAGCTCAGGATGAGGCGGCGATGGGAAGAAACTTAAAGGGGCTTTCAGCACTCCTGGTGCATCTCCACGCCGTTGCTTTCTCCTGGTCCTGTTGAGCAGGAAGTGCAGAGCAGGCTCAACATGCAAGTGTATTACATACAGTAGTTGGAATAAAATCCACAATCGCGATCCAGCACAGGTAGATCACGTGGTCATTTATCATCACATAACTGCTACGAATGCTGCAACCACGGTAACCATGAAGGACGTCCACCACTGTCCTTTGAAGATATCGGGGAAAAATATCGGACAATCACGGAACTTTTAAGATCTCAAAGAAATCAGTAAACATTACTGCCCTGCACAAAAAAGGTGCAAAAACAGATCCCTGCAACCACAGACCAATCAACCTTTTTCCCATTCATCAGCGAGGTTATGGAATCCATCATCACTTCAGACAATAAATCCTTCCTCTTTTCCAATGGTTTGATTCTCGATCATCAATTTGGATTCAGACCAGGTCACTCTAACCTGGATATGCTGCTTCTGCTCTCCCAACAATGGATGGAGGTCCTCAATGCAACACATGAGACGCAATGTCCACTCATGGCTCGCAGACTTCCTCTCCTATCGCAGTTAACGAGTGGCCCTAAATGGAGTTCTTTCATCCCCTCTTCCTGTCCAGGCTGGAGTTCCTCAATGTAGCGTTCTGGGCCCTGTTCTTTCACAGGTTTTCATCAATGATCTCTCAGACTCTGGAAAACCCTCTTCATCGCTTTGCTGATGACTACACTCTCTGCCGTACCCTCTGTCATCCCTAAGATCGACAAGCAGCAGCTTCTTCGCTCACTGCAGATCTCGATAAAATCACAAGCTGGTCCAACACGTGAAACATGTCTTTTCAAGTCTGACGAATCTCACACTCTCACTATGTCTCTCCGAAAGGACCATCTGGAACCCCCCCACGTCCCCCCCCCCCACAATCTACTTTCTCAACAATCCCCTCAAAGAAGTCCTTTCATTCAAGATTCTGGGTTTCACTATCTGTCACGATCTTTTCTTGGAAAGCCACATCTCCAAGCTGGTCTCCAAAGCCAGTCGCCGAATGGGAATCCTACGTCGTGCAAAGTCTTTCTTTAACACACCTGAACTTCTAACAACTTACAAAGCTTCCATCCGCAGCATGATGCAGTCCTGCTCTCCCCTCTGTGGTGGTGCATCTGCTTCAAATCCAGCTCGACTTCACGCTGTGGGAACTAAGGCTTTTATAATCATTAGTATCTCCTGCGATGAAGCTGAGTCTTTGGGTCTCTCACTCTCTCACCGGAGGCAGGTCGGTGGTCTTTCTGTCTTCTGCCGTCTCCTCTCCGGCCTTGCCCCCACCGCTCTGTCTGTGCTCTGTCCCCCCTATAATTCCGCAGGGTGTTCAAACTCGACCAAAAATCCCCTTCTGGTGAAACTGCCAAAATCAAGAATCACTGCTCACCTTCACTCTGTCGTTGCTCTTTTTTTCCACCTCTTCAACAAACTCCCACACTCTTTTCAAACCCACTCCTCCCTCTGGGTCTTCCAGACAGTTGTTTAAAACCATCTCATATCTTCACCCATCCAAAATCACGATTTTTCTTCCTCCATTAATCCACCCCAAAACCACCTCCTTCAAATTTCCTGTTTTCCCTCCTGAAAGTCCCTATGGGACCGTATCGTTTACCCCCGGGTACCCCGCCCCATCCCTCTCCCTTCCACAGATCTCCTGTTGTCTCTGTTCTCCACTATTTTGTGCTTCCCTCTCCCACCCCTCTTGCCCCCTGCATTGCTGTGTGTTCTGTGCGTTCGCTCTTCCACGAGCCTCACTCTGGAATCCAAAACAAACAAACAAAAGAAACAATGGACGCCACGTACCATTACAGATGCTTGCATTTGGAACATTTTGGCATGGAGCTCATGTTCTCACCATTTGAGAGAAGTATGTGATAGAACCTGTTCAACATCGCATGGATATCCCTCGTGCTCCACCACACGTTCGTGGCCAGGGAGCGCCACCAAATACCCTCGCCCCATGTTAATCACGGAGAGGAGTCGGGTGGTGAGACACAGAACGAATGGGGCTATTTCCGGCGTCAAGTCTTTGCAAGGGCGGGGATAATACTCGGGAAAGCGTCCGTGCACCAATGGGGGAATATGGAAAACGCCTGCTGAGTGGCCTGATCCGACTTTGGGCTACTCCCTCGCGAGACGTCTACAAAATACCCTGCGAAGTAGTGGTGGTAGTTCTTAGGTTTTAGTTCAGTTCTGGGTTGTGAGAGAGAGAGAGAGAGGGTGAGAGAGAGAGGAGGTGAGAGAGGGGAGAGAGAGAGGGAGAGAGAGAGAGGGTGAGAGAGGGGGGGGAGAGAGAGAGAGAGAGAGAGAGAGAGAGAGAGAGAGAGAGAGAGAGAGAGAGAGAGAGAGAGAGAGAGAGAGAGAGAGAGAGAGAGAGAGAGAGAGAGAGAGAGAGAGAGAGAGAGAGAGAGAGAGAGAGAGAGAGAGAGAGAGAGAGAGAGAGAGAGAGAGAGAGAGAGAGAGAGAGAGAGAGAGAGAGAGAGAGAGAGAGAGAGAGAGAGAGAGAGAGAGAGAGAGAGAGAGAGAGAGAGAGAGAGAGACAGAGAGACAGAGAGAGACAGAGAGAGAGAGAGAGAGAGAGAGAGAGAGAGAGAGAGAGAGAGAGAGAGACAGAGAGAGAGACAGAGACAGACAGAGAGAGTCCCCTTTCTCCCCCACTTCACGTTTCCCTCAACAAAGTTCCCACCATTTGAAAGCCTTCCCCCCTGACCACGGCTCAGCTTTTTGCGGCTCCAATCGTGGTTCCCTTTTCTTGTGGTGATGTTTTTTTATGGCCGGATCCCCTTCCTGACACCAACCCTTAAATCGCCTTCGACCCGCAGGGATAATTACTAGTTTACCGGTGCTCATTTCGCCGACCTCGGAAGGAAGACAGGTTGAGTCAACCCCACCTGGTGTTAATTCAGTGGCCAGCGGGACTCGAACTCAGGACCCCGAGGATCCCAAGGTTTCCCTCAACAAAGTGACCGGTTGTATTTTCTCCCATATAAATATCATCAGCGAGGAAGGATGAAGAACAAGAAGGGGCGAGCTGACTGACGAGCACATGTAAGATCACCTCGGGCTAATGACGGGGTGAATGGAGCAGAATGTTCGTGAAGAACAACATGACGTCATTTCATTAAATACGTCAGCGAAGCGATGATTACTTTTTCTGCTACATCCGATATTTAGATTTCCCCCCCTGAAGAAACCCCGGTCCTCACCGTAACAAACGACGTCGACGTCGTCCTCCAATCTGGTTCATCATTGTGGATCTGGAAGGGAAACTGAGGTAATGTTCAACCACCTGGAAGGTTCAGGTGAAGGGAGGACAGACGAGCACGTTGTGAGACCTCCACTCCTCCTGTGTCAACTCTCAAGGCTGACGATCTTTTCGAGCAAACCTCGTGACCAGGAACACGTGATGAGAAGTCGCCGTTGACTCCGCCCCCGACGTACGGAAATGGCGGCTTGTTCCGTTCAGATGACGTCATCACGTTCTCACGTGGTATCATTCAAAAACCTTCTTTAATCTTGTCAGAGTACATTTTTCTCGTTAAATTCTTTCCGAGATCTACGAAAATCTACATTTCCCACACTTCCCGTGAAAAATCGGTGTAATGCTGATATTTGCAAAAAAATGGAATTGTGCGAACTGGCCAGCTGGCCCATCGTGCCTGCGTGACGTTTCACACTTACACTCTTTTAGATCCCACTCTTCCCTCCAGGTGTTTAAAACAGATGTTTACCACCATCTCTGATCTTCCTCCATCGAAAATCACGATCTTTTCTTCCCCCGTTAATCCATCCCAAACCCACCTTCAAATTTCCTGCTTTCCTTCCTGAAAGTCCCTGTAGTGTCCATCTTGTTTACCCCGTGTCCCCCACCCCCAAATCCCTCTCCGTTCCACAGATCTCCTCATGTCCCTCTCCCCACCGCTATTGACTCCTGCTCCCCTTGCTGCACGTTCTTTGTGTTCGCTCTCATATGAGCCTCGACATTGTTCAAAAAAAAATTAATTTTCTATGAAACTTCATCAGATTTAGTGAAATTGATTGATATTGAGTTGGGGTCCCACAGGACCCCAGTTGGTAAGATTCGGTTGTCAATATGTTTGCAGATGAGAGTCAAGTTAAGGTAAGAAACTGAATTCACATCTTACAAAAGGAAAAGGGTAGTTGGACTTTGATACAATTAATAACTTATATTCGTCCATAAATAACTATAATCAGATTAAAGTACCAACTCACACTGAACGAGGAAAGTAATCAAAGATTCAGGCTGAAACGATTGGGAAAAACAAACAATTTAATGGTTAACACCTGTACACCTGATCATGAGGACGAACAAACAATAAACCCTGACAGGTGATGTGAACAACTTCCTACAAGAGGAACAACAAACACGGTTCTGGGATTAAAGATATCCCAAAGTTTGAGAAACAAAATTGAATTCCAGTTCATGTTTACACTTTTAATAAATAAAAACGAATCGTGTGTGTGTGTGTGTGTTTGTGTGTGTGTGTGTTTGTGTGTGTGTGTGTGTTTGTGTGTGTGTGTGTGTTTGTGTGTGTTTCTGTGTGTGTG
This sequence comes from Eptatretus burgeri, assembly GCF_056783735.1. Taxonomy (NCBI): domain Eukaryota; kingdom Metazoa; phylum Chordata; class Myxini; order Myxiniformes; family Myxinidae; genus Eptatretus; species Eptatretus burgeri. The sequence continues at coordinate 2,647,112 of NC_140980.1, forward strand.
TGTGTGTGTGTGTGTGTGTGTGTGTTTGTGTGTGTTTCTGTGTGTGTGTATATGTGTTTGTGTGTGTGTGTGTGTTTGTGTGTGTTTCTGTGTGTGTGTGTGTGTGTGTGTTTGTGTGTGTGTGTATATGTGTGTGTGTGTGTGTGTGTGTGTGTGTGTGTGTGTGTTTAAGTGTCTATGTGTGTGTGTGTTTGAGTGTGTGTGTATTTGTTTGAGTGTGTGTGCATTTGTTTGAGTTTGTGTGTGTTTGTTTAAGTGTGTGTATGTGTGTGTGTGTGTGTGTGTGTGTGTGTGTGTGTGTTTGAGTGTGTGTATTTGTTTGAGTGTGTGTGCATTTGTTTGAGTTTGTGTGTTTCTTTAAGTGTGTGTGTGTGTGTGTGTGTGTGTGTGTGTGTGTGTGTGTGTGTGTGTGTGTGTGTGTGTGTGTGTGTGTGTGTGTGTGTGTGTTTCTGTGTGTGTGTGTGTGTGTTTCCCCCTCCATTTTGTTAAGGGGTCATGTTTGATTGAGCAAGTTGTGAAGTTTTCTGTGTTCACAGTTTCGTTCGAGGGTAGTTTTCAGGATCGTCACTGAACTTTAAACTGAAATTCGCTTGTAGTTGTATTCATTCCCTGGAATGATTTTCAAGGAGTCAGTGAAGGTTTTCTTTATCATTCTTGTAGCTCCAACTATCAACGGTATAATTTCAGTTTTCTTCAGTTTCCAAGTCCTCTTGAGCTCATTTTTCAGATCCTGGTATTTGTTTTCAGATTCAGATCCTGGATTTCTGTATCATTTCGTCCAAAGTCATGGGAACTGAAACGTCGATCAACAACGCCGACTTTTCCTTTTCGTGTTTGAGCACAATGTCCTGACACAATGCTTTGTTTGCAAAGTCCACACTTGGATGGGATCATCTTGTCATACATGAGCATTATATGTTCATTTTCAAGGATCGGATGTGGTTTTTGTTTCCATGATTGTTTTGGGGCAGGGATATTGAAATTTTTATGGATGTAAAGATGGATTACTCCACAGATGCTGTCATGTATTTCTGTGCGCAGCTGTTCTGACATGAGTATTTTACATCCTGAAAGGAGGTTACTGGTACTTCCTGTTTTTAACCCACAAAACCTGAACTTGTCCGATTGGCTCAATCCCGCCCTTTTTTAAGGTATTAGTGTCGTGTCCTTGGTCTTGAGTATTGATGACTTGTTCTCCATCCCAACTAATTTGATCTCTTCTTTGCCGTCACAAAGAGCCTTCCTTGTCATTCTTGTTCTATCAACCTCCTTTTTTTTAATCTTCCTGCTCTTTTGTCATTCTCCCATTTGTCACACTGTATCTGCAGATATTTATTTTTTTAATTTCCCTTTGTTATTTTTTTTCAATCATTGGGGCTTATATGTTATATATTTGTTTATGTTTCGCTTTCCTGTGTATTATCTGTAATTTACACCTGTTCTCCTTTACCAATAGTATAGACTTTGCATTGGAGGATGATTTCCTTCTCGTTGAAGCTCCAGCTTTGTTTATTTAATCTTCTCCCATTTGTCTGATGCCGAGCCGCTGCTGGTTGGAGAACAGGCGACACCATTTATCTTTGGTGTAGAGTGCTGTGTGAGTTAGTTTGTGGTTATTTAAGTGTGACAACTGATGAAACACTGCAGAACACAGAACACTTGTACAGTTTGTCCCCAGTGTGAACTCGTTTATGTTCATTCAAGGTTGATAAATGACGAAAAACCTCAGAACACACAGAACACTTGTTCTGATTCATTACCAAACTTGATGGTGATTTGTACATTGGGGGGAATAACAAGTGCCGGGTATACTGTTGTTACATTCACTCTTATCTGTAGAGTTATATTATTATAATTACTTATAAAAAAACAAAAACTATGACATGAAGAATGAGTTTGTGATTCAAACCTTCGTATCGAAGGAACGAATCATCGATAAACTCCGACTCGATCTTCCCTTTCACAACATAATCTGAAACATAAACAATCGGAGCGCACGTCACGTACCGGGTCCAGACTCCTTTTCCTGGGGTGAACCGATAATGGAGGACGTGTTCTGTGGTACACCAGTCAATCACGTGACAAAACAAAACAGACCAAGAAACACAAAAAAGTTCCGGGGGTATTCGATCAGGTGATACTATATTTGTGCCTGGTGTTGGCTTAATGGCGAGAGTAGTGGGCTTGGGATCCGAGGACCCTGAGTTCAAATGTCCTTGGCTGTTGAATTAATACCAGGTGGGGTTGACTCAGCCTGTCATCCTTCTGAGGTTGGCAAAATGAGTGCCAGCTTGATGGTATATTGTGTTGGAGTGGCGATTGTGTCCAGGATTGTGCCCAAAACCCAAGGAGACTGTTTCGGCAGCACCAATGCTCTGCACAGAGTATGGTCCCAATGGATGGATGGATGGATACCATATTTACTCTTGTCGATACTTCAGTGTTGTGTTGAATGACGTCATGACGTAGCGGGTCCTGCGCATGCGTATAATAAACGGATACTGGGCTATGGAGTCGTTCCACATCGTTCGTGTCCTTCACTCGGGCCTGCTCCTTTCCTGAAATACGGACGTGAAGACGTTTCTTAAGTTTATAACAAACTGGCGATGATGATGGAATCTCGAAGGTGATCGGACGTGGGAAGGTATATTCAAGACCTGGCAGTGTGGGGGAATATTGGGTGTTTGGGAATATTGGGCCTTTCGAGGAAAAAGTGGAGTTGTTCGAGGACGACACACGGACAGATGCGACGCGTTTTTGGCGCCAAACCGGATTGATGAAGATCTGCAGGCGAGTTTATTTTTGGCTGTTGTGGGAGCAGACTCGTTCAAGTTAGTGAAGAACTTGTGTGACCCAGCTCCGCCAACATGGAAAAACCTACGCTCAGCTGAACGCCTCATTAACAGAACATTACACGACGAAACCGATCGTGATGGCGGAACGTTATACATTTTGTACCTCTTCGCGGGAAGGTCCGAAAATCGTCCACGAACCTTGGACAATGTAGAAAATAAAACAAAGAGCCTTTGCATCTGTTGTTAAAATCTGCAGGGGGGTGAAAGGTGAAAGAAGAACACTCCAAAAAGGGTGTTGTGAGTTTGGTAACATTTATTGGCACAACATTTATCAATTTGAACGTTTGGTGGATTATATTGATAAATAAATAGCAATCCTTTCAGGTGAGATCAAATTGAAAAAGGATTCATAAAACGTCACATTTGATAAACGTGTTGATAACACTACACTTGTAGCTTTGGTTGTAATTAAGTTCAGCATTTGGACGATCATCACCGACATGATACAATCGGTTTCTCATGCACGGATCAGAGTGCTCCTCAGGTGTTTGCAGCTCTGAGTGGGTCATGTGACCTCACTGGAAGGTGGTATACTTGATGTGGACGTGTGGAAAGCGATTTGTCAATTGGAAGGCCATCTCCTCTTCTAACCGTAAGCAGAAGGAAGCATCAAGGAAGCGCATATGCCGACAGGTATCGAGCAGGTGAAAAATCCCTCTCGCGGTCACCAGCGGAGTGCCTGCCACACGCACACAGATATAATCGCACCAATGAATGACAAACAAGGGTAAAAATAGCTCAAAGTCATCTGGAGCTTTGGTGTGCAGTTAACACAGTCCTAAACTACAGTACAACAGCACTCAGTGGAGCGCGTACATCCACCAGGACAATAAGGACAAAATGATTCAATTTTGGTGAAGATCTGGAACCGGATACGAGAATTTTTCTTAGTGGTTCTTCACCATTGATAGATAGGGGGTCAAAAACGATATCTCAAAACGTTATATGGACGGATTCAGATGAAGCTTGGTGGATGAGTTGTGGAGGTGACAAGAACAAGCAGATTAGATTTTGATTCAGGCCCCGATGAAGATCCAGCCTATCAGTGGACCACAAAACGTAAACGGTTCCGCCTGGAGGAGGTACGTACTCCAGCGAATGCCGTTCTCGTTCCTCCTTGCAATTTTTTATTTTCCTTCCACATCGAGCAACCTCTGTGATCCTCTTGGATACATCCACATCAGTTGCATCATCTCCTCAATTACCGTACCAGGTATGTTGAGCTGCTCCAGTGAAGGGCAGTGATTGGCGAGCGATTCGAGGTCAGTGTCGCTGACGGAGCGGTTAGCCGTTAACACCAGTCGGCGCAGTCTGGGCAGCTCTCGCACCATCTCACCGAGAGCACCACCGCCTGCCCGCACATGCGAACACCAGCCAAGGTCCAGGTCCTGTGTGGAACAGTGTAAGTGTGGAACAATTAAATCAACATAAGTAGAAGTATAAACAGAGAAGCATAAACCTGCTAAGTTGGCAGTCTAAATCAAGTGGCTGTGGGTGTGTAAGAATTTCAGCCCATTGGATCACGCAGTTATCTGTGGTCGGCGGCCTCAGGACCGGGTGTTGGGGAGAAACTCGAGTGCTTCCCCTCGTGGTGAGCTCAGAACCCCAGGCTCCAACAAGAACAACAATGAGAGTAGTTGTTCCAGGTACCGGACGACGCTCGTGCCAACGACGATGCCATCCTTCGCTGCCTGTTCCGATGACGATGCCGACCCACTCCACCCGTTGCGGTGACGACGCTGTCCTATTTTATCATTTTTATCAAACTATATTTCTCATGGCGAGTTTGTCCCAGGAACTGCCACTCATAACTTCGAGCAGTCGTTTCTACATCGACGCTGAAAAAATGTGAGCCATGAGAAATGAAATTTCATCAGTATGACGTCACAGTTCACAAGGTTTGCTGGCCATATTTGAGAGAAGGAAAACGTTTAAAAATATATTTCTCTGGAACAACTTCACTCATTGAAGCAAAACTTTAACTTTTTCCACTACCCATGTGGAAAAAGGTGCGATCACAATGACATCATAGGTCACATGGTTTGTCAGCTATATTGGATTGAAGGAAAACGTTTCAAAATAATTTTCTCTGAAACCACTTAACCGATGACGATTTAGTTATCAAACTTTTATCATGACATTGGAACTCAATGGTGCACCGAAAGTTTTTCATCAATTGGTTCAGTGGTTTTACAGAAGAAGATATTTAACGCTTTTAACTTCAATCCAATATCGCTGCCAGAACACGTGACTTGTGACGTTTTTGCTCACAAACCTTAACTGTCATGGTTGGTCGATCATATATATGAAGTTTCGCGTAGATCTGCAATGCGGTTTCAGAGAAGAAGATTTTTAAAGGATTTGATTTTTTCAATTCAAAATGACTGACTGACCACGTGACCTTTGACATCATATCTTTCAAACCAGCCTCAACTTGGGAAGTCGATCACATAAATAAAGTTTTGTATTTATCAGATAAGGTGTGATTTTGTGTTAAATATGGCTGCGAAAAAAACCTGCAGACAGAGCAGGGCGGGGGGGGGGGTGGGGGCAAGACCGGAGAGGAGACGGGAGATGACGAAAAGACCACCGACCTACCTGTCGTGAGAGAGTGAGAGACCCAAAGACTCAGCCTCACCGTGGGAGATCCCAATGGTCCTAAATGCAATGGTTTCCACAGCGTGAAGCCGAGAAAGGTGAGGGGCAGGAGCACCAGCCCAGAGAGGAGGGCAGTCCTCCATTAGGCTACGGAAGAAAGCTTTGAAGAAGAAGAAGAAGAAGAAAGGTCAGGAGCTCAGGTGAGCCGAGGAAGGACTTTGAATGACGGAGGATCCCCAGTCAGCAACTGGCTTTGGAGGCCAGGTTGGAAATGTGGCTTTCCCAGGAAAGATCATGGTGGAAAGTGAGACCCAGAAGATTGAATGAAAAGACTTCTTCCAGAGGATTATTGAGAAAGTAGATGGGGGGGGGGGGCTGGGGTCCAAACGGTCCTTTCAGAGAGCCATAGTGAGAGTGTGAGATTTGTCTAGATTGAAAGACAAGTTCCATGTGTTGGACCAGTTTGTGATTTTATCCAGATCTGCATGGAGTGAAGAAGCTACTGCTTGCCGTTCTGAGGGATGAGAGATGGTTCGGCAGAGGGTGGAGTCATCAGAAAAGAGATAAAGACGATTTTCCAGAGGGTCGGAGAGATCATTGATGAAAACCAGAAAAAGAACAGTTCCCAGAACACTGCCTTGGGGAACTACAGCCTGGCCAGGAAGAGGGGATGAGAGAACTCCACTTCTGGCAACACGTTGGCTTTGACAGGAGAGGAAGTCTGTGAGTCATGAGTGAAGATGGCCTTGAATACCATCGGTGGAGAGTTTGGTGAGCAGTGCAGGGTGCCAGACCGTGTCAAAAGCACGCGATATGTCAAGGGATATGGCTCTGATTTCATGTCTGGCATTGAGGACCTCCATCCATTGTTGGGAGAGCAGAAGGAGCATATCCAGGTTAAAGTGACCGAGTCTGAAACCAAATTGATGATCGGAAATCAAGCCATTGGAGAAGAGGAAGGATTTCATGTCTGAAGCGATGATGGATTGCATTACCATGCTCATGATTGCGAGAAGGCTGATTGGTCTGCAGAAGCAGGGATCTGTTTTTGCAACTTTTTTTATGCAGAGTGATAATGTTTACTGGTTTCCAAGAAGATGACAGATGCCCTTGTGCAAAAGAGAGGGTGAATGGAATAAAGAGAGGGTGAGCAAGAGCAGAGGAGCAGGTTTTTAGGACACATGGGCTCATGCCATCTGGACCGGTTGCAGAATCTGAGTCGAGGTTTGACAGCAAACCCTCCACCTTGTCAGGAGAAAAGGACACAGAGTCCAGGGACAGGTGGGTGCAACTGGGTAAGGTGGGTACAGAAAGCGATGGGTTTTGGACACAAGATTTTGACGCAAACACCGGGATAAGGCATTCAGCCTTCTCACTTGCGGTATCAGCAGTGCCGTCACTTGAGGTAAGGGAGGGGATGGAGGGTGAACATACACCAGAAACAGTTTTGATTCGATTCCACCACGATTTGGAGGAGGGAGAGAGGTTTGAGAGTTCAACCTTGAGATGAGAAAGATGTTGTTTTCTGGCTCTCCTGAGGGGAGACACTCATTTGTTGTGAGCTTTCTGGAAGGAACTGAGATTTCCCTCAGTTGGTCAGTCTTCCATGAGGCAAAGGCAATTGTTTCAGGACAATTGCCTCGACACACGCTTCAGCGAACCATGGGCGGAAGGAGGGGCAGGACAAGTGAAGACAAGGGGGGATAAATCTGTGCAGGAGAGAGAGCAAGTTTCTTCAAAAGAATTCCCAGGATGAGTTGATGTTGGAGAAAGGAGCGATGGGAGACCAGTCTGTAATGCCAGAGAAACGGTGCTGAGTTGGTTCTCTGATAACAGCCAAAGAGATGTCCACTTTGAAAAGCACGTGGTCAGAAGAATGGATTGGAACGGAGGAAGAACAGCAGATATTTTCAGATAAATTTGTCAAAATCAGATCCTGAAGAGATGGAGTACCTTTGGTTGAGATCGGGGTCGGGAACTTCACCTATTGAGTCAGTCCCAATGAGTCGCATAGGTTTTTTGCAAAAGTGCAATGACAGGTGAGAGAGGTACCCACATCGAGCCAACTGGCATGATGACAATTGAAGTTACCACATTTGAAGAAGAGAGAGTTCAGATGAGAAGATAGAAGTTGGTCCATGTTTTGGATGGAGAGGTGGAAATGGAGTCATCAATGTTTGGTGGATGGTGCAGTTCACATATAAACATGAGGTGGGAGTGGAGGGGAAGCCGGAGTCAGAGGTATTCCTAAGAGTGTGGGGGAGTGAGGGCACTGCATGGAGAGTGAGGAATGAAGTCTTTGATGAAGAGAGCAACTATTCCACCAGGACGAGGCTCAGGTCTGTCATACCGGAGAAGGGAGTAACCAGGGAGGGATACTTGGGAGTCGGAGACGTCGTGCGGGAGGACAGATTCTGTTAGGCAGATGATGTCTGGTTTGTCAGTGGCAACCTGTGTGGAAAGATGTCAGGTTTGAGCGAAGGCCCCAGATATTTGAGGTCCACACTGTTAATGAAGAGGGAGGGGAGGAGGTTTTTGGTGCAGGGGAGGGGAGGGGGGATGGTCCAGACAAGGAAGGAGGGGGGGAGGTAAGTAGAGTTGTTGAAAGTGTAGGGCATTTCAGAAGAGCTCGGGGAGAGGGCCGGCTGAGGAGGAGAAAAGGCTCTGTGGTGCTGGGTTGAGGAACAGTGGGGAGTAATAAGAGAGGGTGCAGAAGGCAGTTGAGGATTTGAGGAGGTAGAGTGATGAGATGGAGGTGAGAGTGCATGGGAAGAAGACAGCTTTGTGGATGTGAGGGGGGGGCAACTTTAAGAAGAGGGAGTGAGGGGGGAGATTGGAGAGAGGATGAGGGGGAAGACTGGAGGGAGAAGGTTGAGGGGGGTTGTTTTTGATAAAAGTGAGTGGGAACCTTGGAGGTGGAAGAGTGTGATGGTTCCTTTGAGAGGGAGGGGTGAGAGGAGTGAATTGGTCAACCTGATGTGCACCCATGGTCGTTCGGACGCCAGTCGAGTCCGTAGGCGATGCAGCGAACCTCAACAAGCAGGTTCAAAATGAGACAATGGCTACCTGAGCATGCGAGTCAAGCTAACGGTCGGAGGTGTGTCGCAAGGCCCAATATTGCAAGTAAATGCAACGAATATCATTTTGAAAAACAACTTGCCATTGCTGCAGGTGCTGTACAGAAAATGTACATTCTTTACGAGATAAGGTGAAAACAGACAACATTGTTCCTATTTCAATGGAGAAAAAAAAATTCAAAAGCTTTCAACTTCAGTCACCTTGTGATACAAATTATATTTGATGTGATAATGAACGATCTACATCATTTCTTGTGAAACTCTAATTTTCTTTGTCCCAAATATTCCGCTTTCTCCTTATTCAATAGCAGAAACTTTCAAGCATTGTGTCCGTGTTTCTCTCGGGCCATGTACCTCAATATCCTTACAACGGGATGTCAGGTGTGCCAATCCGACCTCCGTCAGCCCGATGGATCTCCACATATCGAGCGAGCGAAGCTGTTGGCAGTTTGAGGCCAGACTGAGTAAGACCGTGTCAGGATGTTCCACCTGAGGTTGGAAAGATGAGGAACATGCATCGTGACACCCATTGCTGCAGGGGAAGGAAATGCTTCTGCGAATCCCATAACATATGGGACGTTCAAACTCAAACAAATCTCCAACAAAGATGTCAGCAGCAGCAGTGTCCGACAAACAGACAGTCATCGTCTCCTTTCTTATTTCAGGCAGGAGCTTTGATTAAAATTTAATTCCTTCATTATCCCGAAGCTTTTTGAAAAAACAGGTGGAAATTGTCATCAGCTCTGTCTGTCTGTCCGTCCGTCACACTATCTCCTCCTAAACAGATGGGCAGAAATTCACCAAACTTGGTAGTTGTGATCACCACATGGCAAGAATGTTCAAGAACACAATCATTTTTCGTCATGCCCCCTGGGGTGGGGTCACCAACCAAAAAATGCAAATTTTAACATGTTTCATCATAACCACACATGGACTGTGTTTATATTTATGTGACGAGGAAACGAAATATCAACAAATCAGATGAACTCATCCCAAGCTGGAAGTAAATCAGTTTGTCTTCACAATCATAAGGGACTATCGTTTGACTGTAAAACACCTCTGCGGTGGAACAAAGAGGTGCACGTACCTCAGAACAGTCTCTGAGGTTGAGATGCCTCAACTCCGTGCACTTGGAAGTTATCGACAAGAGACTCTCCGTCTGAAACAAGATGGGAGTTTGATGTTATCCTTTTACACTGGTAAAATAATCCCCTTTCCCATTCATGGAACACAATGAGAGAGAGAAAGACTCACTTCGGTAGCTTATTCCAGAATTCAACGTTTTATGGAGTTTTTAAGATCCAGGAACCAGTCTGAGGATCTAAGAACCAATGTGGTACCATGCCAGCAATGGGTAATGAATCATGGAGGTGACACGAAGCTGGCAAAATCATTTGCAATCTCATGGAGATTCAAAAAAATCTCACAGGCAGTGGACCATGTAAATTAAAGGGCTCTACCAAGGCCACATCCTCCTTGCCTCGTTCAATGGGCTATGGAAGCAAAGTTAAACGGGAAATGTATGAAATTTCCGCTTCATATGTTCCTCTCGATTTAACATTGCCACGAAATAAAATCTAGATTTACTTACAATGGTTTTATAAATGACAAAATTGCGAGGGAGTAAACGAACATAAAATAGATAAACAGCTTACATTGATACGCGTTCGGTACAGGACGAGGCGTTGTAGCCTCTGTAAGGACGAGAGCTGCCTGAATTCCTCAGGTGGTATTCGGTTACATGACGACAGGTTCAGGTCACGAAGGTTTGGGCAGAGCATGGTTATAGATTCCAAGGACTCGTTTGTGATCCAATGGCAGCTTGCCAACTCCAGGTGCATTAGGTGCTCAGACAACTCACCCAGGAAACTGAAAAAGTACCGCAGTTAGACATTGGGATCGTGTTTTTAACAAAGCCGTGACAGACAAGACGAACTTCAAAACCAACTTCACATCGCCCCACGTTTGCTACTGTGGTGGAATATTTATTATAAAATTTTAGCTCTATGTGTTTTTTGTCGTTTGATTGTGGCTCAATTAAGCCGAATGATTGATTTAAACTTCACAAATAAAGGCTTTTATCCCATAAAATAAATATATTAGCGAAAACCGAGATGAGAGACAACGACTGATATGAAAGTTCATCAGAAACATGATTATTATATTGGTCTATGAGTTTGTGTCTGTGATTCGGCATTAATTATTCCCATATCTTCTTCTTCTCCTTTCGGCTGCTCCCTTTTGGGGTCGCCACAGCGGATCATCCGTATGATCCGCATCGTGATTTGGCACATGTTTTACGCCGGATGCCCTTCCTGACGCAACCCTGGTCGCCTCTTACGACACAGGGATATGGTACACCTATTTTAACCGGGGTATACACTGGCCCAGTACACTGGTACTCACTTAACTCACTTAACCGACTGGCACTGACTTCCGAAGCCGCAACTTGCACTGGTTCAAGACCGCTCTGACTCTCTGCCAGGTCGAGCTCCGCCCTTTTATAGGTGGGGGCGAGCTGCCCTTTAAACTCTCACCTGAGGCCGGGCTCCGCCCACTCTTCACCTCCGACCTGTCACCCCTCGCTGGAAACCCCATGTTTGACATCACTAGCTTGTTTCGGGGAAGCCGTCCTGTGATCCAAATATGCTAATCGAGTCGGGCCACGGCCGTTCGCCGGGGCGCCTGGTGGTTGCGATGTTTGTTCGCGTTTGGAGGAGATGATGGTTTTTTGTCGAGGAGATGACGGTTGGTGCGGAGATGGCGTTGTTTGTCGAGGAGATGATGGTGTTGCGATGTTTTAAAATAAAAGACAGAGAAAGAATAATGGCTACCTCAAAGATTCACAGCCCGGCACACGAACAATTCCCTTTACACATCGGTGGGGGTTCTAACCTGAAACACATACTTATCGAAATAACTGATCTCCGGGGAACCTGTATGATGTTTTGTGAATTTCCACAACCGCAACAATACACTGCCCAAAGGATGAGGGAGCCCCTTGCCCTGTGAATCGAACTGCTCGCTTGCAATCAAACCACAATTGAGTGGGAGATGAATTTCCATGCTTGCACATGGAGACCGGTGTTCCCATGCTCATACACAAACCATATTTGGTGTTTTGCTAATTAAAACGCTGAGGAACATTGAGTGATGTATCGTTTTGTGAAGATGATATGTACTGTACTTTGTCCGACCCATTTCCCCTCTTTCCCCCTTTCTATGCAAATAATTTTGCTTCAAAAAGCTCGGGTTGTGAACAGAACTCTGAGAGATGGAAGTTCACAACAGCTCATCTTGGTGTTGCTCTGTGAATTTGTTTCTTCCCGTGTTCACGTGAATAAATGGTTCAACTCTCATTGGGACTGGAGTTACTGGAGTGATTCCAATGGAGGTTCGAGTAATTCCACCACAGGACAATACCGGGCTTTGTCGCCTCTTCAAGGATGAAAGCTGCCCACAAGTTATCTGGGGGATAAAGAACCTGATTGAAGACACGACTTCATTGAAAATCTTTGGTTGATATGCTGCACCCTCTATGTCATGGATATAATTTCACTAAAGGAGATAATTAAACGAATTATATTTTCACATTCCAACAAATGAGAATGATTAGATTACATAATGATCGGAAGTAAAAGGTACGGGTTGCAGGGTGTTTCACAATGTGTCTTCTTCCATAATAATAAATGTCAGTGTGTGTGTGTGTGTGTGTGTGTGTGTGTGTGTGTGTGTGTGTGTGTGTGTGTGTGTGTGTCAGTCAGTTTGTTTGTCAGTGTGTGTGTGTCCTCCATGACTTCAAAACCGTGAAACCTGCAAACCTGATACTTTGCATGCATACTAAGGGAACTCCAAGGGAGTACATGGGTGATCATGGAATGTTTGGTTTAATTAAAGCACCCCTTTTGAAAATAATTAACAGCCTTGTATAATTAGAAATATTTTAAATATTTATAACAAAACAAAAAAAAAACTATTTATAACATTTATAGAATTTTTTTTATTTTTAACGTTCTAAAACAAAACTTATAATTTATTTTAAAAAATAAAGAACAAAATTGAAACTTCCAAATTACAAAATTTAAACTCTGGAATTCAACTTATCAGCAGTGCAGGGCTTATCAGCAGCCGACAACTGAAAACAAAGTGTTAATTTGTACAATTCGAACATTGTTTGATATTCTGGGCATCTCGGGGTACATGTATGTTTAAATTACCGATCGACGATACGTATGGAAATACCCATATAAAAAGAAACGGAAGGACAAATCCCCACCAACTTTAACAAAATTGCTTGTGGTTCCCAGGGTCAGATCAAGGGAACAACCCACCCCCAAATCCAACCTCCTCCAGCTCCCCCAAATAAATTTTCTAGATGTATGTTTGTGTCGGTCTGAAAATCATCTATCTATAATTCCAGCAATCTGTGTGTGTGTGTGTGTGTGTGTGTGTGTGTGTGTGTGTTTGTGTGTGTGTGTGTGTGTGTGTGTGTGTGTGTGTATCTGTGACCGCTGTTTCTTGACAACCACTGGTCCGATCTAATTGAAACTTGCCAGGTATATTGGTGGGGACCTGAGGATGTGCCTTTTCAAGGTTTGATATTAATCGGACAAGTGCTTCCCAAGTTATGGCCATTTATTTACCAACCAATGACTGGACACGTTGCTGCGGCCATTTATTTACCAACCAATGACAGGACACGTTGCTGCGTAGGCGTGGCCGATGGGGAAGAGAACCTCAGCTGCGTTCGCCATGACGGGTTTTTTTCTCTTCTCTTCTCTTTGTGTTTTTCCTTGCGATGACATTGCGAAAAGGCAAAATACGTTGGCGCTAATTGAATAATTGACCATTAAAACTAATAATTTATCAAAACGTTGGCAGATCCAGCAGCCGAAGCATTCTTGCCCTGGACGAGGAAACAAAGAAGCGCCGTTACCTCAGCAATGTTGTTTATGAAGAGGTGCTGATGAGATAAAGGTGTGTACATGCAGACAATTTTTATTATTAGTTATTTATTGAAGAAAAATTGTTCCGAAAATAATTTATCAAAAAAAGTGCACACTTTTTTTTGTTTCCAATTTTCAAAACGGTGTGGCCTTTGGAAGTGTTAAGGAATTCAGCTCTACTCAACATGCTTGCCAACGAAATACATCTCAATTTGGTGGTATGCTTTGCAAACTTTTTTTTTTAACTCTTTTCAAACGAAAACAATTCGAACATGGAATACCTAATGACACTGTACTTTCAGGTCTCCTACAAATCCTACCCTGTCGCCTTAACGTGGCATAGGAGTGGCAATGGTCAATGGCAGCGAATGTCATGGCTTGCAAAGACAGGGAGGTAAACTTGATTTTAATTTGGATTTTAATTAACTCTGTGTGTGTAAGTATCACAGCAGTTGTTACTTCAATACAAGCGATAATTTGTGGAATGATGTGAACATTCCGTACGGGCACGCACTACTTCTGGATAGTGATGACTCACTGTATTCCAATAATTTCTCCATTTCTTATGCGCATTTATAGATAAACACAATGCCCCAATCCAGTCATCGTTTACGAGAGCGAAGGAACAGCCTGTGTGTTTGATTGAAAGTTGTTTGTCTTTTTTGTACATACGGCCACGCACGTACGGGCACCAGAGAGCGAAGGAATGGCCTGTGTGGTTGTTGTTTCTGGCACGCGGTTTGAAAGTTTTTTTATGCACGGCTATGCACGTACGGGTACGCAAGAGCGAAGGAATGGCCTGTGTGGTTGTTGTTTCTGGCACGCGGTTTGAACGTTTTTTTATGTACGGCTACGCACGTACGGGCACGCGAGAGCGAAGGAACGGCCTGTGTGGTTGTTGTTTCTGGCACGCCGTTTGAAAGTTTTTTTTTTGTTGTTTGCACGTGCGGCCATGCACGTACGGGCAGGCACCTACGGGCATGCATTTGTGGGAAAAAAAACGGAGAGGTCAATCCCCACCAAATTTTGGATACTTACTGGGGGTTCCCAGGGTCAGGCCATGTGTAGAACCCCTCGAACCACTGCAAGGATAGTTTGTGTGTGTGTGTGTGTGTGTGTGTGTGTGTGTGTGTGTGTGTGTGTGTGTGTGTGTGTGTGTGTGTGTCTGAAAATGAAGAAATGAAACGGAAAGAAAGAAACGAGGCCATTTGGCCCCTCACTGCTGAGGTGCACTCACGGGTGTTTTTCTGTTGTTTTTTGTTGTTCTTTTATTTTGAACAGCTTCACAAATCGATCTCATTGCTGGTTTACCAAAGTCTAAATAAGCAATCTTAATCGGGTGACCAAGCTTATTAATAGCAGTTGGATACAACCGTCAAGGAATGTTGATGGGAAGGGATGTGATAGGACGTGAGGACTGTACAACTACAACCACTCCGAAGCATCATGACGTCGGAAGAGCCACCTGTCAAGGACTGCTGAGGACATGGAAAAGGGTTTGAAAGGACAGAAGGGCCGCTCAAAACTTAATTAAACGAAATAAAAACAGCAGCAGCAACAATTCCGTGACGCAATGGCGTCCAGCACCGGAATTCCGTGACTTCAGCATGGAAAACGCTTTGAGAAAACTCTATTTTTGATCTGGTCAACCTGGATAAACTGAAGAGTGGTAAGTAAATTTATATCCTGCAAGCAGAATTGTGACTGGTAATTATGTCGACTAAGTTTGTTGGTGATCAGAGAAGCGGTAAGAGACGAGACAGGAGAGGAAACTGATCAGAATGAAAGAGAAGTGGAGACGGTTCACCTCAACCCAGGCCATCGATTACTAACTTTGCATTCAATTACTCACTTTTTAAGGACCGTAGGACTGAATTTTCCATTGTTTCCAGTCCATGAGAGACTGAGCGAGCGTGCATGGGTGAGACGAGGCTTCAAAGCTAGAAGGTCCTCCTCGAAGAGAGATGGCCAGAAAGGTTTGAGATCCAGGTGTTTGTACATAGAAGGGTTGTAGCAGCAGTCACACAGGGTACGGCTGCATTGAGCGAGGCAGCACAGCTCAGGGAGTGTCAGGTGCGATAAAATAATTTCGATAATCTGTCGTGGAAGTAAGGCAGCAAAAAAACATCGATTTAATTATCAGTGCATCAACCTGACCAACTGTCACTGTCTAGATAGTCAAGGATGTCAATCAAATGATAAACCAATAACTCTTAAAACAACCCAGGTAACCACGAGTGAAGCCATCAAGGACTTCCAAACACAAACAGATTTGGACAGCCATTTCAATGTTGACACCATCGTATGAAACCATTCTGAAGTCAAACAATGAGATGATGTGATCTGGAAAACCAAGTTTTAAACGAAGAAGAAAAGATGACGAGTGGGGGTTCACATACTCACCTCGAAAGGTAAAAGGTCAAAATATCCATTATTTGTGAAGGGGGAAAGCTTCTCTTCCTCTTCGTCCACCCTCCTTTCTTCCTCCATATGTTCAACCATATCTCGTCTCCTCCTTTCCATCGTGTTTTGTTTCTGCCGAAGTCTTTCTGACTCAGCAAGATCTTCATTCTTGCTCTTCTTTGGTTGCATGATGTCCACCGGGATACCGTACAGAACGACAGCGGCCAGTTCCATGTAGTAAGCGCTCAGGGAGCAACTGAACTCGACACGGAGGACATTCGTCGCAAAACCCGGTGGTTGTATCGGTGGGGAAAACGTGAATGGGTCGTTCGGTGGAAGATTGGTGTCCGCAGGGCCAGACCACAGCGTCCGCCACCTGCATCGTACATCCCCAAAGTAAACCTTTTGAGGAGTGTCCTTTTGATTTTACTATGAAGTAGACATTGTGTATTAGGGTGTGGCTCATGTCGAACATCATCTCTAATGTGATACAAACGGATGTGTAAAAGGACATGACTCACATTATTAAATTAACAAGTAAATGAATGAAACTTGATGTTCTATTCAAAATTTACACAACGATCCCCTTTCGCTATGTGTAAAGTAATGGCTTGAGGCTGAAGATCTTACAGTACAATAGGGGACTGACAGGATGGTCGAGACTCCAGAGGTATGCACACTCACCTTCAAGCCGTCTCGCCTGGGTTCGAATCCTGACCCAGTTACAAACTGTCATCCTGATGCTTCACAGGCAAGGTGATTCATCAATGTGTGTCGTCCCTCGGATGGACGTTAAAGAGCCCATGGTGTCTTTCGTGAAGAGGAGGCGAGCTATTACCAACACCATGGTCAAGTTACAAATTCCTGCCCTTCCTGATCTTGTCAGCCACCTCAGCCAGTAAGCCAACACGAGGCTTTAAGGGTCGATCTCCATGCGATTTCCGGAAAAGCATTCAATCATTCAATCACAAAGTGGTCTTCAAATGGGATTTGTCAACCACAAAGTGGTATTCAAATTGGAGAGCCTCAATTAACGGATTTCAGGGGGGATTGGGATAGTGAGTGGCAGAGGATGTCGGGATTGACAATCGGGAGTTGGAGGAAGGAAGAGACATGTTAAAAAAGTACAGGTAGTGGACAAAAAAATGAAAACATCAATGTAAAGTCACTTTACAGGGCTTTGGGCCACCATGTGCGGCAAGTACGGCCAATATGTGCCGTGGCATAGAGTCCAGCAAGGTGTGACATTCTTCAGGAGGGATGTGGCACCATTCTTCCACGATAAAGTCAATCAACTCACATCAATTTGATGGAGGTGGAAAATGCTGTCTCAGACGTCGTTCCTCAATATCCCATCAATGCTCGATTGGGTTCAGATCTGGAGACTGAGAAGGCCATGACATATGGATAACATCAGTGTCATGCTCATCAAACCAGTGGGTGAACACACCTGCTCTGTGGATGGGGGAATTGTCATCCTGTCCGCATCTGCGAGCAAAATTCTTCTTTGTACCCAGAGACGAGGTGGCCCAGAGGTCTGTATTTGCGACATCCTGCGTAAAACACTTGCTCACGGTCCATTCCAATGATTATCCAATTAGGGATATGAGTCACCGTCCCCTCCTCCTTGACCTGAAACTTAACCCGATATTGCCGAGTCCCGGTCCATATACCCAGACCATTTCAGATATATAATGGTGTAGTCTTCACTTCAACATATCAAGCCAACCAATACTGCACATCATGATCGGTAACACTCTCATTGTGGAGGATGGCTGTCACTACCCTCTCATGGTCAGAGAGGGCCTCGACTGCCCATTCAGCCAAAGACCCAGTTGACCGAGCAGTAGTCCACCTCACCCAAAAGGCGGTAAGCCTTTCAGCTGAATGAAAGGGAACCTCAAATCCGCGGCCCAATGGGGAGCAAAAAAAATCCTGAGCCTTGACCTCCAGCAGGCCTAACAATACCGTACTTGGTGGAACGGGTCCTGCTTTCTCAAACTTGAATCGGACGCAGTTATGGCACCTGCTCGCCATGCCGGAGTCCTGAGGAGAGCGGGGACAACACTTGGAAAGAGGTGGGGGAGGGAGTGAGGTGGAGGCAAGGAAGCGTGAGGCTAACTTCCTGCCCGGTGTACAAGGCCTTCCAGACAGGAGGAAGGTCGGGGAAAAGTAGGAAGGGAAAGATGAACGAAAACACAAGACTAACCAGAGAAAAAGTAAAAGATAAACAAACAGACGAG
This sequence comes from Eptatretus burgeri, assembly GCF_056783735.1. NCBI lineage: Eukaryota > Metazoa > Chordata > Myxini > Myxiniformes > Myxinidae > Eptatretus > Eptatretus burgeri. The sequence continues at coordinate 2,665,234 of NC_140980.1, forward strand.
ATTGGGGGAAAATAAAGAACGAAGAATAAATACAACAAGGCGAACAAGCTCCTAAAAGGGGGAAAAACTCATCACTGAGGTTTTTCCTCTTGCAGCCATGCGAGCCGTAATTGTCGGCAACAAGGCCTGTGCAACATTTCATACATGACCCTAAGCATGCTGGGATGTCAGTTGCTGGGCACATGGGCCACACCTGTGTGGAAGCTGTTGCTTTCAATGTACACTCATTTACCCAGGGGTATCCAATATTTTGTCCACCATCTGCAGATCAAATGTTATAAAAACTGGGTAACTCGTCCATTGAAATAAAGATGTTATTGAAGTACCGTTATCATCATGTAAGACCAGTGAGCGGGTAAACATACTCTCAAAGCAAACGATAATTGGTCATTTCATCCCTTTTGGACTCGCGAGCATAAGGACTTTAAAACTCGTTAGAGATTGAAAGCAAAAGGGTCATTGGTACCTGCACACAGCAGAGTCTTCACTGTCATCCCAGGACCTGGCCAGTATCCGAACCACATACCCAGGGTGGTACGACTCCATGACCAACACCTTGGTAGGGAAGACGGGCTCGTCGAAAAGTAACTCGATGAAATCCTGGCTTTTAAACCACTCGGGATTCTTGGGACAACGACTGGGTGTCCATCGGGACAAGTGGTCCCACCACAACCCGAATGCTCTCGGCACGGCCACGTGCATGAAGTCCCCGAAGAGCGAAGATATGTTAGGTTGACTCACCAGGTTGCAGATGGAGTTGTATCCTCCATACTGGGAGCTCATGTCCAGAACTTGGCTCACATATTGAGACAGCTCGAATTGAGGCGACTGCGGGAACAACCCTTCAGGGTCTTCCTGCAGTCTGGGTGCATCTCCACACCATTGTTTTCTCCTGATCCTGAAAGGCAGGAGTAGAGGATAAATGGGGCTTCTGAGGCAGCCATTCAAATGAATGGGGAAAAAGGGAAAAACTCTCTGACTCAAGGTCCAAAAGCCCAAAATAGGAGACTGATTTCCTCCCCCTCCCATACAAGCAAATGTAAAATTGAGACTGACTCAAGCCCCAAAAGTCTAAAATAGGAGACTGATTTCCTCCCCTCCCATACAAACAAATGTAAAATTGAGACTGACTCAAGCCCCAAAAGTCTAAAATAGGAGACTGATTTCCTCCCCCTCCCATACAAGCAAATGTAAAATTGAGACTGACTCAAGCCCCAAAAGTCTAAAATAGGAGACTGATTTCCTCCCCCTCCCATACAAACAAATGTAAAATTGAGACTGACTGATGAAAGCTTTGACTGATATCAGACTGACTGATCACCTCCCATCCTGGGCGGAGTCTCGAACTGAGGGGAGACGAATCCCCGCCCACGTTAGTGGTTGAACGCACGAACAACAATGGCGCCGGTCAGAGCGGGGGGAAGGTGTAAAAATAAAAATAAAAACCCTCTCAAAGTAACTCACAGCGCATTTACATTTAATCACCCTTTAAACACGGGCATGGAAGCTATCTATAACACATACTTACCGATATATATATATATATATATATATATATATATATATATATATATATATATATATATATATATATATATATATATATATTCTATAGGACCTGAATGTTGTGTGCGATAGGTTTCCAAATTCGTAACACTATCGCCCACGTCGTTCCCAAGGTGCCTCGCCCGAACCATCATTTCCGATCTGGTACACACCCTGGGAAATCCATTGTTTTGTAATATCCCATGACGTCATGAGTCACGGTTCATATAAACAAGCTGTGTGCCGATTGCGTTGCATTCACAGAATGGAGCATTCAGATTCTTACAAGAACCTTACGGATCAATCGTTTTCACCAGATGACAGGTGAGATTTCACAACCCAATTTATTATTTATTGTTTAAAACAGAATTAAATCACTGCACGGCCAATAATTGTTGTATGTCTTTTCCTAACAGGATGTCCCCATCGTTGATCACTGATGTGGAGAACGAATTATATGAATTAAACAACAAATGGATAAAAATAAACGACTTTCTTGAAGAGATTCGGATTTTCAGAAGAGAAATATAAATACCATTAGCGACGAGGAATCATTACTGTCATGTCCTCGAATCTTGAAAGACCCGACTTCAAGGTGAGAAATAACACGTGCATGTGTGTATTTGTGTTTGTGTGTGTCTGTCTCTCTATCTTTGTCTATGTCTATTGGGTAGTCAATCTATCTACCCTTATTGTCAGTTTTTCCGTCGTTATGTCTGTTGGGTAGTCAATCTATCTACCCTTATTGTCAGTTTTTCCGTCGTTATGTCTGTTGGGTAGTCGATCTATCTACCCTGATTGTCAGGTTTTCCGTCGTTATGTCTGTCTGTCTGTTTGTCTGTCCAGGCCAGTACTCCGTTAATCGTAGGCCGATTTTGATAAAACTCTGGTGGTAGGTTCATACCATGACCTAGTTGTGCGCGTTTGAGAACCGTTGCTATGGACCCCTCGGTTGCCTAGCAACGGGCCTTTGAAATTTTCAAAAAAATCTAAAAAACATAAAAATATCGAAATTCAAAAATCAAACTATGATCGTTTGTGGGCAACACATTCAGCGTCCTTGACAAAAAAGTTCAGCCCGCTCCCATGAAAACTGTCGGAGAAGATAGACTTTGAATGAACACTGGTCGAAAAAAATATAAAAAACGAAGTTCGTTATATCTCAGAGACTATGAGTCAGACATACATGAAACTGGTATGGTGGGTTCATGGTATGTCCTAGTTATGTGTGAGAAAGAACCGTTGCTATGGACGCTTTTGTTGGCTAGTAACGGCTGAAAAACGACTAAATTCGATTTAATCGACTACCCATGTCTGCCTACCGGCTTGTCTATCTGTCTCTCTGTCTATCTATCTGTCTCTCTGTCTATCTATCTGTCTCCCTGTGTATCTATCTGTCTCTCTCTCTCTCTCTCTGCTTGTCTCTGTCTGCCTCTCTATCCATCTGTTTTGATATCTCCCTTGAGTTTTGACTGATTATTTATTTTTATTTTTATTTTTCAGTTTAAACACCGATCTGGTTGAACCAAGCACACAAGTTAATCGTCTGCAGGAATCTGACATGAAACTCAAGACATTTGGCACAGACTGCTTGGAAATATTATCTATTTTTACAACTGAATATTTAATATTTTAATAAATCCCCGTGTGTGTGTGTGGGGAAGGGTGGGGTGTGATGAGGGGAGTGGGGGGTCAAAGGTGGGGGCGCACAGAGGGGGATGAGGGGGGTGGGCAGGGTTTATGTGGGTGGGGTATGTGTGGGTGGGACTTCTGTGGGTGGGATTTGTGTGGGTGGGGCTTCTGTGGGTGGGGTTTGTGTGGGTGGGGTTTATGTGGGTGGGGTTTATGTGGATGGAGCTTGTGTGGCCGGGGTTTATGTGCATGGAGCTTGTGTGGATGAGGATTCTGTGGATGAGGTTTGTGTGGGTGGGATTTGTGTGGGCAGGGTTTGTGTGGGTGGAGTTTATGTGTGTGGAGCTTGTGTGGATGGGGTTTGTGTAGGCGGGGTTTGTGTGGATGAGGCTTCTGTGGATGAGGTTTGTGTGGGTGGGATTTGTGTGGGCAGGGTTTGTGTGGGTGGGGTTTATGTGTGGAGCTTGTGTGGATGGGTGGATGTTTGGGTGGAGCTTGTGTGGATGTGCAGGTGAAGCTTGTGTGGCTGGGTGGAGAATTTTTTCAATTAAATCAACGTGTTGTGTGTGGGGAACTAATTAACTTATCACTAATTATGTGAATATGATGAATGTGGTTTTTGTGGGTGGAGCTTGTGTGGGGTGGGGTTGATGTGTGTGGAGATTGTGTGGGGTGGGGTTTATTTGTGTGGAGCTTGTGTGGGTGGGGCTTGTGTGGGCGGAGTCAAAAGGGGCGGAGTTTAAAAAGGGGCGGAGTCAAAAAATTCAATTTATCTTTGTCTTTTGTAATTCCTGTGAATAAAATGAACCTAAAATCTCTTCTCCCTTTAAATCATATACCTCATAAGTCCAAGGAACTGTATCTATCACATCAACGATTTTTAAAAGTTCATTTGTCCACCGCTTTGTATAACCTTTTTCAAAATGAGATTTCCACCTATATATTCTTACCATATCACCAACTTTGAACTTAGGCTTTCTGACATTAATCTCTTTTTCATATTCTAATTTTGTAAATGTTTCTGATGGTTTAGTATTCGTTGAGGTGTGAATCGTATCATTATACTTATCTACAATATCCTGAATAAAAGATGACCATTGTTGAGAACCGAGTTGGGTGAATTTTTTTATGTCGTCTCTTTTAAAGTGCGATTGAAGAGCTCAATAACAACCGCTTTTCCTTCATTAAAGGTACTGTATCATGTAATGCTGTTATTTTTAAGAAAATTCATAAATGTCTTGTTATAGAACTCTCTACCCTCATCAGTCCACAATTTTTTTTAGGTTTTCTCTGACTTTTATTTAATATCTGTTGAAAGGCTAACATAAGAGTAAATAACCTGTTTTGTTTTTTAAAGGGACAACCCATACGTATCTACTCCTAAAATCAATAACGGTTGAAGCATACTTGTACCCCTTATCATTATTGAGTTCAATCAAATCAGCGGACCAGATATAATCAACTTCCTTGGAATAAACCTTCCTTCCATGAAACTTTGTGAATATTGGTTTATGTAATTAATCAGCTAATTGTTCTTCAGTCTTAATGACATCATTAGAGCCGATAAGTTTTTTGAATTTCCAAGCCCAAGTTTCAATTTCGTACTTATCATCTTCTTCACGATGAACCTATCAACTTTTTCTCTCAAGGTTGGATTTTGTATCAGAGACAAATTATACAAGCCGGTAGGCGACGAGGGATTCGCTAGGATTGAAGCGCTGAATACTCTGCTTTTCATTCTGACCGATCCACCGACGAAGATTCATTGCCAAGACGTATTGTTTCACATACAATTGTTCCTCTGCCTGGCAAGATTTTTCCTATTGCATATTTTGCCAACTGGCACTCCTCATAAAAAATGACGGTAAATAGACACCCTATTTTTGAAGGACTACCATTTGAAAAATAATCGGTTTGCTGGTTTGTGCTGTGGAGCCTCACGTTGCAGACACACACACACACACACACACACACACACACACACACACACACACACACACACACACACACACACACACACACACACACACACACACACACACACACACACACACAGAAAACCCGATAAACTTCTCTCAATGCTCTTGTTTGATCACACCTCCTGAGCCACACAATATTTTTCATAAGCCACGCCCTCTTTCCTACGCCACTCCCACTTTTCATCAACCACGTCCACTTTCCCTAAGCTCCGCCCACTCCCCCCTCTCTCTCTCTCTCTCTCTCTCTCTCTCTCTCTCTCTCTCTCTCTCTCTCTCTCTCTCTCTCTCTCTCTCTCTCTCTCTCTCTCTCTCTCTCTCTCTCTCTCTCTCTCTCTCTCTCTCTCTCTCTCTCTCTCTCTCTCTCTCTCTCTCTCTCTCTCTCTCTCTCTCTCTCTCTCTCTCTCTCTCTCTCTCTCTCTCTCTCTCTCTCTCTCTCTCTCTCTCTCTCTCTCTCTCTCTCTCTCTCTCTCTCTCTCTCTCTCTCTCTCTCTCTCTCTCTCTCTCTCTCTCTCTCTCTCTCTCTCTCTCTCTCTCTCTCTCTCTCTCTCTCTCTCTCTCTCTCTCTCTCTCTCTCTCTCTCTCTCTCTCTCTCTCTCTCTCTCTCTCTCTCTCTCTCTCTCTCTCTCTCTCTCTCTCTCTCTCTCTCTCTCTCTCTCTCTCTCTCTCTCTCTCTCTCTCTCTCTCTCTCTCTCTCTCTCTCTCTCTGTCTCTCTCCCCCCCCCATCTCTCTCTGTTGCTCTCTAACTTTCCTGGGAGTATGTTTCTGATGGTGCCTGTCTTCGTATTCGGAAAGAGTGTGTCAGTTCGTTATATCAGAAGTCTAAACTGTATCCTTTGTTGCGTCTTTGTAAATATTTTCCCTCCCTTTTTATCAAGGAAGAAACACATGAAATGTCATCGCCCCCGTTGTATTAGTAACTTTGCTGTCGGAGTTGAAGGGCGAGCCCATATTTATTTACAACAAAAATGGCTGCCAGTCTTCCAGTCGGCCATCTTTGATGAGATCGCAAAATAAAGTTTGGTACAAGTGTATTCCATCGTGTGCTCTTGTTATGGTAAGTTTGAACAAAATCAGAGCATGCATGTCCGAGAAATGGTTGGGGACAAGTTTAAGGAACCAAATGGCTGCCAGTCGGCCATCTTGGATCTGATCTCGAAAAAAACATCACATGCACATGTAATCATTAATTTGTTATCGGTGTACCAAGTTTGAATAAGATTCGGAAATGCATGTCCGAGAAACGGTCAAGATCGTGTTCAACATCGGGTTTTTTTACAACTAAAATGGCCGACACCCATCCTCCCTCCCTCTCCCTCCTCTCCCCCCCTTTTCTCCCGAGCTTAATGTTTCCCTCAGCGAAGCGACCGGTTGTATTTGCTCAAATATAAATATCATCAATGAGGAAGGATGAAGAAGAAGAAGAAGAAGAAGAAGAAGAAGAAGAAGAAGAAGAAGAAGAAGAAGACGTGAACTGACACGAGCAGATGTAAGATCACCTCAGGTTAATGACGGAGTGAAGAGCGCAGAATGTTCATGAAGAACAACATGACGTCATTTGATTAAACACGTCAGTGTAGCGACGACTGCTTTTTTCTGGTACATCCGATATTTAGATTTCCCACCCTGAAGAAACCCCAGTCCTTACCCTAATGAACGACGTCGACGTCGTCCTCCAATTTGGTTCATTATTGTGTCTCCAGAAAGGAAACTGAGGTAATGTTCACCGACCTGGAAGGTTCAGGTGAAGGAAGCAAAGACTTGCACGTTGTGAGACCTCCACTCCTCCTGTATCAAGTTCGACGATCTTTTCGAGCAAAGCACGTGACCAGGAACACGTGAGGAAAGTACGTCGCCGTTGACTCCGCCCCCAACGTACGGAAATGGCGGCTTGTTCCGTTCAGATGACGTCATCACATTCTCATGTGTTTATCACTCAAAAACGGACAATTTTATCACAGAACATTTTTCTCGTTCAAACCATTCCAAGATCTACAAAAATCTATATTTCCCACACTTCCCGTGTTAAATCGATGTTGTGCTGATACAGAATTTGCAAATAAATGAAACGTGTGAACTGGCCAGCTGGCCCATCGTGCCTGCGTGACATTTCACACTTACACTCTTTTAAATCCCACTCTTCCCTCCAGGTGTTTAAAACAGATCTATTCCACCCCCGTTAATCCACCCCAAACCCACCTCCTTCAGATTCCCTGATTTCCTTCCTGAAAGTCCCCGTAGTCCCCACCTTGTTTACCCCGTGTTCCCCACCCCATCCCTCTCCCTTCCACAGATCTCCTCATGTCCCTCTTCCCCACCGCTATTGTCTTCTACTCCCCTTGTTGCACGTTCTTTGTGTTCGCTCTCATATTATGAGCCTCGACATTGTTCACAAAAAAAAATAATTTTCTGTGAAACTTCATCAGATTTAGTGAAATTGAGTGATATTGAGTTTGGGGTCCCACATCAATGATTTCTGGTTTTCATCAATGATCTCTCGGACTCTCTGGAAAATCCTCTATTTCTCTTTGCCGATGACTCAACCCTCTGCCGTACCATCTGTCATCCCTCAGACCGGCAAGCAGCAGCTTCTTCGCTCACTGCAGATCTGGATAAAATCACAAACTGGTCCAACACGTGGAACATGTCTTTCAATCCAGACAAATCTCACACTCTCACTATGTCTCTTCGAAAGGACCGTTTACAAAACCCCCCCATCCACTTTCTCAACAATCCTCTGGAAGAAGTCTTTTCTTTCAAGCTTCTGGGTCTCACTATCTGCCATGACCTTTCCTGGGAAAGTCACATTTCCAACCTCGCCTCAAAAGCCAGTCGCCGACTGGGAATCCTCCGTCGTGCAAAGTCCTTCCTCGGCCCTCTTGAGCTCCTGACCACTTACAAAGCTTTTGTCCGTAGCCTGATGGAGTACTGCTCTCCCCTCTGGGCTGGTGCTCCTGCCTCCCACCTTTCTCGACTTCACGCTGTCGAAACCAGGGCTTTTAAGATCATTGGCATCTCCCGCAATGAAGCTGAGTCTTTGGGCCTCTCACTCAATCA
>NC_140980.1:2675944-2750944 GCF_056783735.1 Eptatretus burgeri
AATCCCACCATTTCTGCAAGGTATGAGTGTGGTGTCCTTGGTCTTGAGCATTATGACTCGTTCTCCATCCCAACTAATTTTATCTCTTCTTCGCCGTTCCAAAGATCCTTCCTTGTCGATCCTTGCTCTGTTGAGCTCTTTTTTAATCTCCTGCTCTTTTGTCATTCTCCCAATTTGTCACACTGTGTCTGCAGATATTTATTTTTATAATTTCCCTTTGTTATTTTTTTTCAATCATTGGGGCTGTGTTTGTTTATGTTTCGCTTTCCTGTGTATTATCTGTAATTTACACCTGTTCTCCTTTACCAATAGTATAGACTTTGCAGTGGAGGATGATTTCCTTCTCGTCTAAGCTCCAGCTTTGTTTATTTAATCTTCTCCCATTTGTCTGTTGCCGAGTCGCTGTTGGTTGGAGAACAGGCGACACCATTTTATCTTTTATCTTTGGTGTAGAGTGCTGTGTGAGTTAGTTTGTGGTTATTTAAGTGTGATAAGCGATGAAACACTGCAGAACACAGAACATTTGTTCGGTTTGTCCCCAGTGTAAACTCGTTTATGTTCATTCAAGGTTGATAAGTGACGAAAAACCTCAGAACACACTGAACACTTGTTCTGATTCATTACCAAACTTGATGGTGATTTGTACATTGGGGGGAATAACAAGTACCGGGTATACTGTTGTTACATTCACTTTGTGGAGTTATATTATTATTATTATTATTATTATTATTGTTACTTATAAACAATAAAACCATAACATGAAGAATGAGTTTGTGATTCAAACCTTCGTATCGAAGGAACGAATCATCGATAAACTCCCACTCGATTTCACAACAGAATCTGAAACATAAACAATCGGAGCGAACGTCACGTACCGGGTCCGTACTCCTGATCCTCGGGTGAACCGACCATGGACCTTGACAGCTCGTGGGGGATGAGGGAGAATCTCCCGGACCGAGCGCGTTTCCTCCATCGGAGCCACTCGTGAATCCCGGGGTGTTGTCTTTGTGATCTTCACCGGAGAGTCCTTGGGTCATCCTGCACCGTCTGATACTGTAAGTAAAGTGTGGTAAAGGAAGGGACGCTGTGATACACCAGTCAATCACGTGACAAACCAAAATAGACCAAGAAACACAAAAAAAGTTCCGGGGGTATTCGATCAGTCTATACTATAATTGTTCCTGGTGTTGGCTTAAGGACGAGAGTCATGGGCTTAGGATCTAAGGGTCCTGAGTTCAAATCCTCTTTGGCTGTTGAATTAATTCCAGGTGGGGTTGACTCAGCCTGTCATCCTTCTTGTTATCCAGCCTTGTCAACAGAACATTACACGACGAAACCGATCGTGATGGCAGAACGTTGTACATTTTGGACCTCTTCCAAGGGAGGTCCTAAAATCCTCCCCGAACCTTGGACCAGATGTAGAAAATAAAACAAGGAGTGTTTGCATCTGTTGTCAAAATCTGCAGGGGGGTGAAAGGTGAAAGAATAACACTCCAAAAAGGGTGTTGTGAGTTTGGTAACATTTATTGGAACAACATTTATCAATTTGAACGTTTGGTGGATCATATTGATGAACAAAAAGTAATCTTTTCAGATGATTTCTCAAAAAAAAAATTCGTTTTAAAACGTCGCATTTGATAACCGTGATGATAACACGAGTGTAGCATTTCCACCAGCCTTGAGAAGTTCAGCATGGATGCCGCAGATCCTATGAGCTTTACTCCATTTCAACGGTCCACCTCAGCCTGTGTTTCCACAAGCGAAGGTGGACCACAGATGATTGAAGGGTCAGCAACAGAGATTGCGACACCTCTGACGTCCAACTTGACAGCTGGTGGACCAGCCCGGTACAACTGCTCAAAGTAATATCCAGCGCGCCTTCACTTCGGACTCCTTTCTCAAGAGCCCACGACCCACTGCTCTCACTGCAGTACACCGAGGGACGGGCTTGGACGAACGCAATGCGAGAATTCCCCTGCAAGCAGGACCCCTATCAGTTCCAGTCGATGGATTGAAATCCCCCAAGACTCGAAGACTGTCTCACCTGGGGCACTAATCAACCACAGACTCGAGCATGGCGTAGAATGTGTCCTTCTCTGTGAGATCACTCGCCTCAGTCGGAGCATAAACAGAGACCAGGGAAATGACACCCAAGGAGTGACGAATCCTTAATCTCATAATACGCTCGTTGACCGGTGTTACCTCATTTATCATTGGAGTCAGCTTATTAACCTCCGCCATCGAAGATGGACGGAGGTTACTGCTTTCACCCCTGTTTGTTTGTTTGTTTGTTTGTTAACAGTATTACGGAAAAACTCCTGGACGGATTTCGACGAAACTTGGTGGGGGGATTCGGTATGGTCCAAGGATCATGCCATTAGATTTTGGACTTGGTCCAAAGTACAATATGGGCGCTATGGCGGCCATTTTGAAAAAATATTTGAATTTTTGTTTTTGCATTTCTACATGTTTTAAGTGATTTCCAACCCCCCAAAAAAATTTGTTAGAGAAAAAAAAAATTAGAAATTTTGCAACTTTTTTTTCAAAAAAATTTCGATTTTTTTTTCGCATTTCTACATGCGCGTCGATCCAGTTTAGTTTATTCAATCGTGGTTCAGTAGAGTCTGATCCGTTTTGACCCACAATGAATAGGATATCAGGTTCACTTAAGTGACCCAGCAGTATTGACGGCAGAGGTTTTGCACTCTACCGAGTGCTCCCCCTCTCGTTGGATACAGTTACAGCAACTCCTTGGGAATGGTAACCATCAGAGCGACCAGACGAATAGTGCGTATAACCACCCACCATGATCTCACCATAATCCGGTCTCCGGATTTCAGATAGTGCTGCAATACTGATGTCCAAACGCTTGAGCTCAGCTGATAACAGAGACAGGAGATCATCCTCTCTTCGGGAAAGGACATTCCAGGCACCCACCCGAAGGGACGGCCTCAGTTCAACCCAAGGAGACCGCCGTCTGGTGGGCGACACCTCAGCACCACCTCGACACACTCTCCCACAATCTATCCCCGGGAATGTAACCCCATGGTTTCCCTCCTGTCACGGTGACCGGAGTGCAAATCCTGCCACTAACCTCCAAATAAGGAGTAACCCAACTGCAGTTGGACGTCCGCAGACACAGTCAGGCACCGGATATGAATGGTCGTTGGCTCACAAGGAGCTCCTCCGCCCTTTGACAGGTTTTGTTCTTCATCCTGCTGGGTGTCCGGTGTGTCCCGGTGAACCACAAAGGTTGCTCCGTACCGAAGAGGTGCAATGTTCCCTTACATGTCCCAGCTGGCCACACTGCGAGCATAATTGCTCTTAGTACCCAGAGACTAGGTGGCCCAGAGGTCTGCATTTGCGGCATCCTGCGTGAAAAACTTGCCTATGTTCCATCCCAATGATTATCCCATTAGGGATATGGGTCACCATCCCCTCCTCCTTGACCCAAAACTTCACCCGATATTGCCGAGTTCCAGTCCATATACCCAGACCATTTCGGATATATCATGGTGGGGTCTTCAGCTCAACATATCAAGCCAACCAACACTGCACACCATGATCAGTAATACTCTCAAGTTGTGGAGAATGGCCGTCACGACCCTCTCATGGTCAGAGATGGCTTCGACTGCCCATTCAGCCAGACACCCCATTGACCGAGCAGAAGTCCACCTCACCGAAAACTCCGCAAGCCTTTCAGCTGACCGAAAGGATACCTAAAATTCGTGGGCCAGAGATTAAACAGAAAAATCCTCAGCCTTGAACTCCAGCACACCCAACAATACCGTCCGCCCAAACACCTCACTCGGTGGAACGGGTCCCGCTTTCTCAAACTTGAATCGGACGCAGTTATGGCACCTGCTCGCCATGCCGGAGACCTGGGGTGGGCAGGGACAACGTCCGGTTGACCATCGGGACAAGCGGTCCCACCACGACCCGTATGTTCTCGGCACGGCCGATAAAAAAAATCTATGCAAAAATTTTTACATCGATAAAAAAAAATCCAGCTTAAAAGTCTACCCCATGTGAAGATGTGAAAATGACGTTTCACAGATCTACAAATAGTAAGGGAAGCTCATGTCGGCCATGTTGATGACGTGGGCACTGCGTCCTAGCAACGATTGTGTGAGCCATTGTTTGGCATAGCAACAAAACAGAGAATCAGATTATTAAAAATTTAATGAAGGAATGTAAAATGTTTGGAGATGTGATGAAACGATGGCACGGATTACTTGAGAGCCAATGGTTATTAATTACTTACAGGTCTCGTCCTTGCACTGAAGACCGTGCACGTATGATCCCCACTCATTCCGTTCTCTGAATTTCTTTCTCGTACAGAAAGCTCAGTTGGTGTTTGTTTATATATTCTTCAAAAAAAGAAAAAAAACCTGCACCAAATCAAACCAAATTTTTCAAGATGGCTAAGGGAACCCCAAGTATGGTATATTGTTACGAATCTGGAAGATTACTGCCCTCAACATTCAGGTCCCGAGAGAACAGTTATATCAGTAAATACGTGTTTCTAGTTAGGGCCCCGTCCCTAGTCTAATGGGAATTAAATGTTCATGCGCTGCGGAGTTATTTTGATAGTCAGGGTTTTCTTTTACACTTATAACAACAACAACAACAACACCGACGACGCCTGCCTTCGCTTCCTCCCACCATCCTCCAGCGGCACCATCACACGCGTGCAGTGTCAGCACGTACGTGGGCGGAGTTCACGAGGACCTGACGTCTCTCTCGCCCAATCAGGGGGATGCGAGCAAGGTTGCCGTCGGACGGCCAATAGGCGCAGCCCACGCAGGACCTGACGTCTCTCTCGGCCAATCACGCGAGGGCGACGAGCGAATCGCGCGACGCAACCGTCCAATCAGGAGGCGAGTGGCCGGAAAAGAAGCCCATCCCACCTGAGGAAAATGGAGGAAAAAAAAAATGGAAAGTTTATGGTGGAGGAAAACCCCAATTCTCTCGGAGTAAATATTGTTGCGCTTTTGCGAAGACGCCGCTCCCCCAAGGCTGTGGCATGTACGCGGTCCAGAGAGAGTTATTTCATTAGTATCCGTTCTTAGTTAGCCTTTCCCTCATGTCCAGTGGCTTTATGGGACAAAATGCGTTGTGATGGGTTTTCATTAAGTCTTATTCCCACTCTATATTCTTTCATCGATTTCATTTATTTAGCTGCACACACGATGTTCTCTTCATCCATGCATACCCACATAGTAGCAAGAGACAGCTCATCAGCATATGCCGGCAAAACCATATCCAAACTTCTTGCCATTCCTGAACTGACCATCACCTCAGATCTTCGCCATACTCAAACCACAATGTTACAACATTCCCATAACCATCACAACGCCCATATAAAAATCCTGACATCATTACAAGTTCGCTTGCCTCACCATAACCGCAACAACGCTTCAACCATTTCACCATAACCGCTACAAAATTCAACCATCTCACCATAACCGCTACAAAATTCAACCATCTCACCATCACCGCTGCAACATTCAACCATCTCACCATCACCACTACAACATTCAACCATCTCACCATCACTGCTACAACATTCAACCATCTCACCATCACCGCTGCAACATTCAACCATCTCACCATCACCGCTGCAACATTCAACCATCTCACCATCACCACTACAACATTCAACCATCTCACCATCACTGCTACAACATTCAACCATCTCACCATCACCACTACAACATTCAACCATCTCACCATCACCACTACAACATTCAACCATCTCACCATCACCGCTACAACATTCAAACATCTCAGAATCACCACTTCAACATTCAAGCATCTCACCATCACCACTACAGCATTCAACCATTTCACCATCACTGCTTCAACGCTTCAACCATCTCACCATCACCGCTACAACATTCAACCATCTCACCATAACCGCTACAATGCTTCAACCATCTCACCATCACCACTACAACATTAAACCATCTCACCATCACCGCTACAACATTCAACCATCTCACCATCACCACTACAACATTCAACCATATAACTATCACCACTACAACATTCAACCATATCACCATCACCACTACAACATTCAACCATCTCACCATCACCACTACAACATTCAACCATCTCACCATCACCGCTACAACATTCAACCATCTCACCATCACCACTACAACATTCAACCATCTCACCATCACCGCTACAACGCTTCAACCATCTCACCATCACCACTACAACATTCAACCATCTCACCATCACCACTACAACATTCAACCATCTCACCATCACCGCTACAACATTCAACCATCTCACCATAATCACTACAACATTCAACCATCTCACCATAACCACTACAACATTCAACCATCTCACCATAATCACTACAACATTCAACCATCTCACCATCACCGCAACAACATTCAACCATCTCACCATCACTGCTTCAACATTCAACCATCTCACCATAATCACTGCAACATTCAACCATTTCACCATCACTGCTTCAACGCTTCAACCATCTCACCATCACCGCTACAACATTCAACCATCTCACCATAACCGCTACAATGCTTCAACCATCTCACCATCACCACTACAACATTAAACCATCTCACCATCACCGCTACAACATTCAACCATCTCACCATCACCACTACAACATTCAACCATCTCACCATCACCACTACAACATTCAACCATCTCACCATCACCGCTACAACATTCAACCATCTCACCATCACCACTACAACATTCAACCATCTCACCATCACCACTACAACATTCAACCATCTCACCATCACCGCTACAACGCTTCAACCATCTCACCATCACCACTACAACATTCAACCATCTCACCATCACCGCTACAACATTCAACCATCTCACCATCACCACTACAACATTCAACCATCTCACCATAACCACTACAACATTCAACCATCTCACCATCACCACTACAACATTCAACCATCTCACCATCACCGCTACAACACTTCAACCATCTCACCATCACCGCTACAACATTCAAGCATCTCACCATCACCACTACAGCATTCAACCATTTCACCATCACTGCTTCAACGCTTCAACCATCTCACCATCACCGCTACAACATTCAACCATCTCACCATAACCGCTACAATGCTTCAACCATCTCACCATCACCACTACAACATTAAACCATCTCACCATCACCGCTACAACATTCAACCATCTCACCATCACCACTACAACATTCAACCATATAACTATCACCACTACAACATTCAACCATATCACCATCACCGCTACAACATTCAACCATCTAACTATCACCACTACAACATTCAACCATATCACCATCACCGCTACAACATTCAACCATCTAACTATCACCACTACAACATTCAATCATTTCACCATCATGACTACAACATTCAACCATCTCACCATCACCGCTACAACATTCAACCATCTCACCATCACCGCTACAACATTCAACCATCTCACCATAACCACGACAACATTCAACCATCTCACCATAACCACGACAACATTCAACCATCTCACCATAATCGTGACAACATTCAACCATCTCACCATCACCGCTACAACACTTCAACCATCTCACCATCACCGCTACAACATTCAACAATCTCACCATCACCACTACAACATTCAACCATTTCACCATAACCACGACAACATTCAACCATCTCACCATAACCACGACAATATTCAACCATCTCACAATAACCGCTACAACGTTTCAACCATCTCACCATCACCGCTACAACATTCAACCATCTCACCATCACCACTACAACATTCAACTATCTCACCATAACCACTACAATATTTAACCATCTCACCATAACCACTACAACATTCAACCATCTCACCATAATCGCGACAATATTCAACCTTCTCACCATAACCACTACAACATTCAACCATCTCACCATAACCGCTACAACATTCAACCATATCACCATAATCGCGACAATATTCAACCATCTCACAATAACCGCTACAACGCTTCAACAATCTCACCATCACCACTACAACATTCAACCATCTTACCATCACCACTACAACATTCAACCATCTCACCATAACCACTACAATATTTAACCATCTCACCATAACCACTACAACATTCAACCATCTCACTATAATCGCGACAATATTCAACCATCTCACCATAACCGCTTCAACATTCAACCACCCCACCATAACCGCTACAATGTTCAACCATCTCACCATAACCGCTACAACATTCAACCATCTCACCTTACCGCTACAAGCTGTGAAGGCCGAGCCAGCCAGAGGTGCTGAGCTTCCTGGTTGGACAAGGGGCACGCCCCTACCCTTCTGGGAGGAGACTCGATCTGAGGTGGAGGTTCCTGGTTGGACAAGGGGCACGCCCCTGCCCTTCTGGGCGGAGTCTCGATCTGAGGTGATGGAAATCTCCGCCCCCGTACGTGATCGAACACACGTAGACAATGGCGTCGAGCAGAGCGAGGGGAAGATGACGCTGGCGTTGATGTTGTTGGTGTAAAAAAAAGAAGAGAAAACCTGACTATTAAAATAACTCCACAGCGCAGGAACATTTAATTACCCATTCGACTAGGGACGGGATCCTAACTGGCAACACGTACTTACCGATATAACTGATCTATCGGTCCTGTATGTTGAGTGCAGTCAACTTCCAAATCCGTAACAATATGATGTGATCTATTTCCTAGTAGAGGTGATCAAGTTAGTAGCCGAGTTCAATAAACAGTTTGTTCCTTGAAACAGATTTCAGCACAATGTTCCGGACTTCATGCTGTTTACAGAGGAAAGTTTAGAAACCTTCCACAACACTCCACTCCAGTCATTCATTCATAAAGTTGAGACAACATCACTCAGTGATGAATATAATGTTTATGTAACAGAAACTGATGAGGAATGGATCGAGTAGCGGACTTAGACTCCCAGCCTTGCGGGGGTTACACTTCGTCCTCCAGATTGCTGGTGTTTCATCACACTTTGGGAAAGTGGGACTTGCTTTTTCTGGCACGCACTTCGGGTAGAGTGTAGAGGGTGGTCTTGCACCGTGGCCTGCTGGCTCAGTCACCGGTCCTGAAGGACCGACCAATTAAAATGTGTTTTTGGTGAGTATAAAGGAAGAAAACAAATCACAAATTTCTCATCCGGATACAAATTATTTTGTTTCCTCCTGTTGAAACAGCCATTATATAATTTATTAATTGTCCTTCCATCCCTCACCCCCTTCCTCATCATTTCGGCCCCAATCCTGGTGTTCCTTTTGTTCACCTGAAGTGGAGGGTGGAGGATCACTTTGGCTCATTGAGCAGTCATGCTGTGATGTACGTGGTCTGTGGGGGGTGGTGGATGGACGTCGGGTGGTGGAGGACCAAGGTGCGACGGCCGCATCGTCCATAATGAAGGATCAACGACGACGAAGAGAAAATACGTTCGCTGAACGAGAATTCAAAATTATTCACAGATATTCTCAATCCGGGGACTTTTGGGGGTTTTGGGGGTCCTCTGGGTCTTTTGGGTCATCTGGGAATTTTTTGGTCCACGGTCTTTTTGGGTCATTTGGATCTTCGGGATCTTTTTGGTCGCCTGAGTTTTTGATGTCGTAAGGATCTTGGGGGGGGTCTTTAAGGGTCTCAGCAGTCGAAAGGGTCAAAAGGTACTTTCCAACAGTGTGTAATCAATAAATAGACGAACGTAATTAATAGACACAAAGAGAATGCCTCTCACACACACAACATTCCAAGCTGTGTTACAATCCATGATGGTGTAATCCATAGCAGTATCAGGAAGTAAAGGGAGAGTCAAGACAGTGTTTTTTTTTTTTTTAAACAGGGGTCTTCAACTCAGAGAGTAGCTCATGCACGGACTAGTTTCCTCAGAAAAGGAAGTAGCAGGAGAAAGAGTAAATAGTTTTTAAAAAAGGATCGCAAGACCTCAAAACAGTCGCGAAGAAGAAGATTTTCAAACAAACGAGGCGGCCTGTGATTGGTGGGCCCTGAGGCGGACGCACTCTGTCACGACACGTCATCACGTTCGACTCTGTTTTTCGCTTCAATCTTTTAAACCTTCCCTCAGTCGCTCCTCAGGATGAAGAAGAAGAAGCATTTCCGTAACTGGTAACTGAATACCCCCCCCTCCCCAAGATATTATGAAAGTTAATATTGTTTTGTAATAACATGAATATTATGCAATCGTCATTTGCGTTGTTATTATTTTTGTAATTCGAAGCAGCGTGGGAAAAACGCCATGATTAGCTATCTTAACGCGGATATACACCTCGACACAGATTTTGCCGAGGCAGAAAACCCTGATGGAGATGGAGGCAAATGAAGTCGCTACAACCTCCATCGTGTGATCCTTACTCCTCCTGTCAAGTTTGGTTGGAATTGGATAAATAACCACCGAATGTATTGTGGTCAAAATAATCACCAGACACCAAATTGCATGTTTTCGGATGATGATGATGGACAGAATGTCTAAGTTGAGTAGATTTCAGCCCAGTTTGGAGACAGTTGGAAACTGTCACGTTGAGCCAGTTGAGCTGACAGGTTGCAGCAGCAAACGATTGTTTTACACCGCCAATGGAAATAGGTAGTGAGGAGTGGGGGGTATGGTGAAGGCGGAGGAAGATAAATGTTTCAAATACCGTATATGGTTACCTGAGAACTCTGATTGTAACATGCACATCCCCAAAAGTTATTTCCAGGTGACCTCTCATTACTTGGATGAGATCAAAGATGGAAAGCAAGCTCGGCAACGGGTTCGATCGTGGGTATTGTGAATGTGGTTAAAGGTACGTGCTGTTTGTGGTGCAGTGTGGTGTGTTGCAGGCTTCACGCAGAGTGCCGTGCTCGCGACGGGTAAGATTCTGATGGAGAGTACCGTGGGCGCCTCTGCGATCCTTCGGCGCTCATATCACCGCGAGGCGGGTTCTGCCGGAAAGGTCAACGTTGAGTAGAACGTAAACATCCCCGGCAATCGCGATTCAAAGAAACTGGTGAGTGATTTGTATTGGCTGACCACACTCTCACCGCACTCCACCACGTAGCCATTCCTTCATTCGTTTGGCCCAGCCAATGGGTCATACATGTAACAAACTTGTACCTTTTGCAACTTACCTGCACGCAGACCACGAGCTGTATAAGATGAGCATCACAAAGCATTGCCTTACCTGCGGATCTTATTGTCGATGTCCATCATCGATTTACTTTTGCCCACAAATCTCTTTTGTTCCAATGATATAGTTCAGCAAAGGACTTCTGTGACTCCGAAGGACTGACTCAATCTGTGACCTCTCCAACTCAGATCCTGGACTTGGTGATGAAAAACTTTCCTGCAAATGTTTCCTGCTCTTTTTCTTCTCCAATTGGTTCATCTGAATACTGATCACGTGCTTGCGAAAGCCAACATCTCCCTGGCTATTCTCAGAGAGCTGCCTCAACGCCGGAGAGTCTGGCATTTTAATTAAGCAAATTGACAGGGACTGCAAGCAGCCATCTCTCTCTTCAGGACTGATCTCCCGTATTTATTGCCCCTGATGTTAACTCATCCTGGGAATTCTTCCACAGAAACCTGCTCTCTCTCTCTCTCTCTCTCTCTCTCTCTCTCTCTCTCTCTCTCTCTCTCTCTCTCTCTCTCTCTCTCTCTCTCTCTCTCTCTCTCTCTCTCTCTCATGCACAGATCCATCCCATCTCGTCTTCAATTACCCTATCCGTCTTCTTGCCCATGGTACACCGAATCTTATGTTGAGGCAGTTGCTCTGAAACTACTTGCCTTCTCTTCCTGGAAGGCAAATCCGACCGAAGGTAATCTCAGTGCATCCCACAAAGTCCGCAACAAGTGTGTGTCCAGTCAGGACAATCAGAAAACAACATCTGTCCAACCTCAAGAATGACTTGTCTCCCTCCTCTAAAACCTGGTGGTGCCTTGTTAAGTCTGGCTCTGGTGTACGCTCCCCTTCCATCCCTTCTCTGTCTTCAAATGGCACCACAGCCGAGTCCTCTCGTGAGAAGGCTGAATGTCTCGATTCTGTGTTTGATTCCAAATTTTGTGTCCCCAACCCCTCATCCTTCCCTGTTCCCATCCTTCCCCGTCATACCCAGCAGCTGCTGGACTCTGTGTCTTTTGCACCTAATACGGTGGAGAAGGTTCTTTCAATCCTCCACTCTGACTCTGCTGCTGGACCGGAGGGCATCAGCTCATGTGTCTTGAAAACATGCTCTGCTGCTCTTGCACATCTTCTCTCTGCCCTTTTCACCCTGTCAGTTGCGTTAGGTCATCTTCCATCTGCTTGGAAATCCGTCAATGTCACTGCAGCACATACAAAAGGTGCAAAAATCAGATACCCTTAACTACAGACCTATCAGCTCACTTACAATCATCAGCAAGGTCATGGAATCCGTCACTGCAGTTGATATGAAGTCCTTGCTTTTCTCCAACAACCTCATTTCAGATGACCAATTTGGATTCAGACCAGGCCCCTCGACCCTGGACATGCTGCTTATATTTACACAACAATGGATGGAGGCCCTCAATGTCAGACATGAGATCAGGGCCATCTCTCTGGATATCTTTTGTGCTTTTGATACAGTCTGGCATCCAGCTTTGCTCGACATCCTCTCCACCTGTGGCATCCGAGGCCAACTCCACACATGGTTTACTGACTTCCTCTACTCTCACCTGGAACACGAACCTGTAGTTTAGCAGTCAGGAGTTTGGCTCTGAATTTGGAAAATTGTACGGAATCTCCTCCCGATCACGCACACGCCGGAGTAACATCATTCTTTTAGTCTGTGTATCTGGCAGTCAAACAAAATAGAAAATCATTCCGAACAGGAAACTCGCTGTTTGTAATGACGTCATAAAGGGCACAAGCAATTTTTTTGTTTTTTTATACATTCTTTAAAACCGCCTTGAATTTTCTTCTTGAACTCTGTAGAACACAAATCACCTTCTTGACACATTCAGAATCCTTCCCACAGTACTTGGAAAACTTTATGCCATCTCATGGCCCCGAGGGGAGAGTAACTGTGAGATGAAGCATTCAGACAAATATGGCGGCAGCGAGCGCTGTCTGTTCGGTGCAAAATGCAAAGCGGGGATTTAAAAGACCCTTCCCATGACCTTTTTCTCAAGACCCTGTGGGTTAAGCCGTCAAGGTGTTCCATGAACTCTCCAGTTATTATTGTCGTCATATTACGTGTTTTGTGTTGAGATGTATCTTGTACCTTTTGTTTGTTTTCCTCCGGCCAATCAAAATTCACCAATTTTTTTTTACAGTTGTGAGATGAGAAACCATTTATTTAAATACACAACTCTCAGTGGTGTTTTTTTTTTTTTTTTTTTTTTTTTTTTTTTTTTTTTGTATACCTTGGTCGAGGCTCGTATGAGAGCTAACACACAACTCACAGCAAGGAGGCATGAGACACGAGGGGTGGGAGTGGAAGGGACAAAACATTGGGGAACAGACACAGGTGAACTGTGGAAGGGGGAGGGATGGGGATGGGACGGGGAACATGGCGAGGAGAAGATGGACATTACAGTGACTTTCAGGAAGGAAAGCAGGAGAATTGAAGGAAGTGGGCTTGGGTGGATTATCGGGGGTAGAAAAGATCGAGGATTTGGATGGGGGAAGATAAGAGGTGGTGGTGAACAGCTGTTTTGAAAGCCTGGAGGGAAGAATGGGAAAGAATAGAGTGAGGAAGTTTATTCCAAAGGCGGGAAAAAGAGGAATGAAAGAGTGAAGATGAGCAGTGATTCGTGATTTTGGTAGTTTTACCAGAAGGGGGCTGTTGGCGGACCTTGAGCGCCCTGTGGAAATGTGGTTGGGACAAATCGCAGAGAGAGGAGGGGGGCAAGGCTGGAGAGGAGTCGGTAGAAGACAGAAAGACCACCGACCAACCTGCGGTGATTGAGTGAGAGGCCCAAAGACTCAGCTTCATTGCGGGAGATGCCAATGATCTTAAAAGCCCTGGTTTCGACAGCGTGAAGTCGAGAAAGGTGGGAGGCAGGAGCACCAGCCCAGAGGGGAGAGCAGTACTCCATCAGGCTACGGACAAAAGCTTTGTAAGTAGTCAGGAGCTCAAGAGGGCCGAGGAAGGACTTTGCACGACGGAGGATTCCCAGTCGGCGACTGGCTTTTGAGGCAAGGTTGGAAATGTGACTTTCCCAGGAAAGGTCATGGCAGATAGTGAGACCCAGAAGCTTGAAAGAAAAGACTTCTTCCAGAGGATTGTTGAGAAAGTGGATGGGGGTTTTGTAAACGGTCCTTTCGAAGAGACATAGTGAGAGTGTGAGATTTGTGTGGATTGAAAGACATGTTCCACGTGTTGGACCAGTTTGTGATTTTATCCAGATCTGCAGTGAGCGAAGAAGCTGCTGCTTGCCGGTCTGAGGGATGACAGATGGTACGGCAGAGGGTGGAGTCATCGGCAAAGAGAAATAGAGGATTTTCCAGAGAGTCCGAGAGATCATTGATGAAAACCAGAAAAAGAACAGGGCCCAGAACGCTACCTTGAGGAACTCCAGCCTGCACAGGAAGAGGGGATGAAAGAACTCCATTTAGGGCCACACGTTGACTGCGACAGGAGAGGAAGTCTGCGAGCCATGAGTGGAGATGGCCTTGAATACCATGGGAAGAGAGTTTGGTGAGTAGGGCAGGGTGCCAGACTGTGTCAAAAGCACGTGATATGTCCAGGGATACGGCTCGGATTTCCTGTCTGGCATTGAGGACCTCCATCCATTGATGGGAGAGCAGAAGCAGCATATCTAGGGTAGAGTGACCTGGTCTGAAACCAAATTGATGATTGGAAATCAAGCCATTGGAGAAGAGGAAGGATTTCATGTCTGAAGCAATGTGTTGTGGTTGGAGTGGAATTGTGGTTGGAGGACCCGCTCTGAGTCTCTTGAGATTGGTGGTTGGATCCCCGGCTGAGTCATACCAAACATTTGATAAATGGTCCGTGTCACTTCCGGGCTTGATGCTCAGCATTTAAAGGTTAGAGTCGGGATAAGCACTCTGGGAGGGGCTTTCTCCCTAAAAGTTCCCCGCTCCCTCAAGGTCAACTGTGGTGTTTGTCTGAAGTCAAGTCCTGTGTTGTCTGCTGTCTCTGTCTGCATGTGAGTGAATGATTTGTGTGTGTGTGAGACAGTTCTTCCATCACTCAATACTCACATTTGAACTGTCTAACCCGTATTCGAATCCCTACACAGCTACAAACTGCCACCCGGGTGTTTCTCATACAAGGCGAGACAACAATTTGTACATAGCTCCACTTGCGTCCATCGGACGGATGTTAAACGGGTGTCCCGTCTGTCGGAATTAATTGGTGCACGTTAAAGATCCCATGGTGTCCTTCACGAAGAGTCGGGGAGCCATTGCCGGCACCATGAATGAATTCTAAAGTCCTGCCCTAATCTTAGTCGAATGTTAGGCCTGGCCAGCCGGTTCGTCAAAGACTTGGGCCAAACTTCCCCTGGCCAATTTTTTTGGTCTTTAATCCCATGACAGATGGAAGACACAATGACAACAACGGACACTCCAAAAACTCCCTCCCACATAGACATCTTCATTAAATTGTTGCTGTGCTGTCCAGACTTACCAGGTTCTTCTTTTTGAAGAGGCCTCCATTGAAACAGCTGGTTCCTTCGTGGAGTCTGCCCTTGGTTCTACTGGCCTTGGCTCAGGTACCGTACAAATCTTTCTGGGCCGCCTCTTTGCAGCATTTGTCCGAAGAGACAGCTTTTCTCGTGGCTATAGCCTCAGGACAGAGACGCAGCACCATCCAGGCTTCCACCATGGCCAGCGGCCACCTTCGGTTTTGTGGAGCCGTGGTTGTGTGTTTGATCTAATCATGTTAATTTGTTGGCTAAAAACCAAGGACAGGCCACAGTCTCATTGGAGGTCGTCCTGCCAAACCTGCAATCTGACTCCACCGAGGAAAAAATTGGCGTGCCAGGCAGGGCACCACGGCGTTATTTGGATCGTTCCGATCAGGGAGTCCTTAAAACGTTACGAATAAGCAGTGCATTTAAAGGTGAAGAAGACAAATGTCTTCTCTCCATGAGAAGGTCTCACGAAACAAAATTTTTAAAAATGACGACAAGGGTGGGATGCGAACCCACACGTGCAAAGCACAATGGATTTGCAGTTCTCCTTCACCACTCGGCCACCTTTCCTGCACTTTTTCTCGTTGATCACAGACCAATGAAAGTGAAATGTAGTCATGTTGTCATTTCCAGGCAAGTTGTTTCTTGACACCATCAGCGAATTACAACCAAGCTGAGGCATTGGTACTCAAGCCATTATTAGCTCACCTGGACTTCAGTCCTGGGAGCTCATGCGATCGAGCAGCGTCTGTCGGTGTCAGTGAGTCAATCCGTAAACATATCTACCGAACATCAAGGAGTGAAGTCCCCAAAAAGATCGCTTGAGGAAAACTCAGAATCCAAGATGGCCATCATCGCAATTCACGAATATCAGAAAAACACCAAAAGAGTCGTAACTTTATTATAGTTTGCCTTAGAAAGATGATTTTGGGGGTCCAGACCCAGGTTTTTGGAGATGAGGAATTCAAAGGCACCCTCATCTATCTATTATTCCAGCAATGTCTGTGTGTGTGTGTGTGTGTGTGTGTGTGTGTGTGTGTGTGTCTGTGTGTGTGTGTCTGTGACCGCTGTTTCTCGATAACCACTGGTCCGATCTAATTGAAACTTACCAGATATATTGCTGGGGACCTGAGGATGTGCCTTTTCAAGGTTTGATATTAATCGGACAAGTGCCTCCCAAGTTATGGCCATATATTTACCAACCAATGACAAGACACGTTGTTGCGTGGGCGTGACCGATGGGGAAGAGAACCTCAGCCGCGTTCCCCATTACGGGTAACAACGTTCGGGCTTCCGGAGAGTGATGACTTCGTCTATTCTAATAATTTCTCGATTTCTTATGCGCATTTATAGATAAACACAATGCCCCAAGTTATGATCGTTTTCATATTAGACGGTGTATAAATTTCGGTAACATCAGAGTGAGCTGGTGTGCTCCGAACCAAGAAGTAAATTTTTTTCTCTCTTCTCTTCTTTTTTTGTTTTTCCTTGCGACGACATTGCGAAAAGGCAAAATACGTTGGCACTAATTGAATAATTGGCCATTAAAACTAAATTGCGAATTATCGTAACTGCGATATGCAAACTTCCGGGCCACGCACGGACGGGCACTTGAGAGCGAAGAAACGGCCTGTGTGTTTGTTGCTTCTTGCTCGCGGTTTGAATATTTATTTATAATTTTTTTAATTTTTTTTTACGGGCACGTACTAGAAATTTAAATTTGAGGTCATCTCAATCGAAGGCCAAGATGGCCGCCGCTGTGCTGCACAAATTCGAGGAAAACGCTGAAATAGCCACAACCTCATTACTATTTGTCACAACAAAATTATTTTGGGGTCCAGACCAAGGTTTTGGGGTATGAGAAATTCAATGGAATTCTCAGAATAACCTCGAGACTCAACACAGGAGGATTTCTCTTTATGATTAGTGTTAGAAATTAGTGTTAGAGTGTTAGAGTGTTAGAAATTGACTTCATCCTTCCGTATTCTGAATAATTAGTCATTCTTATGGAACTGGTCATTCTCTATCAGAGAGGATGGGGCGTTAAGGAGTGAATAAGGAATCATTTAGGAATGTTCTCCCCTCAAAGTTGGCTTTGTATGGCTTTGGGGACAAAAAGAGAGGGATGTTATTTCACCGTAACGACCATTATCGATTAGAAAGTTGATAATCTTGTATCCGGAAACGACATTGTTTTCTCTTTCATTGTCAAGCATTGTCTGACGATGAGACTCTTCCTCGAGTGTCGATCATGTACACAAAATTAATCTGATTCGTTATGTTGATGCATCGTTTGCTTGGACATGTTCCATGGGAATGTTTGTGAGGGGGATGCGAATGGATGATCGCAACAGTCATGTGCATATGATAACAGCAGGTCTGTGTGTACATTTTGGGGGGAAGAATGATCATGTGTTTATGGAACTGAAATGCCAATCATTGGTGATACAAAGAAGCAAAATTGAGAAATTTTCAAAGAGTTATTGTTTGGATCTTCCAGAAAGTCTCAATCGCTTGGTCCTTGGGTCAATCGGGGAGTCTTCAAAACGTTTTGTATCTATCTTGGGATCTTGAGAATTTTGAGATCTTGAGATCTTGATTCAAAACTATCTTGAGAATTTTGTATGGAAGACACAAACAAGTTGGAATGTGGACTTAAGAAAATGTGCAGGCGCTCTGGTCGCTTCAAGATAATATATCTTCCCAGTTTTGGGAGAAGCAGACTGACTTTTAACCTACATATGATGGAAACTTGTTTTAATGGCCATTAGGGTTGGCGTTTGACGTCATTCTGGCATTCTGTACGATTAATATGTCTGGGTTTGAATATGTGTTGTAACCATTTAAGCAGGAGCTGTCATAGAAGACTGAAGATGAGGTTCACTTGGAAATTGTCAAGACCGGGCGAACTGGAGTCAGTGTCAGAAAATTATAATAAACTGTGTCTTCCTGGAAACTAAAAAAAACGGAGGAAGATTCTTCGGTTATGTTGAGAGATCTGGAGTAAATTTGTCTGTCCAGGATCTCCTGTGCTGGCACATATAATCTGTTTATTCAATAAATGTTTTTAAATTGTACTGACGTGTATCTGTATCAACACGTGCAAAGCACAATCGATTCGCAGTCCATCTCCTTAACCACTCGGCCACCTTGTCTGGACTTTTAGCAAATTACAACGAAGCTGAAGCATTGGCAATCAAGCCATTATTAGTTCACCTGGACTTTAGTCCGGGGAGCTCGTGCGATCTGTCGGTGTCGGTCATTGAGTCAATCCGTAAACACTTGAGTCATTATCGGTTGAACCAAACACATGATTTTGATGAAACTTGGCCACAAGCTTCATATCTGATGCCCAGCGAAGGGGTGTTGACCGAATCAAAATCTGCGCTCATTAAGGGGGTCTATGGGAGCGTTTTTGACCCCCAAATTAGCTATTTGCTCTCTTCTCCGAACTACACACATAATTTAATTGAAACTTGACCACAACCTTCATCATTCGTGATGTACCTAAGTTTGTTCACGGCATCTAAAAATTCAGGGTCGAAGGAGGTCTGCGGGGAGGTTTGGGTGACTTTCTCCTGATCCAGGTGAGCGTCAGGACACGCGGTCTTATGTTTATTCCTCCCACGATGAAGATAGATACCAAAATGAATGAAAGGGCATGAAACCCTGGAACTGAAACTCACTCCCAAAGTTCGTTTTCCTGGAGATGCTAAGGTGCAAGTCGCTCTCATCGCCCTTTTCTCATCCGTATGTTTGTGCAGACGTCATGTTGTACAAGTGAAGGATATATCGTTAAGTTGAACACATTCTTCCAGATTCATAACTTTTATTCCACATTTTGAAATGACAATACCAAGTGATGAACAAAGGACGATTTCAACACAAAAACTTTAATTACTCAGTTCATAAAACCTTTGTGTGTTGGTAACTCAAGTTACAAATAAGAGATTTACAGATCGACTTGTGGCCCCATTGGATGAAGTTGTGTAACAAATCCCACGTGGAGCACAAAACGGACTCCCCACGTGACCAAAATGACACATCATGTAAAATACAAGATCCAGGTTCTCCAAACAGCTGGTAAAGTTAAATCCGTGCGAGGTCCCCTCCATATAAATCCCATGGTTTTCTCAACCTCTTGGTGGTGCACATGGAGGAAGTCGATCTCTCATTTCTGGGGAGGGTCAGCCCCATGTCTTACGTGTGTTACTACCTGGAGAATCAGGTGTATGACTCCCTTCTATGGAAGAGCCTGATCTCTCTTCAGAATGCGACGCGATTTAATCCTTTCCCCAACCTGATGTTAATGGTCTGGTTGCCCAGGTTGCCGAGCGACAGAAGCGGAGCTTGTCTGTGGCGGACCGCTTGAGGGACCGTGTCTTTGCGGTGGATGGTTGCCAGAATGATCTCCCATTCCTGAGTGATGTCGATCCATCCTTTCGCCCATATCACTCCTCTTCCCAAGATCAATATGGTGTGCTCTGGCAAAACCACTCGCACCACGATCGATGCCCCCTTGATGGTGTGATGTTTGGAGGGGACCACCAGCTCGTTGGTACATGCCAGTTATCTCCAAGATAATAGTGTTGTCCTCTCGCAGCAGCACCACTCGCAGCATGCGACATGCGTGGATTTTGGTGACCTGAGCTTCGACTTCGTGGGCCAGAAAACTGAAACGAAAAAGGAATGCACACGTGACATCACACATATCGGTATGGGGGATGTTTCAGGAGGTGCTGACAATCAGAATTATTACATTTATTGCAAAACAACAACCATTTATTCATGAAAATACCACAAAATGACCACATCCTCGGATACCTATTGACAGTTATCGCAACATGTATCATTGGTGATGATTGGTATTGGTCTCTGTGTAACGTTGTGAAGAACGGGAAGAGATGGGGAGGGGAGGACAGAGAGTTGGGGGTGAGGGTGTGTGGAGTTGGAAGAGGGAGATTGAGACATTGGGAAGGATTGAGGACTTGGGGTTGGAAGGGGGGTTGAGGACTTGGGGTTTGGGGCAGTTGAGGACTTGAAAAAGAAAGAGGGAGGGGATGACTGGGTTGGGGGAGGGAGGGCAGAGAGAGGACAGAGTTGGGATCGAGGGGGTTGAGGCTTTTGGGGCGGGGGCGGGGGAGAGCTCAAGACATTGCGTTGGGAGGGGGTTTGAGGATTTGAAGAAAGGGGGAGGGAGCACTTTTCTCGATGTTGGTTATGAGAGGGAGGTCTTTTGGGTCTTTAATGTTTGCGAGGGGGACGTGAATGGATGATCGCAACAGTCATGTGCATATGATAACAGCAGGTCTGAGTGTCCATTTAGGGAAGAATGATCACGTGTTTATGGAACTGAAATGCCATTCATGGGTGAAACAAAGAAGCAGAATTGAGAAAGTCTCAATCGATTGGTCCTTGGGTCGATCGGGAGTCTTCAAAACGTTCCGAAGAAGCAGTGGATTTGAAGGTGAAGTCGGCAAAAGTCTTCCTCTCAGTGATGGGGTCTCACGAAACAACATTAAAAAACAACAAGGGTGGGATTCGAACCCATGTGTGCAAAGAACTATGGATTAGCAGTTCATCACCTTAACCACTTTGATACCTTGCCTACCCTTGTGATTGCTGATCACAGATCAATGAAAATGAAATGTAGTCATGTGGTCATTTCCAGGTAAGTTGGTTCTTGACACCATCAGCGAATTATAATGAAGGTGTTTCAGGTGACAATTGTGGGTGACGTCAGGTCAGCTGTCAAACCAATGGGTGAAGAGCGGACATACATACATACACACGTGATCACATACACTTGCTCCATTATGTACAGATGAGGCAATTATTACCCCATGTCTGTCTGTCTGTCTGTCTACGCACATCTGTTTATGATCGATGAAAAACTTCATTTCGATTGAATGTTTTATTTTGAGCATGAATAGTTTCACGAACCTGTCGTTTAACAGAACTTTCGCTATGGATTTGACCCGATCGCACACGCGCAAAGTTGAGTGAGGTAATTTCTTTTTACTCCGTCTGTCTGTCTGGCACTCAAACAGAATTGAAAATCATTCCAAACGGGAAACTTCCTGTTTTTAAGGATGTTATAAAGAACACACACAATAGGCACGAAGGGCTGATGTAACGTGTTAAAAACCACGCTGCATCAATGGCACTGAACTTCCGAACAAGTTTTTTCTTCCTCCAACTCTTAATATCTTCATTTAATTACCCTCGCCGAAGGAGTGTGTTTTTATGTCGTCATAAGTGCCTTCGTCGTGACGTCATAATTGCAAATGTAGAACGCAACATCTGAACAGTATGAACATTTTTGAGGGTCATCTCGGAATAAAATGTTCTGCAGAAGAAAAAAAAAATATTGATGACCTCATCGGTCACGTGATTCGACACCCATATTGTTTTTTTTCTTTTTTCTATATTGAAACTATATTGAAACTATCCAAAAATCCTCTTCTCCAGAACGGCGAGACAGATCGAGAACTTCACACAAATGTTCCGCACTCGGTGTGTGTACCAGTTTGTTCGGGAATAATTGATAGGTCACATGGTTTGGCAGCCATATTGAATTGAAGAAAAAGTATTAAATAATGTTTTCTCTGAAACTGCTTAATCAATCGATGTGAAACTTCACAATTATGATCTAGCGGTGATGGGGAACACATGTTTTAACTTTCAACTTGATAGGATGTATGGTCTGGCAGCCAGAATTTTTTATTTTTTTGATCTGCGTTCTTTTTGATTTTTTGATTTTTTGATTTTTTGATTTGAATGAAGCTCACTTGGCTGTTCCTGGATGGGTTTGAGGGTGGAGGAGGAGCAGCTGAAACCCGAATCCTACTCAGGTTCCTCCTGATGACTTCATCTTTGCTTTTTGTGTGTTCGGGTTCCTTCTGACGACTTTGATGCAGGACTGTTCCGATTTTGTCTTCCATTAAATTAATTTTAATCCCATTCTGAATTCAACTGAATAATAATGTCATGAGTCAGGGTCAGGTGTCCGATCAAAGCGGGACGTCTTGGTACCCGGTCATCACTGCCAGCAGTTATAAAGTGGAAGTTCGAGTTATGTCTCTTATTAATTAGGGAACACACTAGTACACAAACACCACACAAAACTCTTCTTCCTGTTTCAATTGAATTACATGCATGAACACTGCAGAACACAAATCGAATTGGTGACACTTTCAAAACCCTTCGGCTTTGCAGACTCCAGTACTTGGACAAAATATTGCAGAATTTCACGTCATGACGACCAATCAAAAATTCCGCTCGCAGACTCCGCTCGTGTTCTTGTTTCTCAAGACTGTGCAGGGTAATGTGTGTTATGAACTCTCGAGTTCCTAAAATGACGAAACACCTGTGAATACCTGTGCAATTCCGACGTGGGGCCTCTGGTCCGCATTCCCCGATGGCGTTGAGGAAGAACCCCGAGAAGTTTCACTCCTCGAATGTTACTCTTGTGCATCCGGGGTGCTGTGTGACTGTGGGTTTCGACCTGAGGGGTTCATCACCTGTGCTGAAGGACCACCGAGATCATTCAATGGGAATATTGGGGAAATGAGAATAAATATCAAGAACAAATGTTTTTACAAATCACACACACACACACACACACACACACACACACACACACACACACACACACACACACACACACTCACACACACACACACACACACACTCACACACTCTCACTCACTCACCCACACACACACATATACATATTCACATATACATATACACATATACATATCGACATATACTTATACACACACAGACACACTCAGACACACACACACACACACACACACACACACACACACACACACACACACACACACACACATACACATATACATATACACATATACATATACACATATACATATACACACACACACACACACACACACACACACACACACACACACACACACACACACACACACACACACACACACACACACACACACACACACACACACACACACACACCTCGTTTTATTTGCCATCCGAATTTGGAAGGAGTGGGGTTCAGGGGAGGGAAGAGAGAGGTGGGTTCTCCGTCGCGGCTTGATCTCAAAATGCGGAGGGCGGGGCTCGGGCGAACGAGCGCGCCGACGGCTCGATCCGTGCAAAAGGGCGTGGTCACGTGGTCACGTGGTCACGTGAGCCCGTCAGACTGGAGGAACGTTGGTGTAAGGAGTGTGGTTAACGACTGTGTCCAGGAGAGACGTGTCCGATGGAACAGACATGCAGACCTCGTACAGCCGGAGCCGAAGACCCGGCAGAGCACCTGGGACATCGCCGTGAAGATCGAGGGCGCTGAGAGTGCTCGTTACGGTCAGACTTGTCCGAAACCGATGCCTGTCCTTGTCTGCTTGTTATTCCTCCCCAGTCAGATTAAACCGATAAACTGATCGATTGAATTGATGTGGAATTGATATAGCGAAGGCACGATGGGTCAAACGTCCCCCTGTATCTAAGATCCACTTTGTAGGATGGTGCCACGACATCACAACCGCCATTTTATGTTCACCGTTCCCTTCCCGCCATTTTATGTTCACCGTTCCCTTCCCGCCATTTTATGTTCACCTCCTGCCTTTCCTCTATTTTATTTGTTTATTTTACATTTCCTCCTCAATACGTCCTTGTTTATCTCCATTTCGACCGTTTCCCCATCGTGTGGTGTTTAAATAGTAAGTGAGTCGAGGTGAAGACCCGTATTCAGTGTTTCATGCTTGGTTGGTCTCATCATCGCATGAACATGACCACATCCTCCACACAACCAAAAGGGTTTCCTTTTGTCCGACTTGCAGGGACAAGCCACGTACAGAACACAATGTAGAGAAAAGTGTCTTCAGTATTATAAAAATCTTGTCTCAACAATGAACTTGTCCAACGGAAAATTCGAAATCGGGTGTGGGCGTGGTTTCACCGACCAATGAACGTGTCCAATGGGATTTTCGAATCGGGTGTGGGCGTAGTTTCATCGACCAATGAACGTGTCCAATGGGATTTTTAAAATCGGGTGTGGGCGTGGTTTCACCGACCAATGAACTTGTCCAATGGGATTTTTAAAATCAGGTGTGGGCGTGGTTTCACCGACCAATGAACGTGTCCAATGGGATTTTCGATGTGGTTGCAAGGGCAAACTGCCACACCCCCCATACATAGAGAGTGTTTAGCTTCAAACACACGAACAAACAGATTACTCGCCCACAGTTTTTTTTTTTAAATATCGTGTATGGAATATGTTTAATATCGAGGGAATTTATATTGATTTAAAATATCTTTATGTTTAAAAATATATAATATTGATTTTAATTGTTGAGTACAGTAACCCCTTTCTCAACACATGGGTGAGATCGGTCAACACCAACACAACATTCAAACATTTGTGGTTCCGTGGGTGCTCAATGTGAGGCGTGTGTGTCTTTGCTGTGTGTGTGTGTGTGTGTGTGTGTGTGTGTGTGTGTGTGTGTGTGTGTGTGTGTGTGTGTGTGTGTGTGTGTGTGTGTGTCATTGTACAAGGTGTATCAGTGAATTTGACTCATTTCAAGAGGGTGTTTCATGGGTTCAGAAAGGTTATTTGATCAACAATATAATCTGTGAAACTTTACAAGTTGTTCCCTGTAAGTTGTGTAAATGACGACACTGGGACCTTTTGATATCACGGATTCATCCAATGACACGACACAGGTTTTTATTCAAGTGTATTATTTATTAAAATGACAAACAAGGTTGAAATGTTTCTAAAAAATTATTGAAGAGCAGGACTCTTATCTTTAAACAAAACATTTTTATCAACAAACAGAAAATTTCCCCACATCATAACATATCTCAGATTTCGAGAACAATCTTTTCCCATTCAAGGTTTGTTCCGTAACCTCACAACACGTGGAGTCGTCTCTCGTTAAGCCTTGATCGGGACAGAGCTTTTCAAATCCCGGGTTGTTCCGCAGCACTTGTTTCACATGGAAAAATGGACAGAGGAAAGAAACATCATAATTATTATGAAGATGACACAGATTTATTTAATAAATCCATGGAACGTCCAACGTATAATATGCATCATGGGACAATATGTTCAAATGACAACACCGAACATGTGTTATCATTGGCATGGTTACAAAATGGTGGCCTCCTCAAGGGGGGAACCACACAAATGTTCCGCACTCGGTGTGTGTACTCGTTTGTTTTGGAACAATTGAGAGGTCACATTGTTTGGCAGCCATATCGGATTCAGGAAAAATATATTAAATAATGTTTTCTCTGGAACCGCTTAATCGATCGACGTGAAACTTCACATTTATGATCCAGTAGTGATGGGAAATACATGATGTAAATTTCAACTTGATCGGACACATGGTCTGGCAGGCAGAATTTTTTTATTTTTGATCTTGGTTATTTTTGACGTTTTTTTTTGGGGGGGGGCTGTGCCTGGATGCGTTTGAGGGTAGAGGAGGAGCAGTTGAAATGTGAATCCTATCCAGGTTCGTCCTGATTACTTCATCTTTGCTTTTTGATTGTTCCGGTTCCTGCTGATTACTCCAATTCAGAACCGTACCTATTTGGGTCTTCCATTTGATTTGAATTTAATTTATTTTAATCCCATTCTAAATTAAATTGAATAACAATATGTCTCTTATTAATTGCATGACAAACCAGGACACAAACAGCACACAAAACAAGTTCTGCAATCTGCGCTCTTTTTCTTGTTTAAAAATGTTTTTTATAACTTCTTTCTTTACTTTTTAAAAATATACCAGCGGGGTATGCTTACACATTGTAAGCAATAACGACCCGTGCTTCCCCATTGTCTCATGTTGCTCACCTGCATTTTCATTTATTTATTTTCATTTACGGACGTTTTCCGATGGTTCTGTGAGTTTTCCCGGAGTATCGGCTTTGATGTCCATCAGCACCAAAATTTCATCTTTCTACGTCACCCGGATGGTCCCGATCTTTAATATCAATCGGTGAGTCAGTGGTTGGAATGAACTTTACATGTCAGATTACACAAACTGCTTGAAATGAAGATGTTCTACTACTGATTTACAAACGTTGTCGTACAAACTTTATAGACGTGCTCAAATTGTCATGGCACTGTACGTACTTTATGGACGATCTTATATTCTGAATAGGACGTACGTTTTGCAACCCACTTCCTGATAATATTCCACTGTTAACCACGTCCACACATTGGTCCTCCGGCAAATGTCTCGCAGCCCCGCCCACATCTGGCTGATTGACAGGAGTAACCAGTCGTGCTTCTCCCGTAACCACGTGATCTGTTTCCACCCCCTGCGTTTACCGATCCAAATTCATCATTTAACTCACGATTTTTTCTACAACACTTCCATTACCTAATCTGATGAAAACTCTCTCAAACAATAAAAAAAAAATCATAACATTCTCTTATAATGCGTCATCTTCCTCTTTTACCTTTCTTCCTCAACTCTCCCCACTCACTCTTCTCCCACCATTCATCCCCTCACTTACCCTTCTTAAAGTTGCCTCCCTCTGATCCACAAAGCTGCCTCCTTCCCCTGCCTTCTCACCTCCATCTCATCACTCCACCTCCTCAAATCCTCAACTGCCTTCTGCCCCCTCTCTTGCCCCCCCTCTCCCCCAGCAGAACAGAGACTTTTCTCCTCCTCATCCGGCCCCCTCCCCAAGCTATTCTACAATCCCCCACACTCTTCAAACAACCCTCTTTACCTCCCCCTCCTCCCTTGTCCTACCATCCCCTCCACTCCCACCCTCTGCACCCAAAGCCTCCTCCCCTCCCTCTTCATTAAAAGTGTGGACCTCAAATATCCTGGGCCTTCGCTCAAACCTTTCAGATCTCTCCATACAGGTTGCCACTGACAAACCAGACATAATCTGCCAAACAGAATCTTTCCTCCCTCATGATGTCTCTGACTCCCAAGTATCTCTCACTGGTTTCTCCCTCCTCTGGTGTGACAGACCTGAGCCTCGTCCTGGTGGAGGAGTTGCTCTCTTCATCAAAGACACTGTTCCTCACTCTCCATGTACTGCCCTCACTCCCTCACACCCCCAGGAATACCTCTGACTCCGGCTTCCCGTCCACTCCCACCTCATGTTTATATGTGTCCTGTACCGTCCACCAAACAGTGATGACTCCATTCACACCTCACGATCCGAAAACATGGACCAACTTCTATCTGCTCATCCGAACTCTCTCTTCCTCATATGTGGTGACTTCAATTGTCATCATGCCAGTTGGCTCGGTGTGGGTACCTCTCTCACCTGTCATGGCACTTCAGCAAAAGCTTTCTGCGACTCATTGGGACTGACTCAATCGGTCAACTTCCCGACCCGGATCTCAACCAATGGTACTCCATCTCTTCTGGATCTGATTTTGACAAATTTCCCTGACAATATCTGCTGCTCTTCCTTCGCTCCAATTGGTTCTTCTGACCACGTCCTTGTTAAAGTGGACATCTCTCTGGCTGTTATCAGAGAACCACCTCACCGCCGTCGAGTCTGGCATTTCACTCAAGCCGACTGGCAGGGTCTCCACGCAGCCATCAAACTTACAGACTGGTCTCCTATCGCTACTTTCTCAAACATCAACTCATCCTGGGAATTCTTTCAAAGAAACTTGCTCTCCCTCATGCACAGATTTATCCCCTCTCGTCTTCAGTTGTCCTTCCCTTCCTCCCGCCCTTGGTTTACTGAAGCTTGTGGCGAGGCAGTTGTCCTGAAACAACTTGCCTTTGCCTCATGGAAAGCAAACCCAACTGAGGGTAATCTCAGTTCCTTCCATAAAGCTCAAAACAAGTGTGTATCTACCCTCAGGAGAGCCAGAAAATAACATCTTTCTAAGCTGAAAAGTATGAACTTTCAAACCTCTCTCGCTCCTCCAAATCCTGGTGGTGTCTAATCAAATCTGTTTCTGGTGTATGTTCCCCCTCCATCCCCTCCCTTACCTCAAATGTCCGCACTGCTGATACCGCACGTGAAAAGGCTGAATGTCTAAACTCGGTGTTTGCAGCTAAATCTTGTGTCCAAAACGCATCGCTTTCTCCACCCACCTTACCCAGTCGCACTCACCTGTTCTTGGACTCTGTGTCCTTTTCTCCTGACAAGGTGGAGAGCTTGCTGTCAAACCTCAACTCAGATTCTGCAACCTGTCCAGAGCGCATCATCCCACGTGTCCCAAAAACCTGCTCTTCTGCTCTTGCTCACCCTCTCTCTGTTCGATTCGCCCTCTCATTTGCTCAAGGTCATCTGCCATCTGCCTGGAAATCAGCAAACATCACTGCCCTGCATAAAAAAGGTGCAAAAACAGCTTCCTGCAACTACAGACCAATCAGCCTTCTCCCAATCATCAGCAAGGTTATGGAATCCATCATCGCTTCTGTTATTAAATCCTTCCTCTTCTCCAATGGCTTGATTTCCAATCATCAATTTGGTTTCAGACCAGGTCACTCTACCCTGGATATGCTGCTACTGCTCTCCCAACAATGGATGGAGGTCTTCAATGCCAGACATTAAATCAGAGCCATATCCTTAGACCTATCTCGTGCTTTTGATACGATCTCGCAACCTGCCCTGCTCACCAAACTCTCTTCCTCTGGTATCCAAGGACATCTCCACTCATGGATCACACACTTCCTCTCCTGTCGCAGTCAACGTGTGGCCCTAAATGGAGTTCTTTCATCCCCTCTTCCTGTCCAGGCTGGAGTTCCTCAAGGTAGCATTCTGGGCCCTGTTCTTTTTCTGGTTTTCATCAATGATCTCTCTGATTCTCTGAAAAATCCTCTTTATCTTTTTGCTGATGACTCCACCCTCTGCCGTACCATCTGTCATCCCTCAGACCGGCAAGCAGCAGCTTCTTCACTCTCTGCAGATCTGGATAAAATCACAAACTGGTCCAACACGTGGAACATGTCTTTCAATCCGGCCAAATCTCCCACTCTCACTTTGTCTCTCTGAAAGGACCATTGAGAAAACCCCCCATCCACTTTCTCCACGATCCTCTGGAAGAAGTCCTTTCTTTCAAGCTTCTGGGTCTCACGATCTGCCATGATCTTTCCTGGAAAAGCCACATTTCAAACCTGGCCGCCAAAGACAGTCGTCGACTGGGAATCATCCGTCGTGCAAAGTCCTTCCTCAGCCCACCTGAGCTCATGACCACTTGCAAGGCTTTCTTCCACTGCCTGACAGAGTACTGCTCTCCCCTCTGGGCTGGTGCTCCTGCTTCCCACCTTTCTCAGCTTCACGCTCTTGAATCCAAGGCATTTCGGATCACTGGCATCTCCCGCGATGAGGTTGAGTCTTTGGGCCTCTCACTCAATCACCGCAAGCACATCGGTGGTCTTTCTGTCTTCTTCCATCCCCTCTCCGTCCCTCCCGCCCGCTCAGTCTGAGATATGTCGCCCCCATTTTTCCACAGGGTGCTTTAGGTCTGTCCATCCGTCCATCTCCTATTTTGACTTCTCCGGCCAATCCGCTGGGCCAATCCGGCTGAAATTTGGCAACAACGTTCCTCTCCTGACTGAAAACAGAAATTACAAACCTCGTTCCAGTCAAATGACCTCAAGGAGAAAATCGAGGTAAATTCCTTCAAAAATCTTCTTCTCCAGACCCACCAGTCATAATGCTGCCAAATTTGGGTGATAACATAAGGTCTTGATGTCCTGATCAGGTCCTGATGTTAAATTTTGGTGGCCATGTCGATCATCTCAGGTCTTGTGTGGGAACATGCGCAAAGCAGCGTGTCGCTGTGTCCACTTTTCGCCGGTACTCCAGGGGCCTCCGTCTGGTCATCCTCCAGGCAGATGCCTGGCCCATCCCCATCTCCTTGAGATGCTGCATCCACGAGGCACGTGGTCGGCCCATTGACCTCCTCCACTCACGAGGCTTCCTCGCTGAGGGAATCTGATGAGCAGGATCAACGTCAGGAAAACGAGCCACATGTCCACACAGCAGCAGCTGACGCTCATGGATGATGCAGTCCGTGACCCATCCCCAGGTAACAAATCTCATTTGAGTCTCTCAGCGACCGCTCATTGGACACAAAGTATGACCGGCGATAGCTAAGGATTTTCTGAAAAGACCTGGTAGCAAAGTAATTAAGTCTCTATCTCAGCTCATCTCAGTTATCCTTAGCTATCGCTGGTCATACTTTGTGTCCAGTTAGAGTCCAAGTCTCACATTCGTAGAGCAAGACTGGAAGCACCAAGGACCTGAAGACTCGGACTTTCATCCTCCAGCACAGGTACCGACAGCGTCACGCCCCATGATCCAGTGAATCCATGACTCCCGTGGCCCGACCCAAACGTCTGTTGACCTCTGACTCACAGCCAGCAGAGACATGAATATCACTGCCAAGGTAAGTGAATCTCTCCGTAACCTCAACATCCTCACCACAAACAGACACAGACAAGACAGCAGCATCCAAGATGTCATTGAAAGCCTGGATCTTAGTCTAGACCCAAGAAACCCGTAATCCCAGCGGCTCCGACTCCTCATTCAGCATCTCGAGGGCCCCCGAGAGAATATTCAGAGTATGCGCAAAGATGACTGCATCATCTGCGAAATCAAGGTCCAAGATCTTGACATTCCCAAACGATGCACTGCAGCTTGATCTCTCCGACATCCTCCCTAAAATCCAGTCCATACAAGTGCTGAAAAGTGTAGTGGCCAGTACACACCCCTGAAAAACTCCAGTAACAACAGGAAATAAGTCAGAGATGGTACCACCACACTTCACAGCACT
This sequence comes from Eptatretus burgeri, assembly GCF_056783735.1. Lineage (NCBI taxonomy): Eukaryota > Metazoa > Chordata > Myxini > Myxiniformes > Myxinidae > Eptatretus > Eptatretus burgeri. The sequence continues at coordinate 2,707,341 of NC_140980.1, forward strand.
CTCAGTACCAGAGTAGAGTTCAGACATCAGATCGATCAGTTTTGGTGGCACCCCACGAAGACCAAGATTCCTCCATAGGGCATCCTGAGTCACTGAATCAAACGCTTTACAGAGATCAACATAAGCTGCAAGCAGCCCCTGCCGAAACTCTCGTCTGCGTTCGGTGAGGACACGAATATCAAGGATACGGTCTCTGGTTGACCTCTTTGGTGTAAAGGACAGTCCTTGTGGTGTGAAGACCTGAAAGTCCCTGTCGTGTCCATGTTGTTTACCCTATGTACCCCGCCCCATCCCTCTCCATTCCACAGATCTCGTAATGTCTCTGTTTCCCACTGATTGTCCTTCCCTCTCCCTCCCCTCTTATCTCCTGCTCCCGTTGTTGTATGTTCTGTGTGTTCGCTCTCATATGAGCCTCGACATTGCATGCAAAAATAAATAAATAATAATAATATTAATAATAATAAAGTCTTACTGCTCTGGGCGCTGGTGCTCAAGCAGATGGTGGCGATCGCTTTCCTCAATAATATTAACCCTTCCTCCGATGATTTATAATTTATACCTCTATGAATACAACCTCAAACCCCATTAGATTTACCTGTAGCTACCTGGTACTTGCCCTGTCTGCTTTCCCCCCATATGTATTACCACCCCCCGCTCCTTCTCCTGTGTGACACGCTACAAGACTCCCCTTGTATATTATGTAATTTCCATTTTCATTATTCTTACCCATCCCCAGCACCTTACATGTCTTCAGGTGAAATGGAATCCACCAATCTTATGCCCAATCAATACTTCCCTGAATCTGGTCATCCTCCTCCTCTTTCCTCCAAGCTTCGTGTCATCTGAAAATTTAGAAAACAGGCTCTTAACCCCACGATCAAAATAATTGATATAAATCACGAATAACAAGAGCAATAATTGCTTTGCAACACATATCCCTGACCGATGTGATATTTTGTCAGTTCAAAAAAAGGGCAACTCTGTGAAAAATTGACGAAACACCCTGAAACTCACATTTGTTCTGCAACTTATTGGAATGAAGTTTTATTGGTACAAAGTTTCAGTTGAACATGTTAAGGGGTAATGGGAAAAATGTGGGACGGACAGATGGACAGACAGTCAAAGAGCACTTCCCTCCGGTGAAACCGGTCGTGGACGAGTACGGATCCCCGAACCCCACGACTCACATTCATTCTCCGAGCGAAGGGGAAAGAGAAGACAGCTGCCCAAACTGAAGTAAGACCTCAAGTGAGATGATGGACGCTCTTGTGTACATTTTAGTCGTTACATTCATCCTTCACATTCTAAATTATTCAAATAAGCACAAACACACAGGGTCAGCGACTGAAACATCAACAAGTAATTGAATCCATGAATGTGTCAGACAGGAGTGGTCCTTGTGATACAATGACAAAATGAAATCATGAAGATTTTTTTTTTTTTTTTAACGGACGAGAACAACCATTTTGTTCTCATCCTGATTAATTGGTTTGTGAAAAAGGAGGAATATGGGATTGTTCCCTCCTTGGTTTTCTTGCACACAATGGGATCTCGTGCCGGCAACATCCGTTCAATGTTCAAGAAGGCTTCACAGTTTGCTGGAAAGGCGTTCCCCTGACAACGGCAAGAACAATGAAACAATCGTCGTACCTGGAAACCAGATCTTCACCAAGATCGAACCAACTTGTCATTTCCAGACACCCAACCCGTCCACGAAGTTTCGTTTGAATGCGTCGATAACTTTTTGAGATATCCTACTCACAGACGGACAGACGGACAGACAAACAGACGGCGCTGAAGACACGACTTCCGTCCACCGTCGGTGGTGGAGGTAACTGGAACGCATCTCATAAATGCAAAGCCCGTCCACGTCACTCCGCACTCGAACTCAAGTTGACGAAAAGAACCGCGAAAAAAACAATCGGTACATTTTATTTACTCGTGTTCTCCATATTCTCAACATTAAGGTTCAATGAAGAAAAGCTCAAGTTGGTGTAAAAATTCTGGCCTCGACAGACGCGACTAAACACAAAATTGTAAATAAATAAATGAATAAATAAATAAACACAGGCCACCGGATAACCCTTCCGAAGTGTCGCCATCTTGGTTAGCACTACTCACTTTCGAATTGCACGTACAACTGGCGGCCATTTTAGTTGTAAAAAAACCACACCTGGAGTCGAACACGTCCTCAGCCATTTCTCAGGTGATGCATTTACCGAGCTTGTTCAAACTTGGCACACAGACGATGGATGATGGCTTACATAAGCACGCCATTTTTTTTTCGACATCATATCCAAAAGATGGCCGACTGCCGGCCATTTTAGTTGAAACAAAAAACCTGATGTTGAACACCGCAAGTTGAAATGGCCACTAGTTGTACATATGTATGGGTTAGCCCTTTAACTCCTTACAGCAAGATTAATAAAACAATGGGGGCTGTCACATTTTATCTTTTTTTTAAAAAAAAACAAGGACAAATGTGTCCAAGAGCCGCACCATAAAGGTTTTGTCTTCACCAGAAGAAGAAGAAGAAGAACAACGCGGAGCTCTCTTAGAGCCAGTGTTCGCTGCGCGAGACGCGGCTAAAAATTGTTTACAACTAAAATGACCTCCAGTCTACCAGTTGGCTATCTTTGATGAGATTGCAAAATAAAGTGAGGGGAACGTGTACGCCGTCGTGTACTGTGCTTGGACCAAATTTGAACAAAATTGGACCATGCACGTCTGAGAAATGGTTAGGGACGCATTTAAGTAATAGAATGGCCATCTTGAATCTGATCTCAGGAAAAAAAAAACAAGACGTGCGTACGAAATCCATCATTCGTGACCCGTGTGCCAAGTTTGAATGAGATCCGTAAATGCTTGCCCGAGAAATGGTCGAGGACATGTTCGACTCCAGGTGTTTTTTTTTTTTACAACGAAAATGGTCGCCAGTCGGCCATATTTGATGGCATCGCAAAATAATAAGATGTGCATACGTATAGTATACCATCAGGTGTCGTCTTTTTGCCGAGCATGAATAGAATCGGTGCGGACGCGTCCGAGATCTGGTTTTGGACGCACGCACGCACGCACACGCACGAAAGTCGAGACCGAAAGTCCACGAGCCCCCATTTTGGAGTACGTCCAACGGGGGATAATAATAACATATTGGGTCGAATTGTCCTGGGTCGAAGGTATGGATGGTACTGGAAGTTTCATGAAAATGGACATTGCTCTTCGTGCTCCCAAATACACTGTTTTTTTTTTTTGAAGTTTATTCTGAAAAAGGACAGGATAAGGGAAAGTGTTATAGTTACTATGATCGGTTTTCTTTTGCAAAAACTATCGCACAAAAGGTGAAGAATTGCAATTGTTTTGGCTTAATTAAAATGGCAAGTCATCACATGGTTGAAATCCCCCTCGCCTGACTCACTGTGCCAAACAACATGGTGGCGAAGTTGTGACACCACATGCTCTATGTGTTGTTATTGGCTGTGCTCGTACTGTGTGTCTTTTCTTTTTCAGTGGTGACTTTATTTATTTATTTATTTATTTTTGTATATATACATTGTCGAGGCTCGTATGACAGCTAACACACAACACACAATAACGGGGGCAGGAAACAAGAGTGGTGGGAGAGGGAAGGACAAAACAGTGGGGAACAGATACATGAGGAGATCTGTGGAAGGGAGAGGCGACTGGCTTTGGAGGCCAGGTTGGAAATGTGGATTTCCCAGGAAAGATCACGGCAGACGGTGAGACCCACAAGCTTGAATGAAAGGACTTCTTCAAGATCCTTGTTGAGAAAGTAGATGGGGGATTTTCAGGACTGTCCTTTCGGAGAGACAAAGGGACAGTGTGAGATTTGTCCGGATTGAAAGACATGTTCCACGTGTTGGACCAGATTGTGATTTTATCCAGATCTGCAGTGAGCAAAGAAGCTGCTGTTGCCGGTCTGAGAGATGACAGATGGTACGGCAGAGGGTAGAATCATCAGCAAAGAGAAAAAGAGGATTTTCCAGAGAGTCGGAGAGATCATTGATGAAAACCAGAACAAGAACAGAGCCCAGAACGTTACCTTGATGAACTCCAGCCTGGACAGGAAGAGGGGATGAAAGAACTCCATTTAGGGCCACACGTTGACTGCGACAGTAGAGGAAGTCTGCGAGCCATGAGTGGAGATGGCCTTGGATACAATGGGAAGAGAGTTTGGTGAGTAGGGCAGGGTGCCCGACCGTGTCAAAAGCACGTGATATGTCTTCGGATATGGCTCTGATTTCATGTCTGGCATTGAGGACCTCCATCCATTGTTGGGAGAGCAGAAGCAGCGTATTCAGGGTCGAGTGACCTGGTCTGATTTGCCGATTCGCCTCTTAATTCACCTTTATCGCATCCCTCACGTTATGTCCTGAGTCGCATTTCTAAGCGAAAGATTATAATAAATCCCAGTTTGCAATGCTTGTTGGTGTTCCATCAATCGTCCTTTTTTTCCAACTTCAGTGCCAAGTCACCCCTCCCTCTCAAAGCAACCTTCACACTTCCCCCTCCACACTTCTCATCACATCACCTCCTCCAATCCTCAACTGCCTTCTGCCCCCTCTCATACTACGCCCCACTGTACCTCAACCCCGCACCACAACCCAGCACCACCAAGCCTTTTCTCCTTCTCACACGGCCCTCTCCCCGAGCTCTTCTGCATTGCCCCACACTCTTTCAACAACTCTCCTTTCCTTACTCCCTCCCCCTCCACTACCCCCCCTCGCACCCAAATCCTCCTTCCCTCCCTCTTCATTAACAGTGTTGACCTCAAATATCCGGGGTCTTTGCTCAAACCTGACAGATCTTTCCATACAGGTTGCCATCTTCAAACCAGATATCATCTTCTCAACAGAAATCTTCCTCCTTCAAAACGTCTCTCACTCCCGAATATCTCTCCCTGTTTACTACCTCCTCCCGTATGACAGACCTGAGCCTCGTCTATTCCTGAGACCTGAGATCAAAGTCTCTATTCCTCACTCTCCTTGCACTGCACTCACTCCCCCATACCCCCAGGAATACCTCTGGTTCCGGCTTCCCCTCCACTCCCACCTCATGTTTAAATGTGTGCTGTGCCTAAACTCGGTGTTTGCATCGAATTCTTGTCCAAAACCCATAGTCTGCTGTACCCACCTTACCCAGTCACACACACCTGCCCCTGGACTCTGTGTCCTTTTCTCCTGACAAGGTGGAGAGCTTGCTGTCATACCTCGACTCAGATTCTGCAAGCGGTCCAGACGGCATCAGCCCACATGCCTTAAAAACCTGCTCATCTGCTCTTGCTCACCCTATCTCCGTCCTATTCACCCTCTCATTTCATCAAGGTCATCTGCCATCTGCTTGGTCATCTGCCAAAAACAGATCCCTGAAACACCAGACCAATTATCCTTCTCCAAATCATCAGCAAGGTTATGGAATCCATCATCCCATCAGACATTAAATCCTTCTTCTTCTCCAATGGCTTGATTTCCGATCATCAATTTGGTTTCAGACCGGGTCACTCTTCCCAAGATATGCTGCTTCTACTCTCCCAACAATGGATGGATGTCCTCAAAGCCAGGCATGAAATCAGAGCCATATCCAGGCAGGTCGATGGTCTTTCTGTCCTCTACCGTCTCCTCTCTGGCCTCGCCCCCTTCTGCTGTGTCGAAGATAGATGTCCCCCCCCCCTTATATTTCCATGGGGCACTTAAGGTCCGCCAGCAACCCCCTTCTGGTAAAACTACCAAAATCTACAATCACTGCTCACCTTCACTCTTTCATTCCTCTTTTTCCCCACCTTTGGAACAAACTCCCTCACTCTCTTCAATCCCATTCTTTGCTCCAGGTCTTCAAAACAGCTGTTCACCACCATCTCTGATCTTCCTCCATCGAAAATCGTGATCTTTTATACCCCCGTTAATCCACCCCAAGCCCACCTTCAAATTCCCTGTTTTCCTTCCTGAAATTCCCTGTCGTGTAAGGACCTGAAAGTCCATGAAGTGTCCGTCTTGTATACCCCGTGTTCCCCATCCCATCCCTCTCCCTTCCACAGATCTCCGAATGTCTCTGTTCCCCACTGTTATGTCCTTCCCTCTCCCGCTCATCTTTTCTCATGCCCCCTTGGTGTGTGTGTTGTGTGTGTTAGCTCTCATATGAGCCTCGACATTAATACAAAAAAAGTAAAAAAGAGAATGGAGAGAAGAAACATTGTAAGAGTCGGACTTTTTATTCACGAGATGAAGGAAGGGTCGAATTGAGAGCAGTCTGTTGAAATATATAAAGAGTGGTGAATTATGATGGAGTAAAAATTCACACCACAAACACACATTCACACACCCGCACACACATGTCGGGTAAGGGATAATAATAATAATAATAATAATAATAATAATAATAATAATAATAATAATGAAGGCTTACTTTGAGAGGGAGGCGCAGGATTCCTTGGAAACCTGTTCCACGGTTGTCATCAACATCAGCTTGATACCGCAACGACTTGAGTATTGCTTCGAGCCCTGCCAATCCAATGTGGTTACCTGATGTGTGCACACGCAGGTAAACCATTTCACCACCATCACTTCACTCATGGCGTGGGGATAACAGTAACTCGGAAGACACATAATTATTTTCGAGGTGGAGAGCATGGAATTGGATTTGTTGGTGGTGAGGATCAGGGATTGTAAGGCAGTGGCGGGAGAGCATGTCACCGCCCACAGCACAAGCCAGTTATCTTTGCTCTGCACACGAAAAAAAAACCAGGAGGGAAGTTAAGAGCAGGGGTCGGAAGATGATTGATTAAGGTGTGGGTGATGGTGTGGGACAATCCAGCTGGAGTACAAAGATCTGTGATGGAGTGCTGAAAAAGATTGGACGTACCGCAAGGTTTTATGAGCCACCTGGATCCTGTCCCTGTCGCAACCAATTTCGATGAAAAGTTTCTTGCGGAGCACAATGAATGGCACGGATAGTTGAGTTTATCAAAATGTGTTTCATCGGTGTTGCGACAATGGAAAAAAAGCAGGTGAAGTGGTGTTCAGACGAGGCGAAGGTTGCGGCCTGCATTGTTTGGTCCATCCCAAGGCCCGAATGAACTCTCAGCGATTGCGGCATCAGCCATGAAGTTACAGCCAAAAGGGGTCGACACTCGAACTGGGGGGGTTTTCACTTTCATTAACCGGCAATTATCTTCCGGTACTTTGTTTTTGAATTTCCCCAAGTTACCTTCTGCAAATGTCGAGGCTGCCTAACATATGTCAAGAAGTTCCTTCGTGTGTGTTCAAGAGGGGGGTATTTGCTTGGACATCCATTGTGCTCTCCTCGGTGATGTGCATTGTGAAGATGTTGCAGATGAAACGTTCCAATGAGCGTCAGGTTGATGAGGGTGTTGTTTCCTGGATCGAAGATCTGATCGTCGTCAGGGTGATTCAACCGAGAAGTCACCGATTCCAGGGGTTCATAGATCTAGCGCGGGTGAGATGAGTTGGGGGAGGAGAGGTTGTGGGTTCGAGTCCCCCATATATGAGGAGTAAGCGACACGGTGTGTCCCGGAAATTTCTGGTCAAGTGGGTCGTGGCCATCATTTTGCGTCGATCGACAGCTCATCATCCTCGTGCTATGAATTAGCGATTCGTCGCTGGCTTTGACACCAACGCATGTTTCAAATGGAGCACCTCGCCACCATTAGAGCATTGGAATCCCATCAGATGTGACAAATGCGGATTGTTGGTCCCAGCATGCCGGATCGATGACAGAAGGTGTGCATTATTGCCGCCTCCATAACTACTCCGTTTAGAGGAGAAAGATGTTTGTTTGTTTTTAGTCGCGTCTCGCGTAGCGAGATGTGGCTCTAAGAGAGCTGCGCGTTGTTCTTCTTGTTCTTCTTTTTCTTCTTGTTCTTCTTCTGGTGAAGACAAAACCTTTAGGACGTGGCTCTTGGACACATTTGTCCTTGTTTTACTTCATCTACCTGTCTGGTCGTCAAACAAGATTGAAAATCATTCCAAACATTAAACGTCCTGTTTTTAAGGATGTCATAAAGGACACAAACAACAGGCACGATGAACGAATGTAACGTTCTTGATAAGGCGGTGTGAAAGACACTGCACCAACGTCCCTCGGATGGACGTTAAACTTCTGGAATTAATTTTTTTTCCTGCTATCTTTAAATATCTTTTTTTTTTTAGCTCAGGCACCAAAGGTGGATGGAGGTTATGTTTTCACCTCCCCATCTGTCGATTTGTCTTTGAGGAGGATGTCTTAAAAAGTTGTGCACGGATTCGTATGAAACTTGGTGGAGAGGTTGGGAGTGTGACGAGGACGAATCATTCCGGTTTTGGTGAAGATCCGAATCCAGATCCCGGGAATACATCTTTTTTTTAATTTCCAAGGTGGTTCTTCTACATTGAGAGAGGGGGCCAGAAATGATAATTACATCATGATATTTCAAAACGTTGTGGATGAGTTATGATAAAACCAGGTGGATGAGTTGGTTCGGTGACGAGAACAAGCCCATGAGATTTTGGTTTAGGATCCGGATTCAGATCCGGCCTTTCAGTGGGCCTATCCGGTCACGTTACTCTTTTGTCTACATGTATATATTATCGTTACAGGAGTTGTATGTTAAGTGGAAGTAAACAAACAAACAATTAAAATCGAAGTTTAATTGGACGGATTAAGTTCTGTGAATTAATATGTACAATAACCAGGCTATGACACACGAGTGATGGTCCAAACGGCCTCTGGCCATGCGGAGGCATACTTGCATTGCCTCGTACCTCCGATTCCACCGGTCGCACCGTCCCTTTCTCTTTGGTTCCTGGCTTCGATCCTTGGTTCTTCGACGTCTTCATTAAATCTTTAGTCGATCCTGGGAGAGGCTCGTGGAAGAGCCAGGACACAGAACAGATCAGGACACAACATAACAAAGGGAACAACAGCACTCAAGCCCTCAAAATCCCCCATGTCCCCCCTTTCACTCCCACTGAAAGTCCTCAACCAATGGGTAGAACCCGAATGCATGGACGCACGCACGCACGCACGCACAGGCGGCTCCTTTTGGAGTACAGAAGATCGATCATTGCAAAATATTTGTGCCCATTTCTGCACCTGTGAGCTCTGTATTTCTTGTGTGACGTCAAGAGCTCCGTCAGGTTGTTTGCGTTACCTGAAGAGGTAAATTTATCTTCGGTCTGAAATCTCAGCTCTCTCTCCATCCACAAATACTCCATGGCAGTTGTTATAAGTACTTCTCCGGAACACGCACCTCAAACAAGAGGTGTTTACACGTACAATATTACTATCTGCCCTGTCTATAAATTACATACGCTGCCTCCTCAGCCTCATGGGTTAACAAACGACTTACTCTTGACAGGTCTCTGTCACATGGCAATATAACCTACTGGAAACACTCGGACCATACTGGACTTGCCACACCTATTTATCTCCCCCCTCCCCCCACTATCCACTTTCATAGAACAATCATCTTGAGGAAGTTCAGTCATTCGATCTCCTGGGTCTCAATCTTAGCCACGATCCTTCTTGGGAAAACCACATTTCAAAGTTGGACTCTAAAGTCAGTCGCCACCCGGTCCTACAAATTCCTTATCCAATTGTAGTAAATGTTTTACAGTATGCGATTAGGGATATGTTATCAACTGATTGTACATGTTCCTCTTCGTCCTTTTTTTTTAATATTATCCGCGTGGTCACGTGATTTCTGGCGATTTGAATATGATTCGTGATCGTGACATCAGAGGGATAAAAGGTCAACATAGGCCAAATGTCAACAACTTTGGTGAGATTTCTAAAATCCTCAATTTTCATCCGATTGCCTCCAGATTTGAAAAGGATTCTCACATCAGCCTACTGAATTCAACCACCAATTATTATTGAGGTCAACATCGACCAAAAGGTCAACTTTGGTGGGATTTCTAAAATCCTCAATTTTCATCCGATTGACGAGAGATTTGAAAAGGATTCTCACATCAGCCTACTGAATTCAACCACCAATTATTATTGAGGTCAAGATCTACCAAAAGGTCAACATTGGCCAAATGTCAACAACTTTGGTGGGATTTCTAAAATCCTCAATTTTCATCCGATTGACGAGAGATTTGAAAAGGATTCTCACATCAGCCTACTGAATTCAACCACCAATTATTATTGAGGTCAAGATCTACCAAAAGGTCAACATAGGCCAAATGTCAACAACTTTGGTGGGATTTCTAAAATCCTCAATTTTCATCCGATTGACGAGAGATTTGAAAAGGATTCTCACATCAGCCTACTGAATTCAACCACCAATTATTATTGAGGTCAAGATCTACCAAAAGGTCAACTTTGGTGGGAATTCTAAAATCCTTAATTTTCATCCGATTGACGAGAGATTTGAAAAGGATTCTCACATCAGCCTACTGAATTCAACCACCAATTATTATTGAGGTCAAGATCTACCAAAAGGTCAACATTGGCCAAATGTCAACAACTTTGGTGGGATTTCTAAAATCCTCAATTTTCATCCGATTGACGAGAGATTTGAAAAGGATTCTCACATCAGCCAACTGAATTCAACCACCAATTATTATTGAGGTCAAGATCTATCAAAAGGTCAACATAGGCCAAATGTCAACAACTTTGGTGGGATTTCTAAAATCCTCAATTTTTATCCGATTGACGACAGATTTGAAAAGGATTTTCACATCAGCCTACTGAATTCAACCACCAATTATTATTGAGGTCAAGATCGACCAAAAGGTCAACTTTGGTGGGATTTCTAAAATCCTTAATTTTCATCCGATTGACGAGAGATTTGAAAAGGATTCTCACATCAGCCAAATGAATTCAACCACCAATTATTATTGAGATCAAGATCTACCAAAAGGTCAACCTTGGTGGGATTTCTAAAATCCTCAATTTTTATCCGATTGCCTACAGATTTGAAAAGGATTCTCACATCAGCCTACTGAATTCAACCACCAATTACTATTGAGGTCAAGTTCGACCAAAAGGTCAACTTTGGTGGGATTTCTAAAATCCTCAATTTTCATCCGATTGACGAGAGATTTGAAAAGGATTCTCACATCAGCCGACTGAATTCAACCACCAATTATTATTGAGGTCAAGATCTACCAAAAGGTCAACATAGGCCAAATGTCATCAACTTTGGTGGGATTTCTAAAATCCTCAATTTTCATCCGATTGACGAGAGATTTGAAAAGGATTCTCACATCAGCCGACTGAATTCAACCACCAATTATTATTGAGGTCAAGATCGACCAAAAGGTCAACATACGCCAAAGGTCAGCAACTTTGGTGAGATTTCTAAAATCCTCAATTTTCATCCGATTGACGAGATTTGAAAAGGATTCTCACATCACCCTACTGAATTCAACCACCAATTATTATCGAGGTCAAGTTCGACCAAAAGGTCAACATACGCCAAAGGTCAACAACTTCGGTGGGATTTCTAAAATATTCAATTTTCATCCGATTGACCTGAAATTTTAAGAGTTGCATAATTTGGTCATTCAATTCAACCACCAATTATTGTTCAGGTGAAATTTGTTTTGATAGATTTTGCAAGTGTTGTGCTCTGCACGACGTTTTTTTTAATCGTTTGTTTGTCATGCCTCTCCTCCTCCAGTTGTGTTCTGAGCGAATTACATCCAGGCTTGCTGCAGAGGATCACCATGACCCCAGTTAATGTGCAGGGATGTTTTATCTTTACTGGTGGTCTTGGGGAGAGGGGTGGGGGGTGAGGGGAGGGGTAACACAAATTCTCAATGTAAATGTGAATCACGTAATTTTGTGATATTCAATAATGCATGGGTTGGAGTGAGAGTGTTTCACTGTGTCGTTTATATTTGACTTGTAGGTTCCCAGGAAGATATTCAAACTCCAATGATACTTTTTCCTCCGGAAAATGTTCACCTTTAAATGGGAAAAAATGTGTTATAGGAGCTGCAATCGGCCTGCACAGGAGTGCGTCATTCGTGTTGATCGGAAAGAGAAATTCATGATAAATTGAGGGCCTGTGTGTTGATTTGTGTGCTCGTGAATTTCTGTGTATTGTTACGAATTTCGCGCCCGCCGGCGTGGGGACAGCCGCTTTTAGCCGAATCGCGGCCAACTCGCCCACCGGACGAACAATTCAGTCGCGACTTTCCGGAACAACGCCGAAAACCAGTCACGGGTGTGCTCCAAGCGCACACCACGGCCTAGTCAATATTCTACCCGCGCGCGACAGGGTCAATCGCCGAATTGTCGAGATACCTCATTATAAGCGCGGGCAGCCCACCGAGAGATCGTACCTCAGCGAGGTCTGCTTGGACACGAACCGCTTAAGCGGGATAACCGAGCGGTGTATTATCGCCAGACCTCGCTGGACCCGATTCTTGTATCGGCTATCAAAGAGCCCGCTACCATTCCGAAATGCAATACGGCGGTTCAATGGGGAAAGAGGACACAACGAACGGGTTAACATTTAAACACGCACATTTGTTCACACACGTATGCAGTCAGGTATGCAAAACACCAACATGCACGTATACAGAAAAGCAATGGAAAAGATGAAACACGCATGCAGTTGATTTATGATGAATGCAGGACGACACGCGAGCAAGACAAAGAGTTACCACCGTCTATTATTAATGTACAGTCACTTAGCAGTTCTACTTGCCGGGACACGGCGCCACAACTTCCACACAAATAAACAAGGAAAGACCCCTCAAAGACAAGGGGGTCAGACTGGACCCGTAGGCCTTTATTACGTGGAGCTTGTCGGACCGAAGGAGTTCCACGAGACCGTTGCAGGTTACCTCCACCCTCGTGGTGCCTCGATGGGTTGACCCGCGACGTTCCTTCCCCACGGCACCTGGCGTAGCCGCGGTTGAGCCCAGGCCTTGCCAAGCGTCCGGGTGATTCGGGCCTCAGCCGGAGACGCGTTGAGAGGAACGAACTGGTCTTGATGCTCTTCCAAAGTCGATGCTCTTTGTAAGAACCCGTCCGTTCCTCAGCGATGCTCGGACTGTCCCGAAGCCCGATCACCTCAGACCGTTTGGCGCTGGCTGGCGAGCTCTCTCCGGCTCTCTCCACACGAACGCGCAGGTTTGCGCGGCACAGCAGGTTTGGCCACGCTCTCAGCTCGCGTGTCCTCCGCTCTCCTGGACTTCTCCCCCAACTGTGTACTCCAGACTCCAGACTTCACCGACTGACGACGAACTGGTGCTCCGCTTGGCCTTTTATAGGGCCCGAGAGACGAGATCTGACCTCTGCTCTCCGACCTTCGACCCCCACAGGCCCCGCCCCTTTTTCTCTTTTGATCCGAATTCCCGAGGCGAAGCTTCCACAGAGCGGACGTGCGCGAGATCACCAGACTTGCTCGGTGAGCGAACCCCCGCGTGTGCCTGCAGCGATGCTGTTCGCTGGGAACTCGCCGTGGCTGGAGCCAAGATGGCGTCGCTTCGGGGATGAAGGTGAGGCGATGTTATTCGGGTTGGTCTATTGGGGAGATGCGGTTTAGGAGATGGTGGGAAGATGTCGTTGTAATGAAGGTGGTGTGGAGAGGGTGGTTGGTGGTTGACGTGGTGGTTGGTGGGTGGCATGGAGAAGGTGGTTGGTGGTTGATGTGGTTGGTGGGTGGCGTGGAGAAGGTGGTTGGTGTTGTGGTTGGTCCAAAATAACGATAGTAAAGAAAAACGGCTAACTCAAAGATCACAGCCCTGTCCACACGGATAATACTCATTAAACAACAGTGGGGAAATCTAACTGAACACGGACTTATCGGCATAACTGAACTAAGGACCTCTGCGAATTTCTGCGAATAAGTTCTGCGAATTTCCACAGCCGTAACTGAATATTCTGTGATGGTGATGTCATAATTAGAAAGGTATTTCTGGACAATAGAAGGTTGTGTGTGTGTGTGTGTGTGTGTGTGTGTGTGTGTGTTGGTGTTTGTGTGTGTGCTTTCTGTTGATGTGTGGTTTATTTCTGCCCTCCATCTCTCTGCCTTTTTCTTTGTCGATGGAGGGGTGAATTTTGTAAATATTTTTTGTAAGGTTCACCTGGCTGCACTTGGATGGGTTTGAGGGTGGAGGAGGAGCGGCCGAAACCCGAATACTATCCGGGTTCCTCATGATGACTCCATCTTTGTCTTGCTTGGGTTCCTCATGATACTCCAGTGCTGTATTTGGTCAGTTATTTGATTTGCGGCACCTGACGTCTTATCCACCGACAAGGCCTTCATCCACAGCTGGATGGAGTAGTGATCTCCATTTGGGGCTGGCTCCCCTGCCTCACACCTCGCTCAGCTTCGCACCATGGAAATCAAGGCCTTGAAGATTATTGGAATCTCCCACGATGAAGCTGAAGCTGAGTCTATGGGCTTATCACTTTCATATTGCAGACAGGTCGGTGGTCTCTCTGTCTTCTTCCACATTTTTTTCTGGTCTTGCACCCATATCTCCGCATACAGCAGCCGTTCACAACATTTCTCCGCATACCCATTATTCGTCCAAGTGTCCCTCTATTTTGTCCTTCAAGCCTGCTGTTTGTGTTTCTCCCCTCTCCCTACTGTTCCATTTGCCCTGTCGCATCCTGATCCACTCAATGTTCCAGCTCTTCCACGAGCCAAAACTTGAGATCAACTTGACAGCAGAGGTTTAAAAACAAAAACAAACCTACAGATTTTTGTGGCTCTTGCAAACTTTGCACATGAGACTGAAGATATCGCCGTTCCACCAGCTCCTCGTGAGTCAAGGCTAAGCGTCTCAAAACCTGTCACACCATGCAGGTTAAATTATCACAACAACAGCAACAACGCCTGGATAACATTGCAATATCACGATAGTTCAAGAGTGGAAAAATTAACCAGAATGATTGTGAGATGAACAAATGATCTCTGACTTATCCACACACAAAGTAGATGTATACATGAAGTGAGTATGAACAATGCAGAGCCTTCTGGGATTTAAACATCACAGTCGATCTGAGAATGCAGACACACACACACACACACACACACACACACACACACACACACACACACACACACACACACACACACACACACACACACACACACACACACACACTGATTACAATGGCCTCTTCGGTTCTGGAATGGGCAAGGTGAACAACTTCAGAGAAAGGATGTTCTGAGTTCAAAGCAGAAAAAAAGGAAAGCCAAGTAAGATTTTTAAATCCTGCGAACATCCTGCACGATGTAGAGTGAGTGTTTGCAGTGTTCTGGGGGACAAAGAACATTTTTATCTTCCTCAAATGGATTTCCCAAGCGTGGGAATAATTGCCTTCAATTTCTTTCCACTGGAAGTGTTGGGAGGGAGGGAAGGATTGTGGAGGAAAGTGAGGAATGAGAACCGAAAAGCATCTGCACTCATTCCAAACTGCAGGTGCCACCAAGCTGATATAGCTGTCCAGCAGGCAAGGATCAGATCCAACCTTCCATCACCAAATGGTCTTCATCCAGGACTGTGCACAGGAGGGTTAAGTAATCTCCCAAATGTGAGGACACGTCATGTGACTGTAATAAGCAAAGCGAGACCCAACGTCGGTTTCATCACCATTTAAAAAAAAAAAATCTTTCCAAGCAAACCAAACAAAGAGGAATCTGCATTCACTTATACTGTGCTGTACTGTACATCAAAACACTGTGCTATATTATATCATACTGTGCTCACCTGCATCGTGCTGTATCAGAGCATACTGACTGTTCTGTGTTGCACAGTCATACAATGCTGTGCAAACGTATTTTATGCCGCACAATCCGAGAACATGCTGCACTGTGGATAGTACATTTCACTAGGCTGGACTGTGCTGTATTGTACGTACCACACTTCACTGTGCAAGAACATGCTGTTTTGTACATACTGCCACCGGTCCAGACGGCATCAGCCCACATGCCCTAAAAACCTGCTCCTCTGCTCTTGCTCACCCTCTCTCTGTTCTACTCACCCTCTCATTTGCTCAAGGTCATCTGCCATCTGCTTGGAAATTAGTAAACATCACTGCCCTGCATAAAAAAGGTGCAAAAACAGATCCCTGCAACTACAGACGAATCACCCTTCTCCCAAACATCAGCAAGGTTGGGGAATCCATCATCGCTTCAGACATTAAATCCTTCCTCTTCTCCAATGGCTTGATTTCCGATCATCAATTTGGTTTCATACCAGGTCACGCTACCCTGGATATACTGCTTCTGCTCTCCCAACAATGGATGGAGGTCCTCAATGCCAGACATGAAATCCGAGCCGTATCCCTGGACATATCACGTGCTTTTGACACAGTCTGGCACCCTGCCCTGCTCACCAAACTCTCTTCCTATGGTATCCAAGGCCATCTCCACTCATGGCTCGCAGACTTCCTCTCCTGTCGCAGTCAACGTGTGGCCCTAAATGGAGTTCTTTCATCCCCCCTTCCTGTCCAGGCTGGAGTTCCTCAAGGTAGCGTTCTGGGTCCTGTTCTTTTTCTGGTTTTCATCAATGATCTCTCGGACTCTCTGGAAAATCCTCTATATCTCTTTGCTGATGACTCCACCCTCTGCCGTACCATCTGTCATCCCTCAGACCGGCAAGCAGCAGCTTCTTCACTCTCTGCTGATCTGGATAAAATCACAAACTGATCCAACACGTGGAACATGTCTTTCAATCCAGACAAATCTCACACTCTCACGATGTCTCTCCGAAAGGACCGTTTAGAACCTCCCCTCCCCCCATCCACTTTCTCAACAATCCTCTTGAAAAAGTCCTTTCATTCAAGCTTCTGGGTCTCACTATCTGCCATGATCTTTCTGGGAAAGCCACATTTCCAACGTGGCCTTCAAAGCCAGTCGCCAATTGGGAATCCTCCGTCGTGCAAAGTCCTTCAAGGCCCACCTGAGCTTCTGACCACATACAAAGCTTTCGTCCGCAGCCTCATGGAGTACTGCTCTCCCCTCTGGGCTGGTGTTCCTGCCTCCCACCTTTCTCGGCTTCATGCTGTGGAAACCAAGACATTTCGGATCATTGGCATCTTCCGCGATGAGGCTGAGTCTTTGGGCCTCTCACTCTCTTACCGCAGGAAGGTCGGTGGTCTTTCTGTCTTCTTCCGTCTCCTCTCCGGTCTCGTCCCCCCTCCCCCCTGCTGTGTCTGCGATTTGCCCCCACCATATTTCCGTTGGGTGCTCAAGGTCCGCCAACAACCCCCTTCTGGTAAAACTACCAAAATTACGAATCACTGCTCACCTTCACTCTTTAATTTCTCCTTTTTCCCACCATTGGAATAAACTCCCTCTCTCTGTTCAATGTCATTCTTCCCTCCAGGTCTTTAAGACAGCTGTTCACCACCACCTCTTATCATCCCCCATCCAACTCCTCGATCTTTTCTCCCCCCATTAATCCACACCAAACCCACCTTCTTCAAATTCCCTGCTTTCCTTCCTTGAAAGTCCCTGTCATGTCCATCTTTTATTACCCATGTTCCTCACCCCATCCCTCTCCCTTCCACAGATCTTCTAATGTCTCTGTTCTGCACTGTTTTGTCCTTCCCACTCCTGCCCCTCTTGTCTCATGCCCCCCTTGGTGTGCGTTGTGTGTTAGCTCTCATAGGAGCCTCGACAAAGTATTCAAATAAATAAATAAACTACACTGCACTGCATCATGCATAACTCGCAGAGTTCCCTCCCTGTGGGCGAACTTGTTCCAAGCATGCAACACGTTCTTCTGACGCATACCTCTATTAGTCAAGTGGCTTCGTGTTATATTTAGAAATTACCATTACTTGGCGGGTGAAAGCACCAAATTTGGCATGATGTTTCTCTTGAACCTCCAGATTGATTTCAGGGTGGGTACCACCTTGAATGCCTTCCGGAAGTCACGTGACACATGGAAATCCAAGATGGCCAACAATCACACACGAATGCACAGTCTGGAGAGACATAACAGGCATAGCCAGTCCTAAATCAGTCCCGATATGTAATATATTTTTTGGGACGATTTCCCAGAACTTGTTTCACCGGACAACCGCACCCGTGCAGATGAATCGGTGATAACCTCTCTGTATGCGCTCAAGGAAACTGGCAGAAAGCAGTACAAGAACTATGTGATATGTGTTATTGAGGACTGTTCCCATTGTATTCATGATATTATCAAGAAGAATTCATTGGCTTTGTTCAGAAAACCTCAGAAAAAGGAAGTGTCAAAGCAAGGGAATAAAATGAAGGTGTTGCAAAACAATGTAGCTCTTGTTTGGTCTGCGATACATTGCTATGCAAAACAGGAAATCTGATTTGGAAGAGTTTTTTTGCCCATGAGATACAGTCATTCCCACGCTCACTGTCAGATGTTGGAAAGCTTCATCTACCGGGCAGTAAATCAGACTTACTGAAATGTATTGAGCCGTCTGATGAAATGGATCCACCAGGAATATTTGACTGCAAGGTACTGGATGGAGCTGTAATTGTTCATCGTTGGGCAACTTAGCATAACAATTGTGCATTTTGTGAGGAAAGCACCAAATTTGGCACACCAGTAGCCTATCATATCATGAACAGATTTTGATATTGGGCCATCTCAAAATTTTTGATGGCAGTGGAAAATGGCTGCCACAGCCATCAGCGGCTGAATTTGAGATGGCCCAATATCCAAATCTGTTCATAATATGATAGGCTACTAGTGTGCCAAATTTGGTGCTTTCCTCACAAAATGCACAATTGTTATGCTATATTTTGCAAAGTTGCCCCACTATCACTGACTTCCAACTAATGGAATTTCTACCTTCAGTGAGTTCGCTGACAAAGCATTTATTCATCACTCACAGAAACATCTACAAGATACAAGGAGGATAGACATAGTTTGGGACACATATTTCAGATAATTTGAAAGACTCTACTCGAGAAAGAAAGGAAATGGTATTCACAGGAAGGTGTCAGATCAGGCAAAGCTACCAGGGAATTGGTTCGGCTTCTTTACGTGATCCAGAGGATAAAAAGGAGCTTTTCAACTTTCTCACTGGCAAAGTTGCACAGTTCAGGCATCCAGAAGGAGCATCCCTCCATATCACATCGGATGAGCCTGTTTCGTCGCTGGGGGTCATCCTTACAAATGGGGGAATGTAATCACGAGGAAGCGGACACGCGGATTGTTGTTCACATACTTCATGCTCTAAAGTCTAAAGCAAGGCAGCAAAAGTGTTTTAGTAGAAACTGTAGATACTGATGTTATCGTCTTACTTGTTGGTCAATTCCACTGTTTTACAAGGACACAGCCTTTAGTGGATGTCTGGGTTGCCTCTGGAATGGGCAGGAATTACAGGTACGATTGTATAAACTCCATCAGCGTAATCTTGGACCAGAAAAAATCAGTAGCACTGCCTGTCTTCCATGCAATATCTGGGTGCGACACAACATCTTCCTTCCGGGGAAAGGGAAAACAGTCAGTGTGGCAAGCGTGGCACGCATCTCAAGATGTAACAGAAACTTTCGTCCATATTGAAGAACATCCATTTCTGCAACTTGACGCAGATTTCCAATAGCTTCCAACTCCTTGAGAGACTTATTGTTGTCCTGTATGATAAAAAGCAGCCCACTGACCTCCGTTAATGAAATAAGACAGGATTAATTTTGTCAGAGAAATCTTTCAACGGATCGTTTACCACCGACTTAGAATGCGTTGTTTCAACATCTTCGCCGAGGGATATACCAGGCAGGGATCTGGACAACCAGCACAGAAACTCAACAAGTGGTTTCTCCCCCCCCCCAAGATTTTGGCTGGGTGAAGGAGTCTAGAACATGGTTGCCTGTTTGGATGACAATTCCTGAGGTCTCTCAGGCTTACAGAGAATTAATCAGCTGTTCATGCGAAGGGGACTGCACTGCATGAAAACCTCATGAAAAAGCAACACGCAAAATACTCCAAACTGCGAGAAATATTACATATTCCGACATGAAAAACATGGCCGCCATCTTGAATTTGGCCATGATTTTTGTTTCTATCAACAATAAAATGTTTTAAAATTAAAATCTTTCCGGTACTACGTCCTGTAATATTTATTTTGTGCCGTAAAATGTACGACTAAGCCATTCAAAGAGGGTAAATAGTCAATAGTCTGGTGTTTAATCAGGTGTGGCGTGATCAAGGTGGCCATCTTGGATTTAGACTAAAGCGGAGGTCGTTTCGCGTGGTACCCTAACCCGAGATTTTGAAGTTATGTTGAACCCTGAGTCGATGCAAAATTTGATGCTTTTATCCGGTCAGTAACGGGAATTTCACCGAGCCACCTGACTATATTTGTGCGGTGTATAGGCAAGTGACGGCTCTATGCACAAAAAAGGTCAAAAAACGTGGGTTACGTGCATGAAACAAAAACATACGTACTGCTTATAATTCAAAACACCTCACAGCACTGAAAATGTGGGGACAGGAATACTGTACTGGGAATGGTGGAGGCTTGTAATACCCTCTCACACCTGGAGGTGGCGCTACACAATGCACATTTTCATAGAGAATTTGTGTCTGTCCCCCCCCCCCCCCGCAAAGATAAAAACACCATTGTGCACAAATTGTGGTCACACTGGATCCTATGCAGCAAATCTGGATGTAATCAGCCCAGAAGTGGAGGAGGAGTTGCACGACAAACACTGGTCCGTGGATTATAGTGCACGAGGAAACATACACTGCAGGAGGCCGAACTGTGCTGGATTATGCAAAATATACTGCACTAAACCATATTATGCATGCGATGCTACACTTGGCCGAGCTGTGCTGGATTATGCACATTGTGCTGCACTAGGCCGAGCTGTGCTGGATTATGCGTATTATACTGCACTTGGCCGAGCTGTGCTGGATTATATTGTATCAACTTAAAATGTTGTTCTGACCAACGTTGACCTTGGATGTATTGTATGTTGTGTCTTCTCATATCTGCTACATTCCGTTCAATAAGCTAATCCGATACTTGAATAATCTTACAATTCGAATACTCTTACACACAAGTTTACAAACCCCCATCCTCATGCACACTCAAACTTTCTCAAACACACACGCACGAAATCCAAACACCAAAACCCCTCAAAAGGACAAACGTGAAAACACAATGACATGCTTGGGGCGGCCAATCACAGAGAGTAACATCACGTGAAGCAAACTTTAACTTACTCTCAGTTCAAAGTCCAAAACTCCATTTCAAATGGTCGTGTTTTGTGTGTGCGATTGCTGATGATAATTAATTTGTTTTTGATCGCTCTACCTGCACGTACACCTGTCCACGTCCGGTCTCACCTGCAAGGTGAAGATGAAACGACGCTCAGTCTCACCATTTGGCTATAGCAGTCACACGATGCCCCCATTCTGCTCGGGAGAACACTTAACGCCGGGTCCACAACACCTGTGCAGTCCCAGAAGATGAAGACCGTTCGGTGGTTGGAACGTCGGACTTGAACCTTCCCTTGTGTGCAGCTGGACTATTTAGTAGCAAGTTCAATTTTGAATATATGGATCTTCCCAGTGACTTCCAGTTTGTATTTTTTTTTCTGCCAAAACATGTGCACTCACCTTTGCCAGCTGCTGAGCTCCACGATCCCCGATTTTATTGTGAGCCAAGGAAAGAACAAGAAGGGTGCAGGTTCGGAGACCCTGCAAAAATGAGAAAGCATCATTGTGATTTCCAACACTCCTTAAGAAAGTATAATAGTATTTGCATTATGTGGAAGAGAGCCCACCAGTGCACAACCCATTAAAGGGATGATGTCCTCATTGAGGAGCATCGAGGTGGTTTGCTTAAAACTTCAAGGGAAAGGGTCGAACGACAGCTCAAGAGGATATAATCATGGATAATCGACCTTGGGGATATGAGAATATTCAAAACCAACAGAGGATGTTGATTGGAACAGTGTCATGGTACAAGTCATGCAAGAAGCAGGAAATTAAGTTTCACTCAAATCAGCTGAAGGTCCTCATCGAGTCTGCGCCAACAGATACGGAACAAGAAATGGGGACTCAATGTTGTTACACAGATCATGGAGGGTCAACTAAGACTGTTTGAACCAAGAAATGTGTGACTGGCAGTGTCAAAGGCTCCAACAAGTAACTGCAATGGGATATAATTCTCAATGGCCCCAGTTTTTTTTTTAACTTTTTCGACAGGATCTCAGGCTCATGGAGGAGCTGTCACATGATACGTACCTTGAAGGTACATGTGTTATGTAGACATCGAGGATGAGACAACACTCGACCTAATTTTTCTCCGCATCAGATAAACACGGCTAATGACCTCAGGAGGAGGTTAATTAACTTCCCCTGTGCACTCTGGGTGCTCATGACGCCACCTTGTGAAGTCTCTTGTCCACCTGCGACCGTATCCATAGTTTTTCACCCATCAAAATAAATGAAACTGGTGATCGTTTTATTTTCTGAACAAGATCGAAGTTCGTTTGTACATTAACTTTGTTGAGGATGAAAGTGACGGAGGTATCAGCATGCCGACTCCCGCGTCCACTTAATTTTGTCGAACTGTCTTATTCTCATTTTCAAGAATTTGAAGAGAGAGGAGAGGACACCAAGAAGTTTTTATTTTTATTTCTTTTATTAAATATTATAAAGAGGATTTTTTTTGTTTGTTTCTATAAAAAGGAAGAAAAGGGATTCATTCCGGTATCATACATATTGTTACGAATCTGGAAGCCATGAGCACACAACAGACAGGTCCCCGTAGCTCAGTTATTTTGTTAAATGTGTATAGTTAGAATTTCGTAAAGCAACAACGCCCATTTTCGTTTTAACAACAACAACACTGCGCCCGGCAGTCTCCGCCATTCCAAATATGGTCACGAAGCGTTTCGCTTTGGCTGCGCATGTGCACTCACCTTTGCCAGCTATGGCCAAATAAGGGTATGCGGCATTTTCCGCCCAATGGGCGACGAGCAGGCCAGAGCCGGGGCGATCATTGGCAAGAAGGCGGAGCTGCGACACGCCGAGCACCCAATGAGAGCAGGCCACGGACGAGCGGACCGCGCCCCGAAGGACGAAAGAAGGAATTAATAATTGCGTCCCGCGTGGCTCAAAGCGCGTCTGTCTGGGTCTGCGGCGGACTGCATCCCGCGCATTGGAGGTGTCTCGTCTGGCGCATTACAGCGAGCGTCGACCATCTCATCAAGGAAGACCACCTCGTCTCGCCTCCTCTGGGTTCGGCTGCCCTGGTCCGTGCTTTTGGCAACTGGAACTCCAGGAAGGTGCGGACGTCGAGCCGCGCGAACGCGGCCAGGTAGGCAGCACGTTATCTTCCCTCAGCTCGTCTTCTCTCCAAGCTGGAGGGGCAATAACGACCTCGAGGTCCATGTCTTTCTGGGTATTTATGTGTGCGTCCGTGGGCCCCGTCTATAAGTAGGATTGTTAAGTGCTTTTTGTTGTACATTATTTGCATTGCTTAGTCGGATAACTCTGCCCTTACGTGCTCCCCTCGTCCCCCAACTATTGTTTATAAATTTCCCTCTTGTTGAATGTACCAGCTCATTCTTTGTCATTTCTGCCATTGGTTTGCCACGGTGCGTATTGGGGATGAGGAAGGCCGTTGCCGTAGTTGTACATTTGGACCGACGGGCCTCGGTAATCATCCGCTCGGGTTACGCACGGTTCGGGCACGGTAACGGCTCGTTCCACTCAAGGCCTGCCGAGGGTGTGAATTCCCGGTAAGCTTTGCCGCGTGGGTACTACTCCATATGTTCGAATTATTGGCGATTCATGGTCCTGTAAGGGACCCGCACTTTCGGATTTATCTGAAAGGTACGACCTAAATTCCGGGTGTTCGGTGGAGCCAACTCTACTGCTCCCCCGATCGGTCGTGCTTGCCACCTTGACCCGGCCCTACAACAATATTTCTTGTGGATTTCTGCCCTGAAAAAGGGCCGTTTGGGTTTGATGAAGCTTTTCAGCTAAACCAGAGGAAATCCTCGTCAATGGTTTCATCGTCGAAGACAGCGCGTAACTCCTTGTCCGAATCAGGGTAGAGCAAGTCCCCATCGCTGTCACCGTCATTTTCAGCCTCCACCTCCCAAATGATGTCGTCCTCTGTGCCGTCCATGTTGTTGGAGATGCAGCATTTCAGAAATGCTCGCTTGATGATGTCCGACGGTATCTCCTCTCACACCTTGACGATCCTGTTGTCATCTGCAATATGAAGGAAGCAGGAGAAACGCCACAATGCCAAGGAACATCAAGAGGTACGAACCACTCCTCCGTCCACATGATGATGTCACGCCGTCATCCGCAGCACACGTGATACAGTGTATTCGATACAATTCACTATGAAGCTAAACACCGCAGATCCAGCCGCAGCTCATCGGAATGTCGACTTTTCTCATCCTCTCGCTCTTGGTGTAGGTCTTCTCCCCACTCATCCAGTAAGACCAGCAGCGATGTCGCCCGTCCTTGAACAGGCGAGCATGACGGTGAATCGGTCCTTCTCGTGACCAGTCGTGTTGACCGTCACAGTGTTGATCGTGACCAGTCGTGTTGATCGCCGTCTGCAAGTTTATTTGAGGTGGGTGCTCCGACATTAGACTCGAGCTGTTTTGAATAATCCTTTAGATGTGAGCCCAGATGTTCTTCTTCTTCTTTTGTGTTCAATGGCATTTTCAGAGCCGCAAGGCTCGACATGCACCACGCACCTAATCTCCGGGTGACTCCGGACGTTTCCGAGCACGGTTAATAAAACGCTGCACAAGCTCTTAATCTGAACTGATTTTCAAAATTTAAACGGCGGAATTGAGCTTTGCAGCAGTTCTGACTGCTAAAAAGGTAAAGGTGTTCATTTGGAATACAATTGAAATTCAACTGATCGTTTTTAGCTCGCCTGTTCGAAGAACAGAGAGCTACAGCGATACCCCCAGCGTGAGCGTGAAAATGTTAAAGTTTTTGGTGCAAGTTATTTAGAAGCTTGCCATTCATTTAATATGTGGACGAGGATGCTGGTATTTGGCATTGAGGTTCCTTTGGGGTATGTTATTGATGTAGTGAAGTTGAATTTAAAAAATAATTTGAAATGTTTTAAATTTTTGAACTGTTTTGAACTTAACTTTTTTGAAGCACATCAACGTTAAAGTTTTTGGTGCAAGTTATTTAGAAGCTTGCCATTCATTAATATGTGTACTCGGATGCTGATATTTGGCATGGAGGTTCCTTTGGGGTATACTATTGGTGTGGTGAAGTTGAAATGAAAAAATAATTTCAATTTTTTTAAATTTTTGACCTGTTTTGAACTTAACTTTTTTGTAGCACATCAACGTTAAAGTTTTTGGTGCAAGTTATTTAGAAGCTTGCCATTCATTTAATATGTGTACTAGGATGCTGATATTTGGCATGGAGGTTCCTTTGGGGTATATTATTGATGTAGTGAAGTTGAAATTAAAAAATAATTTCAAATTTTTTACCTGTTTTGAACTTAACTTTTTTGTAGCACATCAACGTTAAAGTTTTGGTGCAAGTTATTTGGAAGCTTGCATTCATTTAATATGTGTACTAGGATGCTGATAATTTGGCATGGAGGTTCCTTTGGGGAATATTATTGGTGTGGTGAAGTTGAAATGAAAAAATAATTTCAAATGTTTAAAATTTTTGACCTGTTTTGAACTTAACTTTTTTGAAGCACATCAACGTTAAAGTTTTTGGTGCAAATGATTTTTTAGAAGCTTGCCATTCATTTAATATGTGTACTAGGATGCTGATATTTGGCATGGAAGTTCCTTTGGGGTACATTATTGGTGTAGTGATGTTGAAATTCAAAAATAATTTCAATTTTATAAAAATTTTGACCTGTTTTGAACTTTACTTATTTGTAGCATATCAACGTTAAAGTTTTTTCCTTTCTAATGTTTTTATTTACCACACTATTTTTTACTGATTACAACATATAAATACATATATTGCTACAAAATTATTTGGATCAGACTCACTGCAATGCTTTATAAAAAATATTATTAGACGAGTCTTTTAAAAACGATAAATTTATAAACAGGCGAGCATTGGGTGGCTTTGACACCAACTCTCTGGTTTGGACTGATGTTTTTTGTCTATACCCGTGTATAAGCCGCAACCCCAACTTTTCCCTTTTTTTGCCGAGAGAAAAGTGCGGTTTATACACCGAAAAATACCATACGTCCTTATATTGTACGTCCATTTCCCTCGTGCTTTGGAACGCTTTACTGGCTTGTAAGGAAGATTGTTCTTACATTCCAGAAGCTTGTTTTCATTTCCGATTTTGCTGTTACTAATGAGAAAGTCAGTTCCTTCGGCTCCCTGAAGGGTTTAGACAGGATCCATGATCTGCAGTTGTGAGCTGCTACTCAAATGTCTTCAATAAGTCCCTTAAAATAAAAAAGGTATAAAAATAGCAACATTTGGGTTAATTTTCCCTTTATTCAACAGTTTATAATTAAATATGAAAGAGAATTCAATTGATTCCAAAAACAAAGATGGAACTAGAGAGATCATTGAACACCTTACCCCACGCAATCTTGAGAATAAAGGACGTGGGCGGCGGGGTCTGCGAGCGGCAAATTTGATTGGTTGAGATGATGTAAAATGCCATCATATTTTGTTGAAGTACTACTGTTAAGCTGAAGGGTTTTTTTGAAAGTGCCAATGAGGCGATTTGTGTTCCACAGTGTTTAAGAACGGTATATAATTCAATTGAAATAAAATAAAGGGTTTTAAAGGTGGAAAAATACATTTTGGAAGTTTACCGCAGTCGATGACAGCGTCTTTTACATCACCTTCAACAAGTTACATAAATTATTTTTTGCCTGTTTGTGTCCTTTATGACGTCCTCAAAAAGAGTAAGTCTCCTGTTTGGAATGATTTTCAATTTTGTTCAAAATCTAACAAATTAAATTGTTCCTCGATCACAAACTGGTGTTTGTAGACAGACAGACCAAGTGGTAATAACTCAGTGGTGTTCGTTACCTGAGCAATGGATGCTGCTCCTTTATCTGTGATATGGTTGAAAGCAAGGTTGAGATTCAAGAGCACTCTGTTGCTCGACTTGGTGTTACCGAGAGCTTGGCCAAGCAGGTCTGCACCTTCGTCGTCGATCTGGTTGTTTCTTCGTGAGATGTGACTGAGACTGCAATGGAAAGTACCACCTTCAAAGTGTGCATAGATTGGGAAATGTATGTAATTAAGCAAACAAATAAAATACTACAAAAGCACAACTAGAGATTTATTGAAAGGCAAAAACAGGAGTCCACTATTTCTACCACATCGGTCAAAATATTGTGTCCTTGAGAAAATGTCACATTCGTCATTGATCCGATAACTTCAACAAGGCCTGTTCACCATCAGGATCTGTTCAACATTCCTTACAGTAGGGTGAAGGTGAGGAAAACGCCCTGCATGTGAAACACCAGGTTTGCAGTTTATCGCTGGATTGTGATTCGAACCCAGACGAGACGGCTCACAGGTGTCACCACGAGGGTATCAAGCCGGCCGGCCTCCCTGAGTTTCGTTGTGGTGCAACTTTCACACCCGAATGGGACCAACAACTCCTCCGGTTCACGGACTATGAAATTATGAGGACACAAGGAGAAAGAGACAAATGAAAACTGGATAGATTGGATTTGAAGCTGGGATCTGTCGTGGAAGTTTTGGCCACCTCGAGACAGAAAGAACTTTTCGTTCAGCAGTTGAAGCTGCTAATTCAGTCACAAAATATAAGACAAACAATTTCACAAAGAGTACATTGAGTATATTTGTGATCCCTCCAGGGCGTGGTTCATACATCAAAGGAAATTAACTGAACAAAGAGAGGCCTTTTGAAGAAACAACAGGTGGAACTTTGTGAGGTTAAAATCACAAACACAGGATGAAAAAAACGGTCCCTTATCGGTGCTTGCTCCAGATGGTCTTGGGTGACGGGAGGAAAGAGAATGTGATTTCTTGCCCTGGCCATCAGGGCCAGCGAATTATCGATGAGGTTTTACAAGGTCTTTTAAGAAGGAATGTGTACAATGCCTCCCGACTCGCTTTCCCAGCACGTATTTCTCAAAGCACTAACTCAAGCAAAAAAAAAAAATTTGTACACCTCGTCGTGGCTCGCATGAGAGCGTAACACACAACGCACAGCAAGGGGGGCAATGAGACAAGAGGGGCGGGAGTGGGAAGGCCAAAATGGGGGAACAGAGACATTAGGAGATCTTTGGAAGGGAGAGGGATGGGACGGGGAACATGGGGAATAGAAGATGAACATTACAGGGACTTTCAGGAAGGAAAGCAGGGAATTTGAAGGAGGTGGGCTTGGGGTGGATTAACGGGGGTAGAAAAGATCAAGGATTTGGATGGGGGATGATAAGAGGTGGTGATAAACAGCTGTTTTGAAAGCCTGGAGGGAAGAATGGGATTGAATAGAGTGAGGGAGTTTATTCCAAAGGTGGGAAAAAAGAGGAATGAAAGAGTGAAGGTGAGCTGTGATTCGTGATTTTGGTAGTTTTACCAGAAGGGGGTTGATGGTAGACCCTGAGCGCCCTGCAGAAATGTGGTGGGGACAAATCGTACGGAGAGCAGGGGGAGGCAAGACTGGAGAGAAGCCTGTAGAAGACAGAAAGACCACCGACCTGCCTGCGGTGAGAGAGTGAGAGGCCCAAAGCCTCAGCCTCATCGCGGGAGATGCCAATGATCTGAAATGCCTTTGTTTCCACAGCGTGAAGCCGAGAAAGGTGGGAGGCAGGAGCACCAGCCCAGAGGGGAGAGCAGTCCTCCATCAGGTTGCAGACAAAATCTTTGTAAGTAGTCAGGAGCTCAGGTGGGCAAAGAAAGGACTTTGCACGATGGAGGATTCCCAGTCGACGACTGGCTTTGGAGGCCAAGTTTGAAGTGTGGCTTTCTCAGGAAAGATCATGGCAGATCGTGAGACCCAGAAGCTTGAAAGAAAGGACTTTTTCCGGAGGATTGTTGAGAAAGTGGATGGAGGGGTTTTCCAAACGGTCCTTTCGGAGAGACATAGTGATAGTGTGAGATTTGTCCGGATTGAAAGACATGTTCCACGTGTTGGACCAGTTTGTGATTTCACCCAGATCTGCAGTGAGCGAAGAAGCTGCTGCTTACCGGTCTGAGGGATGACCGATGGTATGGCAGAGGGGGGAGTCATCAGTAAAAAGATAAAGAGGATTTTCCAGAGAATGGGAGAGAGAGAGAGTAATTGGCATTTTACGTCATTATAAATGAAATTAACAATTCAGTTTCCCACAGATTCAAGAATCATGAAAGCATGGATTCAGAGTTGGGAACACGAAGCATGCCAGGGTAGTCATATACAAGTACAACTTCTCTTGGAAACGACTTTAATGCGAGAGGAGGCCATTTGACCCATCAAAACCTGCACTATGACTGCCAACCTGTGGTTTTGTTTGCACTCTATCCTTTTCATTTGCAGAATATAACAACCTCCAGCAATAAATGCCCTTGTACAATCTCTCCTTGAGGCTTCATGTTGAACATAGAATGTGAGGACCTGCGTGGAATCACAAAGCACACTTACAGGCCAAGGTTGTGTAGTAGTCTGTAGTATGGCTGCTGAGGAATAGGGTTGCCCTCCAGTGTCACACATCTGGAAAATGGAATGAAGACCTGTGTTTGCATCTGGTGAAAGGTCGGTTCAGGTGTTCACGACGAGCGGCATCCGAGGCAGTCATTCAGAATTTGATGCGTGCGCGTGTGAGTGGAGCGTTGCTTGCGATCACGATGAACGTACCTGAGAGCACCGCACTGCGAAAGCGTGGACACGATCACGCTGAAAACATTGTCGCTGATCCAAGCGTTCCAGAAACTGCAAAAAAGCCAAGATGCATTAAGATGATGATCCATGACCAAAAAAGGTGGAACAATGTTGATTTGTGAGGGAGCACACACCTGATGGAGCATAAAGTGGAAACAAATGGCAAACACGACTTGAGAACTTCCATGAAGTTCTCATTCAATCTCCAACCTGCACAAAGGAAACTTTATTTAATTTTTTTTCTCGATTTTAAGAAGAAAACAACAATATTAATGTATCCAAGCTGTTATTATCACCTGGTTATTAAAGTGAGCTATCACCTGGTTGTTTGACCTGGTGTAAAATTGGTGTAAAACCTGGTGTAAATTTGACCAGCTATCACCTGGTGGCCAAATTCCTGCCCTAACCTACAAGAGGGCATTGCATCGCAGCCGCAGCAGCACAGATTACTTATCCACCATTCTTACTGATGGATCACGAGATGATGGCATCTCGACAGAGAATTGGGGTTGAGGACTTTTGGTGGGGAAGGGGTATAAAGACTTGTAGTGGGGGAGGGAATTTGAAGATGTACAGTATGTATATCGGAATGTATATATGTGTATGTACATCAGACGTATATTCATCAATCACCACTTTTCTTGCCGCCACAAACCCGTTCATGTCTCACAACCTCGGATGTGCAATGCACAGATTTCTCTTCTTCGTCCATCATTTCCTTCGTACTCCGCCAGGATGCACGGCATGAAGGACGGGACTCGTTCGCCGATGCCGCGTTCCGTTGATTCAGAGCTCACCTCGCTGCTCATTGTGCTTCGACTACGAACCACCGTCCCTACAGGTAAAATGTGATGTTTCAAGAAACACGAGCTTCAGGATGAAAACAAATGAGTTTCGTCATTCCGAAGATGTTCTTCATTTATAAGATGGAGAAAAATTTTTAAGGCGTAATTATGACGTCATAGGTCACCTGGTTCCAGGCGCCATCCTGGAAAAACCGAAAAAATTTGCATCTCTATAATCTCCGAAACCACTCCACAGAAAAAAAAAATTACACATGGTTCATTGTCAAGTACTCCCCATGGGGAATAAGATTTGTTTATGATGATGTCATCACTTTCTTCATTATGACGTCATAATTCGACAAGCACCAACGCTTGATTCGATAAGTAATGAAAACTTTTTCTTTGCAACTGCTGGTCCAATTGACACGAAATTTTGACCATCGGTGGTGCGGCTCCTCCTGCAGGAATTTGTAATGATAATTATGACGTCATAGGTCATGTGGTGCAGGCACCATCTTGGAAAAATATTGCACCTCTATATGTCCAAAATTCTCCATGGAAAAAATTGAAACATGGCTTATTGTCAAGTCGTCCCCATGCGGAATATGATATGTTAATGATGATGTCATCGGTGCCATCATTATGACGTCATAATTTGACAAGCACAGCGCTTGATTCAATAAGTATGAAAAAAAATTCTCTGAAATTGTCGGTCCGATTGACATGAAATTTTGCACATCAATGCGCTTCCTCCTGTATAATTTTTTTAGTCATAATTATGATGTGGTTGGTCACGTGGTACAGGTGTCATCATGGAAAACCGAAAAACTTTGCACCTCCATATTTCCGAAACCCACTTCCTGGAAAAAAATTTCCACATGACGAATTGTCAAGTACTTCCCTTGGGGAATAAGGTTTATTCATGATGATGCCATCGGTGGCTTCATTATGACGTCATAATTAGAACACCTTGGGCAGTGCAGGTGACAATTCCCCTTCTTCAAAAAAATACTTTCTTAAAATACTGGACATGAAATTACTGCATTTCATTCAGACTAGAGTCCAGTTAGGATCCTAATAATTTGAACTTAAACACGTACAACACAAAATTATAATTTTTTAACACGTATAAATACAAAATGATATCTTTTTTTAAAACTAAAAATGTCATTCTTGTTTAACTGCAGGTTATACTTTCCTCTTTCGCTCAATGAGTTGGAATCAAAATTATATTTTGGCACCACGGGAGGAATGTCCTTGATTCCTGATCGGGCGCAGAGCTCTTATCTTCTAAATCTTGCTCAAAGTTTCCTGTGCACCGGTAGCCCTCTGTGGAACATCGTAACACAATATTTCATGACGTTTCAGAAAGTCAACATTCTTTTCGTGCTTTGCGGCAGGCAGATCGGATATGTACGGTATATGCGTGATGTGGATTTTTTTAAACCCACCTTGTTGTGATCGTTGTCCTCCTGAAGGATTCTAACTGGCCGATTGTGGAATCCTATTTGACTTCAGACAGAGTTTAACGTTTGTCCGATTTGATTATAAAATCCTACAAAAACCCTATCGACACTGATAAAACTGATGTCCACACAAGTCCTTCCTTGTGAAACAATTTATTTCCTAATTATACACCATACACTTCTCACCCTTGTACAATGAACTTAAGAATCCCCATTTGATTGCAATATTATTTGGTTCTATTTCATTTATTCTTACTTTAGTAAACAGTTAGACCAACCGTATTCAATTCACTTCTACATTACATCAGAGGGTTTTATTCTAACTTGGTACTTGGTCAGTTCCAAGGAGTACAAGCCACTGAGAAACTATACTTCCTCACGTGCTTGCACTGAGAACGATGTGCCTTTCAAAACATTTTATACTTCCATGAGAGAGAGGTTGGGGGATATTCACCCAGACTGTAGACGTGTCTTTTAGACAAAAAGCCACTTCGTACATTTTCTAAGCAAACGTTCATTTATCAGCTCGGCCACTCTGCTCCAGAACAACACATTTCTTATCATTTAGGGCAAAAGTCTTTTGGCCAGAAATGACAGCCAATTCAGTTTGCAGCATAAAAGTTACATTTCTGAAACTCTATTTGTTACAATTTTAAATACATTAATATAAATTTTTCCCCCACACATTTAATATAAATTGCGGAACCGAGATGTACATGCATGTGTGTATCGCGTATTTGTGTATGTGCAGTATGTTTATAGGAATGTATGGACATATATATATGTTTCATGTGTATGTTTGCATGTAAGTGTATTTAAAGTGCCTATAGAAAGTCTGCACCTCCTTTCAAAATTTTCACTGGTTTTTTTTGCCTTATAGCCTGGAATTAAGTTGCATTAAATCAGACATTTCCCACCTTTATATACACATCGTAACCCACAACTTCCAAATGAAAAACAAATTCCACAAATTTCCAAAAATTAATTAAAAAGTACAAAACTAGGATGATTGTCCACCCCCCCCCCCAAGTTAATACTTGCTGGAAGCACCTTTGATAGCAATTACAGGTGTGAGTGTGTTGGGATAGGTCTCTACCATTACTTGGCACACCTTGATTGGACAATATTTGCCCATTCTTCCGTACAAAACGGTTCAAGCTCAGTCAAGTTGTGTTGGGGAGCGTTGATGGAGAGCAATCTTCAATCCATGCCACAGATCTTCGATTGGATTTTGGTCAGGCTCTGACTGGGCAATTCAAGGACATTTATCTTTTGTCCTCAGCCATTCCAGTGTAGCTTTACCTGTGTGCTTCGGGTCGTTGTCATGCTGAAAGGTGAACTTCCGTCCCAATATCAGCTTTCTTGCAAAGGGCAGTAGATTTTCTTCGAAGATTTTTCTGTATTTTTGCTCCATTTTCCCTTCTTTCCTGAAAAGTGCCCCAGTCCCTCCTGATGAGAAACATCACCAGAACATGCTGTCACCACCATGCTTCACAGAAGGGATCTTTGAGTGATGTGCTGTGTTGGGTTAGTGCCAAACGTAACGTTTTACATTTAGACCAAAAAAGTTTAATCTTGATTTTGTCAGACCACAAAACTTTTTGCCACACGGCTTCAGAATCTCCGGAGTGTTTTTTATACCTCAAACGGGACTCAAGGTGGGCTTTTTGAGTAATGGCTTCCTTCTTGCCACCCGACCATGCAGGCCAGACTTGTTGAGTGTCTGGGATATTGTTGTCACAAGCACACAGTGAACAATCTTTGCCACAAAGGCAAGTAGCTCTTTCAAAAGTTGGCATTGGCCTCTTGGTGGCCTCTCTGATCAGTCTCCCCCTTGCTTGGTCATCCAGTTTGGAGGGACGGCCTGATCTCGGCAGGGTCTTGGTGGTACCATATGCCTTCCACTTCTTAATGATTGTCTTGAATGTGTTGCAAAGGATATTCAAGGTATGAAATATTTTATACCCATCTCCTGATCTGTGCCTTTCCACAACATTATCCCGATCCCGGAGGTCTCTTGAACGCTCCTTGGTGCTAATGGTTGAGTCTTTTACTGTGATATGCACTTCCCAGCAGAGGAAACCTTCAGGAACGGCTGATTTTATTCTGAAATAAAAAGAATCACTGCAATTTAACAGAGGCTTGATAATAATATGATACATACGTAATACGATAATATGAGTTTGCCAAAACTCCCAGGGTCTGTTGGCCATCTCGTCAGCCCACTTCTTTCTCCATTGAATGTTGGCTGGTCGAAGAAGAGGTTTTCTCCGAGCTGCTCTCTCCCATGGTAGCCCCGTTGATGAAGGTACCGCACGGCAGTTCTTAAGCTAATCTGGACCTCCGCTGCAACATCTGCCACCTTGCAACGGGGAGTTTTCTGAATGGACCGCTTGACAGCTCGAAGACATCTTTCTGAGGGCCCTGATCGATCCGAACGAGAAGCTGTGGATTCCTTGTCTTCGCTTGTGAATTGCACAATCAACCGATTGACCGTAGGAAGCGCAATGCCAAGGTTCTGAGCTATCTGACACTGGCTGACTCCACCTTCCGAATGGCCAATAATTCATCCTCTTGGAAAATCGGAAAGTTTGTGTGCTCCCTGGGTTCGAGCCATAGTTAATTGTCGTACAAGACCCAGGAACTCGTTTCTGAAAATAAATAGTCGAATATTAGTTCAAATCACTGAGTAAAACTGTTATACAGATGAAATGAAGAAATTTAAGTTGTCCATTTACTTCTGTCATGTCCTCTGTACAATTTCCAATTCGCTTCTCATTTCAATTTACAATGTTTCAACTCTAACCGTGTCCGTCATCCCGCCTGCTCCAGTTTCTTTACCTGCTCTTTACATCTCCACTGGGCCATGGTTGGATTCCCCTCGAAGACCCAGCAGCCGTGGCCTCCATGCCCACCCACTTGGGGTGTGCCCTCCGTCCGCAGGCTGCCTGCTGCAGCCTCCGCTCGGGACTCCCACGGGGTCCTTCCCTTTGCGTCTCAGTGCTCCCACTCCTGCACCAATGTCCATGAGGGACACTGCACAAATTTGCCTTTGCTGTACCACCTCCTTTCCTGAAAGGCTTGTGGGAGATTATTTTTGCACCCCAATTTGCCTGTTGGCCCCCATCCTCTCCAAGGGTTCCTGGGGACATCAAGCGCGCCCAACACTCCACCCAACGTTTCTGTTGAACACTCCGGGCCTTCAGGAAAGCCTGGAGAGAGCATTTATATTCATCCCTCTCCAATCTCCAGAGGCATGTTCGCATGCATGCTCAATCATGTGGCATCCCCTGCTCTCCCCTCGGCTTGCTCGGCGCATCCTGCGCAGGAGCCGTGCTCACATACTCACCACACACACACACACACACACACACACACACACACACACACACACACACACACACACACACACACACACACACACACACACACACACACACACGGAGTAGTGTTCGTTATGAGAAAATTGTGCTTCATTTCATTTATTTTGAGAACATTTTGGGGTTCCATCCACAATGTCGTTTGAGAAGAGTTTCAGAAATGCTTCAGATCTGCATCTCCAATCATACGTTGTGCCCTTTCATTGGTAAACCCTTACCATCGTTTTGAAGACCATCATGTTCGAGAGTGACTCTTTCCGCTGACATCACTTTCACTTCCTTCAGAAATTTATTCTGATTTCTCTTCCACGATCACCCAACCTTGAGTTTTGTCCAAGGGATGAAGGTTGCAGAAAACATGAAAACATCAAGAAGTGAGACTTGCTTCAAAAATTAATAAATAAGCAAATAAACAAATAAATATATACAAACAATGTTCCTAATTATCTCTCAACTGATATTATTATCCCAACACTTTTTGAAAAGGGGGGACATTGTAATTGGCTCCATCTGTCTGTCCGTCCGTCCGTCCGTCACACTATCTCCTCCTAATAGGCTGGGCAGAAATCCACCAAACCTGGTACTTATGAAACGATATGCAATCAACAATGGAGACATATGAAATGTGCTCCGATTTTTGGGGATTTGACTCCCCGGTTCATGCCCCAAGTTGGGGGGGACTTAAGGGTCACAGGGGTCAAAACGCAAAAAGGAAGTTATTTTTTAGAAGCTTGCCATTCTTTTAATATGTGTACTGGGATGCTGATATTTGGCATCGAGGTTCCTTTGGGATATATTATTGGTGTCATGAAGTTGAAATTAACAAATGATTAAAAAAAAAATTAATTTCAACCTAAGATTTGTGTCAAAGCCACCCAATGCTCGCCTTTTATACTTGACGCTTGCCATTCATTTAATATGTGTACTAGTTTACTTATTACAATATACGAATACATATATGGCTTTAAAATTATTTGGATCAGACTTCACTGCAATGCTTTATAAAAAATATTATTCGACGAGTCTTTTAAAAACGATAAATGTATAAACAGGCGAGCATTGGGTGGCTTTGACACCAACTCTCTGGTTCACTTTCAACGTCAACCATCAGGTGAATAATCAGTGAAAATGTCCTCAGGTTCTGATGAACCTTAATGAACCAGCAAATGCAATCACGTGATGCACTTCCAAGAAGCACTGGAAGCTAAATTCAAAGAGAGGCGTAATATAACAACGGCCTGCGTGCGATGTGACAGCAGCAACCATTGTGCTTTGGTGGACCTCTTCACTCGAGATGTCTGTAATGTTGAACGTTTTTGATTCCACAGAATCCAGGAGAGACCGATGTGATGTTGGAGACACCAGCCCAGAAAAGGAGAGCAGTGCTCCATTTATCTGCGGACAAAGGCCTCGTGGTTGTGAGCAGTTCTCATTTCTCAAGGAATGACTCGGAACAATGGAGGATACCCGGTGTGTGACTGGATTTGGAGGCCAGCTTTGTTACGTGGAAAGGTCATGACTGATGATGAGGCCAAGAATTTCGAGAGACTGGACCTCTTTCAGTGGAAATCCATGCGAAGAGGCGGGTTCGTTTGACGATCCTTCTGGAGCGGCAGGGTTGATTTGCCAGGATTTGAAACTATTCCATTTTTCAGATCAGCATCTAAATTCCAGATCAGCAGGAAGAGAGAGAGAGAGAGAGACTCAGCTGCCGTCAGTCCAGCAGTGGGATGGGGGCACTGCACACAATTGGAGAGGTCGTTTTTGTAGATGATGAACAAAATGGAACCGAAGACACCACGTTGGTGTCGCATCCGCTGGTAGGGAAAAAAAGGAGAGGTTTCCATTGAGAGCAACGTGTTGATGGTGTGGGTGGGAAGAAGTCAGGAAGTCAGGTGTGAAGATGGCCTTGTATGACGAGAGGTTCACCTATTATTTGAAACTTTGCTGATGGAGGAGCAGCAGCTTGTCCGCAGTGGAGTGAATGGGACAGAATCCACACTGACGGTCAGAGATGGAGCTGCTTGAAAACAGGAAACACTTGGACATCAGAAACAATGATGGATTCTCTGACTGTACTTGTAATTGGAAGCAAGCTCACCGGACTCTCGTTGCTATGGAGTCTGTTTTGCACCCTTTGGTGGATGGGAGTGACTTCCATGCGGTCAAAGGAGGAGGACCACATCGAAGAGGAGAAACAAGAGCAGCAGAGCATATTTGAGAATACAGGAAATAGTCATCGGGACCCGCAGCCGAAGGAGGCCGAGGCCGGTCCCGACTTTCTGTAC
The DNA here is from genome assembly GCF_056783735.1 of Eptatretus burgeri. Taxonomy (NCBI): domain Eukaryota; kingdom Metazoa; phylum Chordata; class Myxini; order Myxiniformes; family Myxinidae; genus Eptatretus; species Eptatretus burgeri. Next base: position 2,745,014 of record NC_140980.1, read on the forward strand.
CTTGTCAGGTGAGGGTTTGGTGCACCGGATTTGGACCCCAACACCTCTCAGACCCCCTCCACTCCTCCGTTCTCCGAGGTCTTTGTCATCAACCAAAGACAGTCAATCAGACGAAACTCTGAAAAGCATTTTCCGGATTATCTATGGATTGTGAAACCCCATTTCGTTCCACACAATGACAAGAGTTGCCTCGAAGTACACTGACATGGATATACCAGGCAGGTGCTGCAGTTCCCCCGACCATTCACCCCCACGAAGTCATAACACCACCCAGCCGTCCCGAGCCCTCGGTAATGAGAACTGGTGAACAGGCAGGAAATAAAAAAAACCAGCAAACACACGTTCAATTCGAAGAGGAAATTTAACATCAAAAACAATTTTTACCACAAAATACAAGCCACAGCTCCAGGACGGGCCGGTTCAAAAAAAAAAAACTGTTTCAACGTCATGACGTCACGCGCTCAACGGCGTGACGTCATTTGCGCGCAGCCGACCAACGTGAATAAACGTGATACGCCGCGTCGTTCCATCAACTCGGATTAATGTGCTTTAGTTTTAGTTTCCGATGAGAATGATATATATATATATATATATATATATATATATATATATATATATATATTTTTTTTTTTACTACATTTGTTACAAACATATTTTCGAGAACAATTCGAAATCGCGCGCACTTATTGAGCTGGTATTGGCAAAGAGGAATATAAAACAAGAATCTTTGTGGTGGATCACGACGCATTTTATTCCTCCGAATAGCAATGTCCAAGCAAAAGTCTCTGAGGTCTTTGTTCCGAGTTACACGTTGAAATCATTCCAGAGCTATAACGTCATCTGACGTAACTTCCTGTCGTTAAGCCCCGCCCTCGCGGGGTGAATCGATCGGTTGCGGACGCACGTGCATATCCGTATTATTATTATTATTATTATTATTACATTTTGTCTGTATTTTCTCTGGAAACCGCTCGTCGGATTGACACTAATTTTTCACCAGACGCGCAACTTACTCATGCAGAATGTTTTAATGATAATTATTATGATGTCATAGGTCACGTGGTGTGGCAGTCGGGTTGGGAAAAAAGAAAGGGAGCAACGTTGGACCTTTATAATCTCTGAAACCGCCTCCATGGAAAAAGTTGAAAATCAGACCCGTCAAGTACTCCCCATGGGGGAAGAAGTGATTAAAAAAAAATGATGTCAAAGGTGCCTTCGTTATGACGTCATAATTGCACACGTCGAACGCTACATCCGATCAGTATGAACATTTTTGAGAGTCATCTTTGGATAAATTGATCAACACAAAAAATAATTATGACGTCATTGGTCATGTAGTTCGGTAGCCATATATATATATATATATATATATATATATATATATATATATATATATATATATATATATATATATATATATATATATATATATATAATTGTTTAAATTTCAAAATTTTTCTCTGAAACAGCTGAACAGATCGAGAATAACCTTCACAGGTATGACCACCTGTCCATGAGGAACGAAAAGTCCCGTCGGCTGTCACGTGGTTTGGCAGCCACATTGGATTTACCCAAAAACCTTTTTAAAATCTTCTTCTCCAGAACGGCTGAACAGATCGAAGGGAAACTTCACACACATTTCCTGGACCTTGGGAATACCGGCGTGTTCATGAATATCATTGATTGGTCAAATGGTTTGGAAGCCGTTTTGGATCGAAGGAAAATATTTTTTTAACTATTTCTCTTGAACAGCTTCATCGATTGATGTGAAATTTCACAATTATGATCTCGCAGTGAATGGGGGAATATATGTTATAAATTTCGACTTGATTGGACGCAGGGTCTGACGGCCAGAATATTTATATATATTTTTTGAATCTGTGTTCTTTTTAAATTTTTATTTATTTAATAAGGCTCACTTGGCTGCACCTGGATGGCTTTGAGGGTAGCGGAGTAGCAATTGCAAACCCCAGTCCTTTCCAGGTTCCTCCTGGTGACTTCATCTCTGTTGTTTTTTTGTTTTTTTTGCTTGTTCGGGTTCCTTCTGAAGACTCCAATGCAGTCCCTATTTTATGTGGTCTTCCGTTTGATTTGAATTTCTTTTTTTTTTAATTACAATTTTGGCACCAGAAGAGTTGGCTCGCACCAAGTCCTATAACCCCGACACTATACCCCATCCACTCTCTTCTCCACTTCCTTAACCTCCCCTCTACTTTCATCCCCTTCGCTCCCCTCGCCTCCCCCACAATCGCCCTGGTTGTTTGTTATTGTCTTTCTGTTTCACCCACAGATAAGGGTGAAGCAGAGGGGTGAGTTTTCCATTGACACTCTCATGCCTTGATCTTCATTGCCCGGCCTGCGAGCCACCGGCAGTCCCTGGTGGCCGAAAGTGCGGCCGATATATAATAAGCAAATGTGAAAACACCCCATAATCCGCCATAAACGCTGTCAAATTGACCCGTTGAAAAATGAGTAATGAATGAGTGCTGGAATCGGTCGACGGAGGTGACGGAGTGTGAAAGTTGAAACTCCATTACCCCGGCTATCCATTCCTTCACCCTACCTGCAACAATTCTCAGGTGTGCCATTTCTACACATTTCCTTCTGGACGGAAAGACTACTCTCTCTCTACAATCCCAGGTATTCCACACATCAAACATCCATCACAGTAATCGTGTTTGAGTTTTGCTGTAAATTATATTTCTTTCTCATTCATTGGTTTTGTGAAAGTTCCTTCCTTGTCCACAAATGGTAGATTATGGACAGAAATCCTTTATAAAATGGATTATGGTAGTTTTCATTCTCTGAAATATTTACACTTCCATTGTTTTTGATTTGTCGAATGTAAAATATTTCAGTCGAAGAGGGCAAACCTTGTTGCATCAATCGAGATGTAAGTTGTGTGCGTCTTCATCGATTGAGTATGATTTTCGGTTGTGGGTTTTGTGGGACCTTCAAGGGGACAAGACGTGATTTGCGAGGTCTGCTGGAGGCAGGATTTCCAGCTCACATCTTGGCACCTGGAGGAAGGTGTCGACTCATGATTCTTGAATGTGAGAAGGTTGACAAGTGAGGTCGGGCTGCCAGGTGAGTCATGGTGAAGAGAGGGGTTGAGGAAGCAGAAAGTAACTTTCGTTCTGCAACTTCAAATCCCTCTCTTCAACATGAACATTCAGCTGCATGTTCTTCCGAGCATTTTTTGACGTTATTCTTCATCATCGAGGGATACGACCACAACAAATTTTTCAAGTTTCTAAAGTACTCAATTCTCATGCGATTGACAAGAAATTTGAAGAGGAGTTGTGTGAGAGGGAAGGACAAAACAGTCGGGGAACAGAGACATGAGGAGATCTGTGGAAGGAATTGGGATGGGGCGGAGGACATAGGGTAAACAAGATGGACACAACATGGTCTTTCAGGTCCTTACACGACAGGGAATTTCAGGAAGGAAGGCAGGGAATTCGAAGCTGGGTTTGGGGTGGATTAGCTTGAACAGAAAACATCATGGTTTTGGATGGGGGAAGACAAGACATGGTGGGGAACAGCTTTTTTGAAGACCTGGAGGGAAGAATAGGATTGAAGAGAGTGTGGGAGTTTGTTCCTAAGGTGGGGAAAAAGAGGAATGGAATGAAAGAGTGAGCAGTGATTCGTGATTTTGGTAGTTTTAGCAGAAGGGGCTTGCTGGCGGACCTTGAGCGCCATGCAGAAAAAATGGGGACGACATATCTCAGACCGAGAGGGCCGGAGAGGAGACGGTGGAAGACAGAAACATCACCGACGTCAGGGTGTCAGACCGTGTCAAAAGCACGTGATATGTCTCGGGATACGACTCTCATTTCATGTCCGGCATTGAGGACCTCCATCCATTGTTGGGAGAGCAGAAGCAGCATATCCAGGGTAGAGTGACCTGGTCTGAAACCAAATTGATGATCATAAGTTAGGCCATTGGAGAAGAGGAAGGATTTCATGTCCGAAGCGATGATGGATTTCATAACCTTCCTGATGATTGGGAGAAGCTTGTCCATGAGCTGAGCCCAGTATTTTCATGAATTGGTACCAAATTGCGGGATAAAACGAGACACTGCTTTTTGGATAGGTCATGACCTATAGTTTGAGAATTTATTTGCTTGCCAGCTCAAACGCGTAGCTTTCTTGGAGAAATCCGCTCGAGGGGGCACTTCAAGGAGGTTAAAATACCGATTTTTTTTTTTGGGGGCATATTTGTTAACTAGATGCCATGTAAAATTGTTCTAACTTCAGTGTCAAGCTGAAACTGAACTGAAAAGGGTAAAGAAAGGGAAATTTATTTGAATTTTTTTGCTGAAATGAGTTGAAATTTCAAATTTTAAACGCAATTTTCTCCAGTTTTTGTTTTCTTGAAGCCAGTAACTTCATCGACCAATTCCTAAAATATTGCTGTGCAGAATATACTGAGAGGTTTTGTTTGGTCTAATAACATGTTAGTTAAAATTTGAGGCATGTGTTAGCGTCAAAAATTAACTGGCCGGGGGAGGGGGGGGTAGGATGTTTTCGAAGCTGTAGAAGTTTGACGTGATATCGACATTAAATTTGTACTTGTAACTGACTGTGCATCACAGACATCCTTGCCATCACTGTATAAATCACTGAAGTCCTTAATCTTCATCATCACTTTCATCGTTATGGGAAGACTCATCATCAGAAACGTCCAGAACGAAGTCACTGTCCTTCGTGTTGCTGCAATCCTTTTATCGGCATTCGTCCGTACATGGAAGGTCATTGTCTAAGCAAACGCAATCACCAGGTTCGCACGCTTTGCGGCACTCACAGAACATGAAGTCCAAAACTACCTGTGATCCAACATATTTCAAGTCGACCATCGTCAGTTGTGCGCCAGCCATGGTTTTCTGGAGCAGGCACATAAGGCTTTGGATCAAGGGATCGTCTCCATACAGCGGCCTGGTAATTTGCTCTTAGCATGTGTTGGTTAAGGATGTCTGCACACGATGGTAGTTGCCCGGATTCTACAACACCCTTTTTAGCGCGCCATAGATTGAAGCGTAGAGCGTTCACTTCTGCATCATGGGTTCGGGACGCATACAGCTGGTATGTAAATGCCTGCAGAGTATCAACAACATCCCTATTTAATGTCCATTCACTCCCCAGCTTAGACAATGCATCCAAGAACTCCTTATTTTCCTCGCATCAACTTCAGTCCCTTGATCTTGCCCGTACCTGAGAATGCACTGACCGAATCGCACCCTGTGAATGCGTGTAGACCCAGCGACGAATTGCCATGTAGTCCTATTCTCGCTTCAATCGTGTCAATGCTAAAGAGTCGAATCCTTCCCTTAGACGAAAGTCGCATACATAAGCGGGTGCTGATATGAGCATTGAATGCCAAGAGAAGCTCAAGAAAATCAGTGTCTTTGGCAACGATGACGACTGATTTGAAACCCGATCGAGCAGCGTGTGACGCATGGAGTAAAACCCTAGTGTCCGCTTCCTCATGCGCCGAATCAAGTTCACGCACTTCCATCAAAGTATCCTGCGCAATTCGGAGGCATTTCGAATCAGCTGTTACGTAGAGTTCTTTCTCACCGATCAATGATTGTCTCTGCTGCCGGTCATTGGCCATCTTGGACGCCATTTTGGATTTCCAACTGATTTTGATCATCAGCAACGACACCTATACAATGTCTCACGACTCTCACAGACGACCAGTATTCATAGCATGGGTCAACATCCGTCAGGTTTTGATTATGCTGGAAAAAATAGAATTTTTTTTAGAAAATCGCATTTGAAATTTGTAATTTCGATTCATTTAAGCGAAAAAAATTGAAACAATTTGTCAAAATTTTACCTTTTACATGACATATAAAGCCTCCAACTTGATTTAGGATGATTGTCCATTGCATCTAGTTGCAAAATCTGCAAAAAAAAAAGAAAATC
>NC_140980.1:2755944-2784508 GCF_056783735.1 Eptatretus burgeri
TTCCTGCCTCGTGCGGTCACACCGGACTTCAACCACCACGGTGGGACTCGAACCCACGTTCCAAAAATCCACGGGCCCACGACCCTGGATGCTCGGCCTCCACCACCACGATGAGCCACCGCGAAGGACCGCAGACCACGTTCGCAGACCAAGCCACCACGAGGAGCCACCGCAAAGGAATCGGCCACAATCACTGCAGTACACTCCTCTTCTTAGAGCAAAAAGGCCACGAAGACTGCCGTACACTGGTCCTGACAACCGCTCGACTCTTCTTGCCAGGTCCGAGGGACTTCTTCCCCTCCCACTCGCCTCCTGATTGGACGAGGGGGTGTCAGGCGATCAGTGGCCTCCCCTCATCGGTCGGGCCGAACACTCCATCTGGCTAAGGCGGAGTCGCCCTGAGATGATGAGCGAAGAACGAAGGAGATTTGTTGGCGATATTAAAAAAAACTGACTCTGAAAGAAACCCGCAGCGCACACATTAAATTAACCCATTAGTCAGAAGGACGGGACCCTAACTATAAACACATACTTATCGAAACAACTGAACTGTGGGGACTGCTGTCTGTTTGTGTGCAAATGGCTGCCAGATTCGTAACACGAGCACCAGCAGAGATACTACCGTGGCTCGCACGCATGGCCCATTTAAATGGACATGTGTGCAAGAGGGGGACAGTGAGGCAAGTACAGCAATCATGGTACTCACCAGGAATTGGGAAAATAGCTGAAGGAGTCTGTAGAAGCTGCCAGGTATGTCAACAACACAACCAACAACAAAAAGGTCAGACAAGGGAGCCGGGAGCTCACCCGGCCCCTGGGGTCCTTTTGCGCACCTGCAAATAGACTTCATAAATATGCCTCCATCATGCGGGTTCAGAAATGTCCTGGTGGTGGTAGACATGTTCACTAAATGGGTCGAGGCATACCCATGTGCAAAGGCAGATGCCACCACCGCGGTGAAGCACCTGTTGAAAAGCTTCTTCTGCCGATTTGGTATCCCCCACAAAATATCACACGATCAAGGGGGACGGACACTTTACGGGGGAAGTGACACAGGCGGCATTTAAGGCGCTGGGAATTAAACAAGCATTCCACTGCGTTTATCACCCACAGTCAGCAGGTGCTGCAGAACGACAAAACGGAAGCCTACAGAACAAATTGGCAAAAATAACAACGGAAACGGGGTTAAAATGGCCAGATGCATTACCCTCGGCACGAATGAGCATGCGATCGACAGTGAACCGGAAAACAGGGTTATCCCCTGACGAAATACTCATGGGAAGGCCGATGCGGCTGCCCGTGACTGCCCCCACCAACATGAATAAGCTGGATATTACAATGATGGACGAGAACTTGCTGACATTTTGTGAACAGCTCTCCAGGATCGCAAGAACGATCCACACAAGGGTGAAAGAGGCCTTACCCAAACCAGTGGAGAAGCCGTACCATACCTTCCAGCCGGGAGACTACGTACTGATGAAACATTTCACGAGGAAAACAGCCTTGGAACCTTTCGGTGGAAAGGACCAGGAAAGGTGGAAAGGAAAGAAATTCCAGGTACTACTGACTACCCCGACTTGCAATACCAACAGAGAAGGGGGCAACATGAACAACATTTACCTTACCATGACCACGATTCTTTTCGCACTTGTTTGTACGTGGATGATTCACAATATAGAGGGCAAGCAGGATAGTGAAGGAACCACTGATGATGTGAGAACTGTCATGATGGGAAAAGGGAGGAAGAAATTTGGCCAGGTGGATTTAAAAGTTGGTGAAAGAAAGAGACGAGAAATAACCCTGCATGAGGAGGTGGCCGATCATCCACTGAACACCGATCTGGCACTATCTTCACAATACGCCAGGGCAATGAACAAAAATAAATGTTGGGTGTGTTCACACCTCCCACGCTCCTCAAAACATGGATTGCCCTTGTTCACAATCCCATGAAAGGGGGAGGACATGTGTGGGTACTTAGTACGTAGACAGGATAGACCAGTTTTAACTAAAGTAAGAAAGACACCAGCATCGGTACGAGGAAAAATAGCGGAAATAAGGAGCAATTGAGGAAAAGGAAGGGACAATTGTACGAATTATGAGCATTGGTATTACCCTAAGTACAGAACTATAAAGCTGAAAGTTGTGATTCAGGGCCCCCTGAGAGCAATAAAGGTGACAGACTATGAGGGGTTAAAAAAGGGGGGAGGGATGAGAAAAGTACCCTCCACATTTTCAACTCATGCACGAACAAGTTGGACTAATTTGCCTCGTTAGAAGACGGGGTACGGGACTTTACCTTGGAGATTCAACGTGTCAATATTATGCTGAACAAGGTAGCGACATAATTACCATTAAAGGACGGATTAACGGGACAACCATACCTATAAAAGGACAACTAAATAACTTTTTGGAACCTCAGGCACCTTTGAATGGTACGTACTTTGTGTGCGGATATAAGGCATACTCATGGCTGCCAGTGGGATGGACAGGATCGTGCTGTTTGGGATACGTATTACCCAGGATTCGGATCACTAACCACTCACCATTCATGCCACAGGCCAGACCGAAAAGAGCCATTTCAGAAGTTGAGAGGTTTTTCCTGATTGCATTTCCTCCTTATGGAGCTGCCAAGAGTGCAAGGGAAATGATCAACATGGCAGCATCATTGGAGAAACTTGCTATTTCCACTAGCGAGGGATTTCACAAGACAAGTGCGGAGCTCGTAGCTGTGCAGACGACAGTTATGCAAAACCTCATCGCTCTTGATGTGATGTTACCAAAAGGGGGGGGGGACTTGTCAGTCCGAGGGGGGGGGGACTTCCCGGCGTTAGTTCGTCATAGGGGCGGAATGCTGCACATACATCCCAGACAATTCAGAAGAAATTGATAATTTGGCGAACAAAATTAAAACCGAAGGTGCAAAATACCATGACTTCAATAAATGATGGTCAATGGGATCTTGGCTGAAGGGAATATTTGGCAGCTGGGGAGCTTGGATCATCCACTGGCTGTTCATAGGGCTTATGATCTTTGCAGCTGTTGTCGTTATCATTGCTTGTATTAAGGCTTTAATTAGGGAATGCGTGAGACAATGTGCCTCAGCAGCAAAGAAGACAACAACAGCGGAGACCGAGATGGTTCTGAAGAATACCGCGGTGGTCGCCGTAGTTCGGCCACAGCCACCACCTCTGCCTAACATTATAATTACACCTCCCTCTCCAGTATTGCACACCCACTCCCCACCCTCAGAACCCGATGAGGAGTATATTGTTGTGGTTACCAAATTCGCAAACCACCATTCAGGTCCCTTAGGTGAGATATCTCGGTAAGTACATGTGTAGTTAGGCCCAAACCCGTTGTCTAGTGGGAATAAATGTTATTCATGCGTGCTGCGACTCTTCAGGATAGCCGTTTTTCTTTTACTATCTTTATTTTGGACCAACCGCCATTGTTACAACCACAACATCAACCACCCACCGCGGCGCCGCTTCACGTCACACCTCGCAACCGTCGCATCGCCACCGTTCTTGCGCCGCTTGTGGGTACCGGTGTTGGACTCGTGCAGGGCGCGCGCCGAACAGCGTGTACAAAACCACGGATTTTCCACTTCAAAAACGGATCAAAAACGACACACGCCCACTTTTGTTCCGTCCAATCGGTGAGTGAGGGGCGATTTGGCCCCGCCCCCAGGGAGTTGGAGGGCGATCGATATATGCAAATTTATGGATCAAAAAGCATTCACGCCCACTTTTTCTCGGGCCAATGGGGAGCGAGGTGAAAGGTCGAAGGGAGGGGGTCAAAGATGAGAGAGCGAAGCCACGGGGCTGATATAAGCGACCGCGTTCGTCAGTCAAGAAAACAGAGAGTTAAGACTTCGCGGGCGGTGGAGTTGGGAAGAAGGAGCAAAAAGGAGCTGGTCGCCGTCGTGTGCGTTGGAGTCGGAGCGGAGGGGACGGAGCTGTGGAGAGGCGGCGAGGGCAGACGAGGGGGTGCTCGCGTCGTGCAGGGAGCTGCACCCCAGGGAGGCCGACAGCGCGACCTGGCCGAGGTGGAGACGCTCGTCGCGGGACTCGAGGCAGAGTAGGACTCCTCTATACCCCGAGCATCAGCAACCCCCTCCTGTTTCCCCCCGCGCTGAGATAGTGCGACCAAGGGGGCCCCTTTCCCACCCCCTACCAGACACTGCCCGCGAGGCCCGCGGAGTTGAGGCACCATCGCCGCTCCGCGTCTCATCACCAGACGGGTAGGCCCGACCCGGTCTCGGCCTCAGGCCCGCCTCATAATTGAGGGTATTCTTTTCCTTGGTTTTGGGTATGTGTTGTCGGCGCTGTCTGTGAAGTAAAATTGTATAAGTGTTGCCGTGTGCTCGCGTAATCGGTAGTAGATCTGCATTGTCGCATTTGCTTTTTGTGTAAATTGCATTGTGTTTTTCTTTTCTGTGTGCTTTTGGTGGAATTGAATATGTGTGCTTTCCGTTCATCGCGAATAAATGTGCTTTGTGTTGGACTGTTTCCCGCTTCGCTTCGTCATTTCCTTCATTGAATCCTCATCTTGCTTCACGTAAAGGGTTGGTAGTGGGCTGAATACGCCCGATAATTAATCGAACCGTCGAGGTCGACGAATAACACCGCTCGGTTATCCCGATAGTACGGAACGGGTCGCTTAAGTGGCCCGTGTCCGAAGTCGACCTGCGGCGAGGTGCGATCGCCCGGTCTACCCTCCGTGTGGGTACTAAGGTAGGTCGAATTTGGCGAGCAACCCTATCCCACGCGGGGGCTGATTGGCTCGATCGCGGTGAGACCGAAAGGTCCACCCGTGACTGGTTCCCGGCGTTAGTCCGAGAGGGTCACGACTGGATTGTCCGTCCGGTGGGCGACGTGCCGCGATTCGAGTTACGTGGCCGTCAGCACGCCGGCGGGCGCGAATCCGCAACAATATCATACCTCTCGCTCCAGAATTGTGCACCCCACCCCTACCCTTAGAACCCTATGAAATGTATCGTGGACCTGATGTGGCCGTTGACCCACTGCCTAAATTCACATTGGATGAGTGCATCCAATTACTTGCGCCAATGGAGAGGATGGGAAGGAATACTTTGTAAACATTATCCTGAAAGCAGATGTTGGGATTTGTCCCTTCTTCATGCTCTTACTCTGGCTTGCAGTGAGCCAGACTATATTCATGCTTGCTGCTCATAAACAACACTGTGGAGATAAGAATGTGGTTATCCTTGAGCAACCCTGTGTGAGCAGCTTGAGGGAGTAACTTTACTTCCTCTTTATCTTTGCTTAATTTACAATTGCTGAAAGTATTATCCATTTGCTGCGAACTTGCTAAAGGCTTAGGAGTGATGGTGGGCCGGCTGGGCGGTAAGCAGTGGCCTGTTGACAGGTTGAGGGGGTGCAGGGGGAGCCCCCGGCTGATATGGAGCCACTTAGAGTTGTTGAAGAGTGAGTTCCTCCTGGAAAGAAGCCGCTGTCCGCTATCCTGCCGCTCCGCGAATACTCCATCTTGCGAAATGTATTTGCTTACGGTGCAGCGTTTGCTACTTTTACACATTGTTCCAAAGTAACAACAGGGGGGAATGTGGAGACCCGGAACGTGTCCCAAATAGTCACCAGTGTTTTCTTTTCTTTGCAATGTTGCACAATAGAAATGTGGGACGGATGGCCCTGAGTTATTTGCTCCACATTTCTTTTGCACAGTAGAGATGTTGGACGGACAGCCCTGGGTTATTTGTCTCTGATCAGCGAAAGGGGTTTGCTTGTTCAGCTAAATGCCAGGCTGGTGGAAGACAAGCTGGGGAAAAGAGGAAGCCTGTACTTTCTCTTGACCACAATAACTCGGAATCGTAGAACGGGTAAACCACAAGATGAATCTTGCTTGACATGCAGTTACACAGGGGTTAGGGTAAAGAAAACTAAATATATGCAGGACTGAAGTTGAGCTGGTCACAGTTGGTCGATGCGAACGACTGTACGTTCCTAGCCACTCTCCATGTGCGCATATGTTTGATGTGTAATAAACTCTTCTTTCCCTAAAGATCGGTGTGGACAGAACTCGATCTCAACAGAATGAGATTGAAGAGAATGTGGAAGATGGTTCCACAGGTTCCACAATAAGGAATGAATGAGTGCTGGAATAGGTACACGGAGATGACGGAGTGTGAAAGTTGATACTCCATTACCACGGCTAACCATTCCTTCACCCTACCTGCAACAATTCTCAGGTGTGCCATTTCTACACATTTCCTTCTGGACGGAAAGACTACTCTCTCTCTCTCTCTCTCTCTCTCTCTCTCTCTCTCTCTCTCTCTCTCTCTCTCTCTCTCTCTCTCTCTCTCTCTCTCTCTCTCTCTCTCTCTCTCTCCCTCTCCACAATCCCAGGTATTCCACACATCAAACATCCATCACAGTAATCGTGTTTGAGTTTTTTTCTGAAAATTAAATTTCTTTCTCATTCATTGGTTTTGTGAAAGTTCCTTCCTTGTCCACAAATGGTAGATTATGGACAGAAATCCTTTACACAATGGATGATGGTAGTTTTCATTCTCTGAAATATTTACACTTCCATTGTTTTTGATTTGTCGAATGCTAAATATTTCAGTCGAAGAGGGCAAACCTTGTTGCGTCATTCCGGATGTAAGTTGTGTGCGTCTTCATCGATTGAGTGTGATTTTCGGTTGAGGGTTTTGAGGGACCTTCAAGGGGACAAGACGTGATTTGCGAGGTCTGCTGGAGGCAGGATTTCCAGCTCACATCTTGGCACCTGGAGGAAGGTGTGGATTGATGATTCTTGAATGTGAGAAGGTTGTGAAGTGAGGTCGGGATGCCAGGTGAGTCATGGTGAAGAGAGGGGTTGAGGAAGCAGAAAGTACCTCTCATTCAGTTTCTTCAACCCCTCTCTTCAACACGAACGTTCTGCTGCATGTTCTTCCGAGGATTTTTTTTCGTGATTCTTCAGCATTGAGGGATACGACTCCAACCGATATACAGCCCGATATCTCAAAAAATTTTGGACAGATATGCACGACAGTTGTTGGACAGGTTGGGTGGATGACAAGGACGAAATGATTCGATTTTGGTGAAGAGCCAGATTGGAGAATTTTAATATTTTAAAAAGTGATCCTTCACGTATTGATAAATTGGTCCAAAAACGATTTATCGCACAATATCTCAGAAAGTTGTGGATGAGTTTTGGCAAAAAAAAAAAATTAGATTTTGGTTCAGGTCAGAATCCAGTTGCGGCCTCTCGGTGGGATAAAAAACCGGAAACCGCTCAGCCTCGTGGAGGGATGTGCTCCACTGAGGGCCTTCTAATTGCCCTCACCGATGGAGAGGGTGTTGTGTTTGGGTCCATTTGTTACTTGCAAAATCGAACATGTTTCAAATACATAAGTCAGTCAATGTTATTCTGTCTGTCTGTCTGTCTAATTATCGCCAACATGTCACAATTCCAAGCTGATCATCACAAAACTTCATCACATGGTCGAGTTTGTTTTGAGCAAGAAGCCTGTTGTTTGTGAGGTCGAAAGGTCAACATTGGCCAAAGGTCAACAAAACTTTTAAGTTTCTAAAATCCTCAATTCTCATGCGATTGACGAGAAATTTCAAAAGGAGTTTCAGATCAGCTTTACTGAATTTAACCACCAATTACTTTTGTGGTCAAACTCAGGCAAAAGGTCAACACAGGCCAAGTTTCTAAAATTGTGAATTGTCATCCGATTTACTTGAAATTTGAAGAGGGGTTGAGAAGGACATTTGATGAGGAGTTGTGGGAGAGGGAAGGACAAAACAGTTGGGGAACAGAGACATGAGGAGATCTGTGGAAAGGAAAGGGATGGGGCGGGGTACACGGGGTAAACAAGATGGGCACGTCATGGACTTTCAGGTCCTTACACGACATGGAATTTCAGGAGGGAAAACAGGGAATTTGATGGAGGTGGGTTTGGGGTGGATTAGCTTGAACAGAAAAGATCATGGTTTTGGATGGGGGAAGGTAAGAGATATGGGGAACAGCTGTTTTGGAAACCTAGAGGGAAGAATGGGATTGAAGAGAGTGTGGGAGTTTGTTCCAAAGGGGGGAAAAAGAGTGAAGGTAAGCAGTGATTGTAGATTTTGGTAGTTTTACCAAAAGGGGGGTGCTGGTGGATCTTGAGCACCCTACAGAAATATGGGGGGGTGGGGACATATCTCAGACAGCCTCATCATGGGAGATCCCAATGATCCTGAATGCCTTGGTTTCCACAGCGTGAAGCCGAGAAAGGTGAGAGGTGGGAGCAGCAGCCCAGAGGGGAGAGCAGCACTCCATCAGGCTGCGGATGACACTTTTTATGTGGTCAGCAGCTCAGGTGGGCCATGCAAGGGTTTTGCACGATGGAGGATGCCCAGTCGGCGACTGGCTTTGGAGGCCAGCAAGGAAATGTGGATTTCCCAGGAAAGATCATGGCAGATAGTAAGGCCCAGAAGCTTGAATGAAAGGACTTCTTCCAGAGGATTGTTGAGAAAGTAGATGGGGGCGGGGAGGGGGGTGGTTCCAGATGGTCCTTTCGGAGAAACAAAGTGAGGGTGTGAGATTTGTCAGGGTTGAAAGACATGTTCCACGTGTTGCACCAGCTTGTGATTTTATCCAGATCTGCAGAGAGTGAAGAGACTGCGCTTGCCGATCTGAGGGATGACAAATCGTATGGAGGAGTCATCAGCAAAAAGAGATAAAGAGGATTTGCCAGAAAGTCGGAGAGATCATTGATGAAAACCAGAAAAAGAACAGGGCCCAGAACGCTACCTTGAGGAACTCCAGCCTGGACAGGAAGAGGGGATGAAAGAACTCCATTTAGGGTCACACATTGACTGCGACAGGAGAGGAAGTCTGCGAGTCATGAGTGGACATGTCCTTGGATACCACAGGAAGAGAGTTTGGTGAGCAGGTCAGGGTGCCAGACCGTATTGAAGGCACGAGATATGTCTCGGGATGTGGCTTTGATTTAATGTCTGACATTGAGGACCTCCATCCATTGTTGGGAGAGCAGAAGCAGCATATCTTGGGACGAGTGACCTCTTCTGAATAACCAGTAACAAGTTGCTTTTCATGTAAAATATAGAGTATCCGGATCGTCTTAAATGCTGACCACCTGGAGGCTACCTGTTGAGTGAGGGTACCTGTTGAGAACGACTCTAATGAACATTTAAATATATGTATTCTGACATTTGCTTTAAAGTTTCGAAAAGTTCACGTTACTATTGAAAGGTTATCCTTTTAAAAGTTTAGTTATTTCGTAAATACACTGAATACTCGCTATTGGCTACTTCAAGGTCACGTGACGAAATACTTTGAATTCCGTGCCTCGTCGGCGCACTCCCAAGATTTGTAAACACGTCTGTTCTCCTTTTGAGGACCACAAGGGAGCAATGCTGGTTCATCCAGACATTCAGGCCGACGGAATCGACGAGACGGGTGATTGCATGCAAGAGTCAGCCATTGTCAAGTTCACCGGACTCCGGTAACCAGTGATCGTTCATCGTAACTTGCGTGAGGTCACGCGTTGGAAAAGGGGGGCTCCCGCGGTCTCGCCCTCACATCCTCCGTGCTTCAAACGCGTGTCTCCATGGACTCCCTATTTATCTTCTTGATGGACTTCCTATTTATCAGAGACCCAGCTTCCTCTCCAGCGTCGCTTCTGCATCACCTTCTCAAGCACCAGCATCACAGCAGCCTGAACTGCTGAACCTGCTGCAGGTGAACAATATCCTTGGAGAGCATGAGTTCACTCTGAGTCTGAGTGGATCTAATCACCAAGGACTGGGATCTCTGGTTGGGCTGCACGGTAATCAGCTCCCATCGAACGCCCTGAGTGAGGACAGCAGGGCCGCAGCAATCTGTACGTCTGGTCCAGGAGATTTGGTAAGATGCTTTCATGCGACGCAAGCACACGTACTTTTGGTATTTGGGCTGAAGTCGATGTTTCAGTTTTGTCACGATGTTTGTGGAACTGTTGTTTTTTAAAGCTTTTTTGCATTAAAAAAAAAAAAACATTTTCAATTGAGAAACTGCGTTCACACGATTTGGGAAGTTTTCAGTAACGTTGCTGCAAGTTGTCATGGTTACTGTCTGCACATGAGCCTCAACTGCTGCCTTCAGATCAGGTTCAGATCTGGGGTGTTCCTTGTGGACGTTATCCTGACAAGCTCGCCAGAGGAAAAACAAGGACAAATGTGTCCAAGAGCCGCGTCCTAAAGGCAATAACAACAACAACTTCCGATATTTCGTCACGTGCCTTGATTGAGCCAATAGCGAGACACATCACAGAGGTTCCTGTTCATGACGAGAAAATCGTGTATTTACGAAATTATAACACATTAAATGGAATAATCTTTAAATAGTAACGTGAACTTTTCGAAACTTTAAAGCAAATGTCCGGATATATTTAAAAGTTCATGATAGACGCTCTCAAAAGGCACCGTCAATGTGAGGATGTGTACAGATGTTTAGTATTGAAGGAGATCCGGATCCTGTATATAAAAGAGCCGAGTCCTAAAGGTTTTGTCTTCACCAGAAGAAGAAGAACAACCCGGAGCTCTCTTAGAGCCAACGTTCACTACGCGAGACGCGGCTAAAAATTCCAGCGGATTGAGGTCGGGCCATGTGGAGACCATTCATCCTCCATCCGCAAATCGAAAACTCGTTGACTGAATTTTTGACACAGAAAGGCAATTGTTTCGTTGGCTGCATGTGGGGTAGCACCGTCTTGCATGAACCACTGTCGCCGGAGGGCTTCGGTGCTCATCGATTGCTTCCTTCACACCGTACACTTCTTGGGCGACCGGACCTTCCCTTGTTGGTGTTGAGAATCGTCCCATCACTTTTGAACTTTTTCACGAGTTTCCAAGTGGCTGATTTGCTTGGCTTGTTTCTGGGATGCCCTCCATATTCAGCACATGGACCTCATCCGGACGGAAGCCATTGAATTGGTCTCAAAATACCACGTGACAATGTTTACTCTTTGCTCCGGAGAAAACGTCATTTTTTTTCCCAGAGAATACTTTGGTTTTGCTTGAATGACTTATCCAAAGATTATTGATCACCCCTGAAAAACAAAACAAAAAATTAAGGGAATCACTAAAAGTACAAAGCCTTCCCAAATGCCTCCTTCCACTTCCCCGGTACTTCCTGCATCTCCTGCCCATTCTCCACCACAACAGGCAGATCCATATTACCCCTCAAAGTCACCTTCCTACAAACCAGCTCCATCACCCTGATAATCATTGAAAACCTGAGTGGGCTGAGAGCGCTTCCCTGTCTCAAACCAAAGTTCTCACGAACTCATCAGACATCCCAGGACCAACCCAAACTCCTCCCTTCGTTCCCTCGTCCATCGCTTCAACCAACCTGACTTCTGCTTCCGGCACTCCCATCACTCAATGTTGCCATCACCATTTCTCTATGGACTCCAGGTCCACAAATCTCGATGCCATCTCACCTTGCACCTCCAACCTCTTCTCCAGCAGCTGTGTCAGTGTGAACATTCCATCCTCCATCCCCCTACTCTTTCTAAACCCCTGCTGCTCTTCTCCAATTTCCATCTCCACACTCTTCCTCATCGTCCCATCCAGAATCCTCTCCAGCACCTTCATGACATGACGAAGCAGTGTGATGTCCCTGTATTTCCCCAGTTTCCATACCCAGTGATTTCAGTGTCCCTGTACTGTACAACATTGCCAATTGAGGTGTTAATAACAGTGATTTTGGCATTAATAATGGAGAAGTCAAGAAAATAACCAAATACCAGGATCTCAAGAATGAAGTCAAAAGATCCTGGAAGCTGAAGAATGCTGCAGTTGTACCAGTGATAATTGGAGCGATGGAAACGACAAAGAGAACCATCCATCTCCTTCTCCATCTCCTCCTCCACTTTCCCCTATCTCTCTAATGTCTCTCTCTCTCTCTCTCTCCCTCTGTCTCTCTCTCTCTCTCTCTCTCTCTCTCTCTCTCTCTCTCTCTCTCTCTCTCTCTCTCTCTCTCTGTCTCTCTCTGACTCTAAATCTGGTAAATTTGCACAGGTAAATTTGTCCTCCTTACCTTCTCCCCCTCCCCCACCCCCCTCCCCAAATGGCAAGCCCTTCGTCAATATTCGCTATTACTGTTCAAACGCCATTGCATCAGTAAATTAATCCCCACTATTACATATTTATACGCAGCGACGCATTGCTCCGGCACATGCCCCCATACCTAACTGAACGATGGAGCGGGGTGGGGTGGGGGTGTGGGGTGTTGAATAGTTTGAAACGGTGAGTTGAGGTGATGCCAGTTAACGTTTATATAAAACTAGAAAGCTCCCCCCCCCTACCCCGTCCCATTCTTGCAAAGCACGTCCGCATCCGCTTTGGGGAAAAATAAAATTACGTGGGGAGTGAGGAGGGGGACATTGTTCGTGGGATGTTCACCGCAGCCTTTTTAGATGCTGAATATCCGAATGAAATAAAACAACACACGAGGAGGAAGATGAAAATCAAAAAGCAAAATGGAAAGCCTGTCGGCATTCAAAATGCAGCACCGCTTCTAATTCGGCTTCTTCTTCTTCAGAGGTATTCAGGGACGGACGCTTGCGGAAATTGAAACAGAGCTCCGATCAGCCGGGTGAATCTGCTCGTTGAAGAATAAGAAGAAAAAAAAAATTATGATTAGAAACATTGAGCACGGCAATCCACTGAAGTAGGTCATCATGGTACTGCAGTGAGACTGCGGTAGTAAAATTGGCAATTTTCTCCATCGAAATTTCCTGGATTTATCGGAATTTCTTTCAATGAGACCCCTTTAAACATCCTTTCCACTTCTGTGCTTCTTTGGCTTCCTAGATTGGGTCCTGAAGACCGACGGCCTTTGGGACGTCTTACATCGTCAGGATGTTGTCCGACTTGTGGGAGAGCAACTTGTCCAGGCACCAGTTTTCTTGCTCCACCACCAAACCCTTTGGTGTGTGCTCTCTTACCCTTGGGGATATGTTGCAGAAGCTTAAAGTCAGCCATCAGCGACTTCACATTCATCATGTTTTCCTTTGATCAATGACTGGCGCATCTGTGATTTTGTTTCACCTCAAAATATTTTTGAACGTTTTGGTAAAAACATCACTTTTGCATTGGAATCGATGATCTGCAGTCACATTTCACAGATCATTATTTGGTAACAGTCAACTCTAAATGAAGGATCATGAGTAATTACAAGTAATTAGAAGTGATTCAGTTCGCTTTCACTGTGAAATGACGAGCTTTAACCGCGTGAGGATCTATTTGGGACTCCTCCTCACAGCCAGACAAATGTGAAACCAATATATTGTTACGGATGTGGAGATAGATGTCGGCATTTCATGGGAAAGTTGGGATTGAATCGAGTTGTTTGCTCCGTGGACGTGGAGGAAACATCTCGATGTAATTAAGTCGGGAAACTGTGAGCTTAAGTGTTTAGTGTCACCACATGTGGGGTGGTGCGGTGTTAATTCGATAGGGATTAAGGACAATTCCCTCCATTATGCGATTGCCCCCTGTGACCTATTCCTACGTTTTTGCATTCACAAGCGAGCCAAGAAGGAGTTGCGTTTTTATACCAACAACAACCAAAACCACAAGCAAGCCAGGCGTGCCAAGCAGGCAGAAGCGCCGCCTTCCCGGGTTTCGTGCGAGCAAGCTACACCCCGGAGGTGGATGGTTGTTCGGTGTGACGTCGAGGAGAGATCGGGAGTGAACACACGAGTGGGGAGTGAGGGACGCTTGTGGTCGAGAGAGAGAACGTAGCTAGATGGCCTGTATGAACAGGGCTTTACGGCTGGATTTCCTTCGACGCGTGAAGGAGACGGCATGGTTCTCGTATTCATGTTGAGGCGATTTGGCTCGCAGACTGAGCAAGATGCTGACCATCGACTCTTGGCTGATCGTGAGAGACTGACCTTGAAGCCTCGTGTGTACCACCGAAGGGGACGGCGCCGTTCTGCAGTGCCGTGGATCGGCAAACGCGATCGACAGATAGCTACATGACGGTCTCTGAGCCCTGGTGTTGAATTCCGTCCACACGTGCAGGACGACGTGCCTCGATTCCAAACTTCCACAGAGACCATCTCTGGACAAGCAAAGTGCCAGAACAGAGGATTTTATTTTATTTTGTTTTCCCCTTGTCTGTATTTGTCTGTGTGTAGAGGCGCCTCGACTTTAGGTTTTATTTACTTCACGTTATTATGATTATTACATTTTGAATCAGGGGAGGGGAGCAGACTTGGAGTTGGGAGGGGAGCGGGATGCGGACATGATGTTGAGATCGGGGGAGGGGTGCAGACTTGGAGTTGGGAGGGGATCAGGATGCGGACCTGAGGTTGAGATATGTGGAGGGATGCGGACTTGGAGTTGGGAGGGTGGAGGGATGCGGACCTAAAGTTGAGATAGATGGAGGGATGCGGACTTGGAGATTCGTAGGGGTGAGAGATATGGAGTTGGGAGAAGAGAGCATGTGGACTTGGAGTTGGAAAGGGGGAGGGATGCAGACATGATGTTGAGATCAGGGGAGGGGAACAGACTTGGAGTTGGGAGGGGAGAGGGATGCGCACATGGAGGGTGGAGGGATGCGGACAGAAAGTTCAGATAGATGAAGGGATGCGGACTTGGAGGGGGGAGGTGTGAAGGATGCGGACTTGGAGTTGGTAGGCGGGAGGGATGCGGACATGAAATTGAGACAGATGGAGGGATGCGGACTTGGAGATTCCGTGGGATGAGAGATGTGGACGCGGAGTTGGAAGGGGAGGGCATGCTGACTTGGAGATGGTAGGGTGGAGGGATGCAGAGATGAAGATGAGATAGGGGAGGGATTTGGAGTTGGTGGGGTGGAGGGATGCAGACTTAGAGTTGAGATAAGGGGAGGGATGCGAACTTGGAGTTAGGAGGTGGAGGGATGCAGACGTGAAATTGAGATCGGGGAGGGATGCGGACTTTGAGTTGGAAGGGTGGAGGTATGCGGATCTGAAGTTGAGATAGATGGAGGGATTTGGAGTTGGAAGGGTGGAGGTATGTGGACATGTAGTTCAGATCGATGGAGAGATGCGGAGTTGAGAGGGGGGAGGGATGCGGATCTGAAGTTGAGATAGATGGAGGGATTTGGAGTTGGAAGGGTGGAGGTATGTGGACATGTAGTTCAGATCGATGGAGAGATGCGGAGTTGGGATGGGGGAGGGATGCGGAACTGAAGTTGAGATAGATGGAGGGATACAGACTAGGAGTTGAGAGGGGGTCGGGATGAGGACCTGAGGTTGAGATAAATGGAGGGATGCGGACTTGGAGTTTGGAGGGGGAGGGATGCGGGCTTGGAGGGTGGAGGGATGCAGGCATGATGTTGAGATAGGGGAGGGATACGGACTTGGAGGGGGAGGCATGCATACTTGGAGTTCGGAGGGGTAGGGATGTGGACCTGAGGTTGAGATATATGGAACGATGCGGACTTGGAGTTAGGAGGGGGGAGGGATGCGGCCATGAAGTTGAGATGGATGGAGGGATGCGGACTTGGAGTTAGGAGGGTGGAGGGATGCAGACATGATGTTGAGATAGGGGAGGGATACGGACTTGGAGTTAGGAGGGGGAGGCATGCGTACTTGGAGTTAGGAGGGGGGAGGGATGCGGACCTGAGGTTGAGATATATTGAACGATGCGGACTTGGGGTTAAGAGGGGGGAGGGATGCGGCCATGAAGTTGAGATGGATGGAGGGATGCGGACTTGGAGTTAGGGTGGGGGAGGGATGCAGACTTGCAGTTGGGAGGGTGGAGGGATGCAGAGATGAAGTTGAGATGGATGGAGGGAAGTGCACTTGGAGTTGGGAGGATGGAGTGATGCAGACTTGGGGTTAGGAGGGTGGAGTGATGCGGACTTGGAGTTAGGAGGACGGAGTGATGCAGACTTGGAGTTAGGAGGATGGAGTGATGCGGACTTGCAGTTGGGAGGATGGAGTGATGCAGACTTGGAGTTAGGAGGATGGAGCGATGCGGACTTGGAGTTGAGAGGGGGAGGGATGCGGACATGAAGTTGAGATAGATGGAGGGATGTGGATAGATGAGTTGGGAGGGTGGAGGGATGCAGACATGATGTTGAGATAGGGGAGGGATGCGGACTTGGAGTTAGGAGGGGGAGGGATGCGGACATGAAGTTGAGATAGATGGAGGGAAGCGGACTTGGAGTTAGGAGGGGGAGGGATGCAGACATGAAGTTGAGATAGATGGAGGGATGTGGACTTGGAGTGAGAAGGGGAGAGGGGATGCGGACATGAAGTTGAGATAGATGGAGGGATGCGGCCTTGGAGTTAGGAGGGGGGAGGGATGCGGACATGAAGTTGAGATAGATGGAGGGATGTGGATAGATGAGTTGGGAGGGTGGAGGGATGCAGACATGATGTTGAGATAGGGGGAGGGATACGGACTTCGAGTTGAGATTAGGGGAGGGCCGAGGACATCCCGAGACCCTTTGGGATTTCTTTGTTAACACAACTACAACATTTGAAGAATCCCGAGTCAGGGTGTCCGCTTTTACTTTTTTTCTCCCACAACCGGTTCCTTTTTACATTTGTTTCGAGTTAAAAGTAAAACCTTTTCAGTAGTTACTAAAACAGCTGTTTACCTCAACGTTTAAGTAGTTTTAACAAACCGTTGTAAATTAATAAAACGTTAAATACTCTTTTACTCTCTTCAGGCGCATCTCCATGACGACGTGACGTCATGACGCCATGACGCCTGTGAAAGCGTTAATTTGTAACCGAAGGTTTGTTGTGTTCGTGTTCGTGAAGATTTCCTTTCATCCACTAAAACATGGCGAGTTCGGACCTCAGACCTCTCGGTTTAATTAAGTTTGGTTGGTTTGGGTCGTCACACGACCCGCGACCACCCACACGTCCCTCCATTCCCACGGACCCTCCATCAGCGGCCTCCTCTCCCTCACATACACCGGTTGTTCGTTGTTTCTCGAATCCTCAGTTCCCGGTAAACATTTTGATTATTTCGCGAATTTACGATCCATTTAATTTTTTTTCCCCGGAAGTGCATTTCCGGTCACGTCTTGTTAACGTGAAGCGATCACAACGAGCAATATATTTATTATGTTAATGTTGACCAATCGTGTGCTCAAGATGAACGCACACACGTGATCTTCGTTGACCAATAAGCTTTGAGCGATGGGGTTTCCGGCTCTCTGAGAGGAAACCAGACCCGGAGCTGAGAACTTTGGGTGATTCGGGACTCAGACCTGTCGGTGATATTTATTTATTTACAAGGAACTTTTATGGAGCCGAAAACGATGATATAGCACGAAATGTCAAAACGTTGTGGACGCGTTCGGACGAGACTCGGTGGATCAGTCGGGTTGGTGATCAAAACAAGGCGATTCGATTTGGCTTCAGGTCCGAATCCGGGTCCGGCCTATCAGGGGGAGACAAATCCGGGTCCGGCCTCTCAGGGGGAGACAAATCCCGGTCAGAATCCGGGTCCGGCCTCTCAGGGGGAGACAAATCCGGGTCCGGCCTATCAGGGGGAAACAAATTGGGAGACAAGTCCGAATCCGGGTCCAGCCTATCAGGGGGAGTCAAATCTGGGTCCGGCCTATCAGGGGGAGACAAATTCGAGTCCGGCCTCTCAGTGGGAGACAAATTGGGAGACAAATCCGGGTCCGGCCTATCAGGGGGAGACAAATTCGAGTCCGGCCTCTCAGTGGGAGACAAATTGGGAGACAAATCCGAGTCCGGCCTCTCAGTGGGAGACAAATTGGGAGACAAATCCGAGTCCGGCCTCTCAGTGGGAGACAAATTGGGAGACAAATCCGAGTCCGGCCTCTCAGTGGGAGACAAATTGGGAGACAAATCCGAGTCCGGCCTCTCAGTGGGAGACAAATTGGGAGACAAATCCGGCTCCGGCCTATCAGGGGGAGACAAATTGGGAGACAAATCCGAGTCCGGCCTCTCAGGGGGAGACAAATTGGGAGACAAATCCAAATCAGGCCTCTCAGTGGGAGACAAATTGGGAGACAAATCCGAATCAGGCCTCTCAGGGGGAGACAAATTGGGAGACAAATCCAAGTCCGGTCTCTCAGTGGGAGACAAATTGGGAGACAAATCCGAGTCCGGCCTCTCAGTGGGAGACAAATCTGAGTCAGGCCTATCAGGGGGACACAAATCCGAGTCCGGCCTCTCAGTCGGAGACAAATTGGGAGACAAATCCAAGTCAGGCCTCTCAGTGGGAGACAAATTGGGAGACAAATCCGAATCAGGCCTCTCAAGGGGAGACAAATTGGGCGACAAATCTGAGTCAGGCCTCTCAGTGGGAAAAAAATTGGGAGACAAATCCGGGTCAGGCCTCTCAGTGGGAGACAAATTGGGAGACAAATCCGAGTCCGGCCTCTCAGTGGGAGACAAATTGGGAGACAAATCCGAGTCCGGCCTCTCAGTGGGAGACAAATTGGGAGACAAATCCGAATCAGGCCTCTCAAGGGGAGACAAATTGGGAGACAAATCCAAGTCCGGTCTCTCAGTGGGAGACAAATTGGGAGACAAATCCGAATCAGGCCTCTCAAGGGGAGACAAATTGGGAGACAAATCTGAGTCAGGCCTCTCAGTGGGAAAAAAATTGGGAGACAAATCCGGGTCAGGCCTCTCAGTGGGAGACAAATTGGGAGACAAATCCGAGTCCGGCCTCTCAGTGGGAGACAAATTGGGAGACAAATCCGAGTCCGGCCTCTCAGTGGGAGACAAATTGGGAGACAAATCCGAATCAGGCCTCTCAAGGGGAGACAAATTGGGAGACAAATCCAAGTCCGGTCTCTCAGTGGGAGACAAATTGGGAGACAAATCCGAGTCCGGCCTCTCAGTGGGAGACAAATCTGAGTCAGGCCTATCAGGGGGACACAAATCCGAGTCCGGCCTCTCAGTCGGAGACAAATTGGGAGACAAATCCAAGTCAGGCCTCTCAGTGGGAGACAAATTGGGAGACAAATCCGAATCAGGCCTCTCAAGGGGAGACAAATTGGGAGACAAATCTGAGTCAGGCCTCTCAGTGGGAAAAAAATTGGGAGACAAATCCGGGTCAGGCCTCTCAGTGGGAGACAAATCCGGGTCAGGCCTCTCAGTGGGAGACAAATTGGGAGACAAATCCGAGTCCGGCCTCTCAGTGGGAGACAAATTGGGAGACAAATCTGAGTCAGGCCTCTCAGGGGGAGACAAATCCAAATCAGGCCTCTCAGTGGGAGACAAATTGGGAGACAAATCCGAATCAGGCCTCTCAGGGGGAGACAAATTGGGAGACAAATCCAAGTCCGGTCTCTCAGTGGGAGACAAATTGGGAGACAAATCCGAGTCCGGCCTCTCAGTCGGAGACAAATTGGGAGACAAATCCAAGTCAGGCCTCTCAGTGGGAGACAAATTGGGAGACAAATCCGGATCAGGCCTCTCAAGGGGAGACAAATTGGGAGACAAATCCGAGTCCGGCCTCTCAGTGGGAAAAAAATTGGGAGACAAATCCGGGTCAGGCCTCTCAGTGGGAGATAAATTGGGAGACAAATCCGAGTCCGGCCTCTCAGTGGGAGACAAATTGGGAGACAAATCTGAGTCAGGCCTCTCAGGGGGAGACAAATCCGAGTCCGGCCTCTCAGTGGGAAAAAAATTGGGAGACAAATCCGGGTCAGGCCTCTCAGTGGGAGACAAATTGGGAGACAAATCCGAGTCCGGCCTCTCAGTGGGAGACAAATTGGGAGACAAATCCGAGTCAGGCCTCTCAAGGGAAGACGAATCCGAGTCCGGCCTCTCAGTGGGAGAAAAATTGGGAGACAAATCCGAGTCAGGCCTCTCAGGGGGAGACGAATCCGAGTCCGGCCTCTCAGTGGGAGACAAATCCGAGTCAGGCCTCTCAGGGGGAGACGAATCCGAGTCCGGCCTCTCAGGGGGAGACAAATCCATGTCAGGCCTATCAGGGGGAGACAAATCCGAGTCCGGCCTCTCAGTGGGAGACAAATTGGGAGACAAATCCGAGTCCGGCCTCTCAGTGGGAGACAAATTGGGAGACAAATCCGAGTCAGGCCTCTCAGGGGGAGACAAATCCGAGTCCGGCCTCTCAGGGGGAGACAAATCCGAGTCCGGCCTCTCAGGGGGAGACAAATCCGAGTCCGGCCTCTCAGTGGGAGACAAATTGGGAGACAAATCCGAGTCAGGCCTCTCAAGGGGTGACAAATCCGAGTTAGGCCTCTCAGTGGGAGACAAATTGGGAGACAAATCTGAGTCAGGCCTATCAGGGGGACACAAATCCGAGTCCGGCCTCTCAGTCGGAGACAAATTGGGAGACGAATCCGAGTCCGGCCTCTCAGTGGGAGACAAATCCGAGTCAGGCCTCTCAGGGGGAGACGAATCCGAGTCCGGCCTCTCAGGGGGAGACAAATCCATGTCAGGCCTATCAGGGGGAGACAAATCCGAGTCCGGCCTCTCAGTGGGAGACAAATTGGGAGACAAATCCGAGTCAGGCCTCTCAGGGGGAGACAAATTGGGAGACAAATCCGAGTCAGGCCTCTCAGGGGGAGACAAATCCGAGTCCGGCCTCTCAGTGGGAGACAAATTGGGAGACAAATCCGTGTCAGGCCTCTCAGGGGGAGACAAATCCGAGTCCGGCCTCTCAGGGGGAGACAAATCCGAGTCCGGCCTCTCAGTGGGAGACAAATCCGAGTCAGGCCTCTCAGGGGGAGACAAATCCGAGTCCGGCCTCTCAGTGGGAGACAAATTGGGAGACAAATCCGAGTCAGGCCTCTCAGGGGGAGACAAATCCGAGTCCGGCCTCTCAGGGGGAGACAAATTCGTGTCAGGCCTATCAAGGGGAGACAAATCCGAGTCCGGCCTCTCAGTGGGAGACCAATTGGGAGACAAATCCGAGTCCGGCATCTCAGTGGGAGACAAATTGGGAGACAAATCCGAGTCTGGCATATCAAGGGGAGACAAATCCGAGTCCAGCCTCTCAGGGGGAGACAAATCCGAGTCCGGCCTCTCAGGGGGAGACAAATCCATTTCAGGCCTATCAGGGGGCGACAAATCCGAGTCCGGCCTCTCAGTGGGAGACAAATTGGAAGAAAATCCGAATCAGGCCTCTCAGGGGGAGACAAATCCGAGTCCGGCCTCTCAGGGGGAGACAAATCCATTTCAGGCCTATCAGGGGGAGACAAATCCGAGTCCGGTCTCTCAGTGGGAGACAAATTGGGAGACATATCCGAGTCAGGCCTCTCAGGGGGAGACAAATCCATGGCAGGCCTATCAGGGGGAGACAAATCCGAGTCCGGCCTCTCAGTGGGAGACAAATTGGGAGACAAATGTCTCTCAGTGGGAGACAAATTGGGAGACAAATCCGGGTCCGGCCTATCAGGGGGAGACAAATCCGAGTCCGGCCTATCAGGGAGAGACAAATCTGAGTCTGGCCTCTCAGTGGGAGACAAATTGGGAGACAAATCCGGGTCCGGCCTCTCAGTGGGAGACAAATCCGGGTCCGGCCTCTCAGTGGGAGACAAATCCGGGTCCGGCCTATCAGACGGAGACAAATCCGAGTCCGGCCTATCAGGGGGAGACAAATCTGAGTCCGGCCTCTCAGTGGGAGACAAATTAGGAGACAAATCCGAGTCAGGCCTCTCAGTGGGAGACAAATCCGAGTCCGGCCTCTCAGTTGGAGACAAATCCGAGTCCGGCCTCTCAGTGGGAGACAAATTGGGAGACAAATCCGAGTCCGGCCTCTCAGTGGGAGACAAATTGGGAGACAAATCCGGGTCCGGCCTATCAGGGGGAGACAAATCCGAGTCCGGCCTCTCAGTGGGAGACAAATCTGAGTTCGGCCCCTCAGTGGGAGACAAATTGGGCGACAAATCCGGGTCCGGCCTATCAGACGGAGACAAATCCGAGTCCGGCCTATCAGGGGGAGACAAATCTGAGTCCGGCCTCTCAGTGGGAGACAAATTAGGAGACAAATCCGAGTCAGGCCTCTCAGGTGGAGCAAATTGGGAGACAAATTTGGAGACAAATCCGAGTCCGGCCTCTCAGTGGGAGACAAATTGGGAGACAAATCCGATTCCGGCCTCTCAGTTGGAGACAAATCCGAGTCTGGCCTCTCAGTTGGAGACAAATCCGAGTCCGGCCTCTCAGTGGGAGACAAATCCTAGTCTGGCCTTGCAGTGGGAGACAAATCCTAGTCTGGCCTTGCAGTGGGAGACAAATCCGAGACCGGCCTCTCAGTGGGAGACAAATCCGAGTCCGGCCTCTCAGTGGAAGACAAATCCGGGTCCGGCCTCTCAGTGGGAGACAAATCCAGGTCCGGCCTCTCAGTGGGAGACAAAACGTTGACCCTGGTGGAAAGATGATCCCTTCCGATTGTGTGTAATACATCGATTGGTAAACAATGACGGCTAATGGGGGTAACTTTTTGGGAAACCTGACGGACGTTCGTCACTCGAATGGGTTTGTGACTGGTCGTGTTTGGGTGTTGGTATCAGGGTGGTGGTTTGTGGGTGTTTGTGTGTCGGTGGTGGTTTTTGGGTGTCCGTGTGTCGGTGCTGGTGCTTTGGAGCTAGTTTGTGGGTGTTGGTGTCAGGGTGGTGGTTTGTAGGTTTTGGTGTGTCGGTGGTGGTTTGTAGGTGTTGGTTTGTCAGTGATGGTGCTTTGGAGCTGGTTTGTGGGTGTTGGTGTCAGGGTGGTGGTTTGTAGGTGTTGGTGTGTCGGTGATGGTGCTTTGGAGCTGGTTTGTGGGTGTTGGTGTCAGGGTGGTGGTTTGTCGGTGTTGGTGTGTCGGTGGTGGTGTTTTGGATCTGGTTTGGAGGTGTTGATGTGTCAATGGTGGTGCTTTGGAGCTGGTTTGTAGGTGTCGGGGTGGCGGTTTGTGGGTGTTGGTGTGGTGGTGCTTTGGAGCTGGTTTGTGGGTGTTGGTGTCAGGGTGGTGGTTTGTAGGTGTTGGTGTGTCGGTGGTTGTGCTTTGGAGCTGCTTTGTGGGTGTTGTTGTCAGGGTGGTGGTTTGTGGGTGTTGGTGTGTCGGTGGTGGTGCTTTCGAGCTTGTTTGTGGGTGTTGGTGTCAGGGTGGTGGTTTGTGGGTGTTTGTGTTTCATTGGTGGTGCTTTGGAGCTGGTTTGTAGGTGTTGGTGTGTTGGTGGTTGTGCTTTGTAGCTGGTTTGTGGGTGTTGGTGTCGGGGTGGTGGTTTGTTCGTTATTGGTGGAACTTTTTGTCATTTTTCAAATTTGCTTTTTGTGGGAAGCGTGTGAATTTACAATGGCGTGCCATCGACTTCGCTCCCGTCAATACTGCCTTGAGGACTGTAAAATACAAATCGCCTTCATAATACTTCCAAAAATCATGCAATACATTGATAAATACCATGCGGGTATTAGAGGACGGGACATGTATATCATGGTGAAAAAGATACCGCCAAATGTCTATGATGTACGATGCTGATTGACGCTCCGTTTGATAGTAATCAATAAAACATCCATCTCCTAAATTGGGACTCAACGTCGTCTTATTACAGTGTATAAGGGTCGTTGGTGTATAAGACTGCTTCAGCAGAGCTAAACTTAGTTGTTTTGTTTTTTTAATCTTGAAAATCATCATCGCTTTCATCAATGCTTCACACATTAAATCCTTCCTCTTCTCCGATGGCTTGAATTCCGATCATCAATTTGGTTTCAGACCAGGTTACTCCACCCTGGATATGCTGCTTCTGCTCTCCCAACAATGGATGGAGGTCCTCAATGCCAGACATGAAATCTTAGCCATATCCCGAGACATATCACGGTCTGACACTTTTGATGCGGTCGGACACCCTGTCCTACTCACTAAACTCTCTTCCCATGGTATCCAAGGCCATCTCCATTCGTGGCTCGCAGACTTCCTCTCCTGTCTCAGCCAACGCGTGGCCCTAAATGGAGTTCTCTCAATCACTCGTCCTATCCAGGTTGGAGTTCCTCAAAGCTCACGGGGTTTGCTTTTGTCTGCAGCCTGATGGAGTACTGCTCTCCCCTCTGGGCTGGTGCTCCTGCCTCCCACCTCTCTCGGCTTCAGACCGTGGAAACCAAGGCATTTCGGATCACTGGCATCTCCCGCGATGAGGCTGAGACTTTGGTCCTCTCACTCTCTCACCGCAGGCAGGTCGGTGGTCTTTCTGTCTTCTACCGTCTCCTCTCCAGTTTTGCCCCCCTGCTCTCTCTGCGATTTGTCCCCACCATATTTCTGCAAGGCGCTCAAGGTCCCCCAACAACCCCCTTCTGGTAAAACTACCAAAATCACGAATCACTGCTCACCTTCACTCTTTCATTCCTCTTTTTCCCCGTCTTTGGAATAAACTCCCTCACTCTCAATCCCATTCTTCCCTCCAGGCCTTCAAAGCAGTTGTTCACCACCACCATTGATTGGAGGTTGTGGAAGGTGAAGGGTCCACATCATTGTTGGTGATGTGGTTGTGCACAAATGGGGAGAAAAGTGTTGCTGGGACAGTGGGACTTCCTTGACCACCACGACAGGTACTGTAAGAGGGAGTTTCTCCACGAGGACACACCTTGATCCAGTACCAAAAGGCAAAGCATTTCAAGTGTTGCATTCGCCGCAAGCACCTGTGCACCGGACTACACCTTGTCAACCACTGTGAGCAGGTAACCCCAATTACCAATTGTACCATACCTGCACTTCATTGCATTTAGAATTTAGATGATTGCCAGTTAGCAGCATGTCATTACAGGTGATTTACTGAATACGGAGAGCCAATCAAGGTCGTGCTTCGTGTTGGCACGTGCCCTCTTTAGGTGTACAAGCAAACCTTTCCAGGTGTTCCAAGAGGACATTGAAGAACGAGAAATGGTCTGACAGCGGCGATGGTCGATCTCAGGCGGACACGACAACCTGCGCAGGTATCCGTGGCATCCCCAGCCGCATCGCTTGTTGTTTTTGTCTCATCCTGTTGTTCCTGCTGTGCACGGATCTATTGTTGGTCAGTGGTTTGTTGTTATTAACAGCAAACAATAGTTGACCACACTGTGCAGACAGGTTTGTCTCAATAACACAGTAATTTAACTTAAGGGTTAAAGTGGTGAGCTTAAGATCTTAAGGTCTTGAGTTCATCCCCTGTTGGGCCGTTGAAATAACACCAGGTGGTGATATGAATTACCTTCGCTTGGGATCCACTGGAACCCGATCAGGATGGAACTCTGACCCGCTCACGAGGCGTTCCCACTTCGGCACTGGGGAGGACTGGGATGCTGTTGTTGTTTGTTGTTGTTGTTTGTTGTTATGGCCGTCCCATCCTTGATAACGATGTTCACATGAAACCAGATGGAGGATGTTGTTTCCCCCACGCACTCCACCGAGTACCGTTCCCGTTATAAAGAGTGACGATCCCCCATCATAACAGTGATGTTCATCAGAACTTCAGACACAGAAACAGATTGCAGTTGGAAAAGGCTGCTGAACGTCACATCCCATAGACTGCGTCCTTCGCAATGCGGCGCCCCCCGTCTCCCACGGGACAAGAACTGTTGTGGGTGTTGCAACGAGATCTTGCAGATCTGGCATCACCTGTTATAATCATATATCTGGCATAACCAGACACGCATTCTCAGACACGCACGGGGGGAGGGTGGTTGTTGCCCCCTCCCACCGGACCACCCCTCGTCCAATCAGGAAGCTCATCACCTCAGGCTGGCTCCGCCTTAGCCAGATGGAGTGTTCGGCCCGACCAATGAGGGGCGGCCACTAGTCGCCCGACAACCACTCGCCCAATCCGGAGGCGAGTTCCTCAGAGCGGTTAGCTCAACCTGCGGGGGGGGAAGGATAAGTGAAGGTGGCGGGCCGTCGTGATCGGAGAAGAAGCCTCGTCGCCTGCTGGCGTTCTCGTCTACCCGCGGGTACTCGTCTCGTCTGGTCCGTTGCACGGCTGGCGTCCCCCCCCCACGAACCAGCTCGTCTCGACCAGACCGCACGAGGTAGACAGGTGCAGGAGTAGGCTCCTGCCCTCAGCTCGCCTTCCCTCCCGAGCTGAAGGGCCAAATAAAGGCTGCAGCCACCATTTCTTTGAGTGTGTGTGTGTCAGTCTGATAAGTAGAATTAAGTGCTTTTGCTCATTGTACATTGCCTGCCCGATATTGGTGATTAAATCTGCACTGTGTCTTATTATTGTAAATAAATATCTGTTAAATGTTCCAGTTCGTTGCCTGTCGTTTCTACCATTGGCCCAGCACGGTGCGTTTTGAGAATTAGGGAGGCCGTTTGGGCCGGTAAGTTGTCATTGGTACGGGCGCAGCTCTGGTAACTCGGGCTCGGTACGGCGGACCCGAGCCGGTACATGCGATTCGGTTCGGACAGAGTCGGCCGAAGGTGTGGCTTTCCCGGGAGCGAGACGGCGTGAGTACTTAGGTAAATTGGAATAGACAAGTGGACCCCACCTCACGCCGTCAAAATATTGGCGACCACGGTCCTTTAAGTGGCCCGTCGACTCCGGAGTTATCCGGGGTGACGACCTTTCAATTCCGGGTGTTTGGCAGGAGACGGCCCAACTGCTCCGTCTGGCGTTCGACCTCGCTACCGAACCCGGCACCACAACAATATGATCTTTTCCAACGCGTGACCTCACGCAGGTTACGATGAACGATCACTGGTTACCAGTCTGGTGAACTTGACAATGGCTGACTCCGGCATGCAATAATCCATCTCGTCGATTCCGTCGGCCTGAATGTCTGGATGAAGTCGCATTGCTCCCCTTGTGGTCCTCAAAAGGATAACAGACTTGTTTACAAATCTTGGGAATGCACCGAGGAGGCACGGAATTCAAAGTATTTCGTCACGTGACCTTGACGTAGCCAATAGCGAGACACGTAATGGAGGCTCCTCCTTATTGGCGAGCAAACAGTGTATTTACGAAATAACTAAACTTTTAAAATAGGATAACTTTTCAAAAGTGACGTGAACTTTTCCAAACTTTAATGTAAATGTCAGAATACATGTATTTAAATGTTCATTGAAGTCGTTCTCAACAGGTACCCTCAATGTGAGGATGCCTCCAGGTGCTTATCATTTAAGACGATCCGGATACTTCATATTTTATATTATAAGTGGTTTTATTATTATTAATGGTTCTGTGAGTGGAAGTGGCTGCGATCCACTTCATTTACCTTATCTTTGGAATGGGGTGTCTCCTGTTCTCCACGTAGATCAACAACCCCACAGATCCTGGGACGCCGGGGGGAAAAATGGGGTTGTAACCCGGGACCCCCGGGGGAAAAATGGGGTTGTAACCCGGGACAATGATGTTCACGAATGTCTTTCTCCTGCATGAGATTAATGTCCAAGGTCCACTCTGAGCCTTACATCGATGTGAAAATATAGAAATGCACACTCTCACTCCCTTCACAGCGTTGGCCCTGACCTGACCTGACATGTGAGGCATTGTGCTGGGCTTGAGACCCTGAAATGGAAACCGATTTGCAGCAAATGTACACCCATGGCAGTGAACCCCAAGACAGCGACACAAGAAGAGTTCCAAGGAGTTGATTTTCCCATTCACGAATTTCTAACATTTCAGTCATTCTGAACGACTCCTCATATGTTTTCGTTGCATTCTCACGCTGTTTAACATGTTTTTACTACATCCCACCAACACACATTATATGGAGATCATGGTCCATTTCGAGGACCTCCGTCCGAACAACATGCTTTACATGGAGACCACGGTCCATTTCGAGGGCCTCCATCCGAACAACATACTGTTACGGTTGTGGAGGTAGATGGAGGAATTTCAGAGGAAAGTTAGGATTGAAAAGAATTGTTTGGTCCGTGGTCGTGTAGGAAACATCTTGATGTAATTAAGTCGGGAAACTGTGAGCTTAAGTGTTATGTGTCACCACAGTGGGGTTGGGAGGTCGTGGTGTGGTGTTAGTTCGACAGGGTTCAAGGCCAAGTTCTCGAGGATGTGATTACCCCTCCGTGACTTTTTCCTGTTTCTTTGCATCACGAACCAGCAATGGACCATTACAACCGAGCTGCATGACCAAGTCGAAAGAACCCAGTCCTTGGTGATTCGATCCACTCAGACTCAGAGTGAACTCATGCTCTCCAAGGATATTGTTCACCTGCAGCAGGCTCAGCAGCTCAGGCTGCTGTGATGCTGGTGCTCGAGAAGGTGATGCAGAAGCGACGCTGGAGAGGAAGCCGGGTCTCTGATAAATAGGGAGTCCATGAAGACACGCGTTTGAAGCACGGAGGATGTGAGGGCAAGACCGCGGGAGCTTCATGAAGCGAAGCCACACGAGGAAGAATAAATGCTTTTGATATCTGTGCCTTGCGGTGACTCTGGATCTTGGTTTGTTGGAACTTGTGGGCCAAAGGTCGGACCCTCACCTCGGAGCTGTTGAGTCCGGGTTTGAATCCTGACCAACCTATAAATGTAATCCTGGTGTTTCACATGCAGGGTGAGGCATAAATGTGTCCGCTGCCTTTTTGATGGGATGGTTAAGCCGGATGTCCAGTCTGCTAGCATTATCGCATTGGCTGGTGGACGTTGAAGATCC
>NC_140980.1:2785008-2792508 GCF_056783735.1 Eptatretus burgeri
CAGATGGCAACGAGACACGGTACATATTGTTGTTGATTTGTATGCAGCCCCTGGCTGCTGGTTGCACAATTTTCTGAACTGTGCCGCTGATGCAGTGCCCCTGTTACCAGTAATCGGTACTCATTTTGCTGACCTAAGAAGGATGACAGGCTGAGTCAACCCACCTGGTGTTATTTCAACCTGAGATCTTAAGCCAGCCACCTTAACCATGAAGCCAACACCAGCCTTTCTGGGTTCATCTCCATGCGACATCCGGAAAAGCATTCAATCACTTGGATTTGTCGACCACAAAATGGTCTTCAAATGGGATTTGTCAACCACAAAGTGTTCTTGAAATGGGATTTGTTCTCCACAAAGTGGTCTCCAAATTGGCGAGCCTCAACGGAATTCAGGGGTGATTGGGATGGTGAGGGGAGAGGATGTGGGGATTGATAATTGGTAGTTGGAGGAAGGAAGAGATGTTAAAAACTTGCAGGTTGTGGACAAAAAAATGGAAACACCAATGTAAAGACACTTAACAGGGTGTTGGGCCACCACGTACGGCCTGTATGTTCCGCGGTTTTAAAAATATTAGAATTTTTTTTTGCATTTCTCCATGTTTTAAGTGATTTCCAACCAAAAAAAAATGTTGGAGAAAAACCAAACAAATTTTGCAAATTTATTTTCAAAAAAATTTCGATTTTTTTTTTTTGGCATTTCTACATGAACGTCGATCAAGTTTCGTTTATTCAATCGTGGTTCAGTGGAGTCTGATCCGTTTTGACCTGCAATGAATAGGACATCAGGTTCACTTAAGTGATCCAGCACTATTGGCGGCGGAGGTTTTGCACTCTACTGAGTGCTCCCCCTCTAGTTCCTTCTATATTCGGTTAACTCTGCCTTCTTCCATGCTCCCCTGCCCCATTATAAATAAACACATTTGTTGAATGTATCAGTTCGTTGCTGTGTTTCCTCCATTGGCTTAGCGTGACGCGTGTTGGAGAATTAGCAAGGCCGTTGTTGGGGCCATAAAGGGACATTTGGACCGACGGATCTCGGTGATCATCCGCTCGGGTCGCACACGGTTCGAGCACGCTAGCGGCTCGTTCCATACGAGCGCCGTCGAGGGTGTGAATCCTGGTTAGATCGCCACGTGGTCTTCGAGGTATTTTGAAGATTGGAAAATAACCCTGTACCACGTGGTGGATTTCTGGACGATTCATGGTCCTGTGAGGGACCCGTACCTTTCGGAGTTCTCCAGAAAGGTACGATCCAAATTCCGGGTGTTCGGTGGAGTCGACTCTGCAGCTCCATCTAGCAGTCGTGCTCGCAGCCGATACCTGGCCCGCAACAATATTATGGTGGGGTCTCTTGGGATCTTCACTTCAACATATCAAGCTAACCAATATTGCACATCATGATCAGTAACTCTCAGGTTGTGAAGGAGGGCCGTCACGGTCCTCTCATTGTCAGAGAGGGCTTCGACTGCCCATTCAGCCAGAGACCCCATTGACCGAGCAGTAGTCTACCTCACCCAAAACTCAACAAACCTTTCAGCTGACTGAAAAGACACCTCCAATCCGTGGGTCGAAGAGGTTAAACAGAAAAAAAATCCTCAGCCTTGAACTCCAGTCCACCCAAACACCTCACTTGGAGGAACGGGTCCCGCTTTCTCAAACTTGAATCGGACGCAGTTATGGCACCTGCTCGCCATACCGGAGTCATGAGGATGGCGGGAACAACGCTAGGAAAGAGGGGGAGTGGGAGGGGAGGGAGTGAGGTGGTGTCAAGGAAGCGTGAGGCCAACTTCCTGGCCGGTGGACAAGGCCTACCAGACAGAAGGAAGGTCGGGGAAAAGTAGGAAGGGACAGATGAATGAAAACACAAGACGCACCAGAGAAAAAATAAATACTGGAGTCGCTCAAGGTGGTTTTGTATGCACTTGTATGTCCAGAGCTAAACTCTTCAAAAATCATCTAATTGAAGGTCATTAAACAATTTTTGGTTGGTAACACATTTGCCACTGACGGCGAAATAGGTGAAATGGCCACGCCTCTTTTTAAGCGAAGTACTACCTCCCGCCATTACTGTATCTCCAGAACGTTGGACCGAGAAGGTTGTGTGACCACTCAAAATGTTCGGAATGGCCACATTATAGGGATTCAGTAAAACATTTCCATGTCCAAAAGTCAATGGTTTTTTAAGATATTTGCCAAAAACTGATTTCAGCATGGTACACACTACAGTTCTGACCCTTTATTATATTACCTGTTGTAATTTTGCACATTGTCCATATTTTATAGTTTAATTATGTGGATTTCTACACTTTTTGCCTTTACTACAGCCACAAAACACCACACATTTTATATTCATTCCTCTGCAAGTGCACGTCTTGGTACTCATACATGATGTTGGACATTTGCATGGAGGGGGCAGGTCATCGGGCCTGCACGGTACTGGCAGTATCACAGGTTTAATTCCAACATCTGTTGCTTTATAACCATACTGGCGTGGATCTGGTTTGGTGACTGCAGGATTTGGAGCTTGTAACCACATCTTACACTGCAGATATGCTCGCTTTGTGTGTTCTCGTGGCGTTGAAGAACAGCACACAAGCTGGTTGAAGTCGAGCTCTTTCTTGGAGTTGTGGTACTGCTCCCAACGATACTCATCGAATGTGGAACAGTCGGTCTTCTTTAATCCAGACACAAGGAATTTTTCAGCATTACTTATCATCTGTGGTGACAGTTCCTCTACACCAAACCCTTCCAGTAGGGAGAGATCCATGGATATGCTTTCATGCCAGACAGTTTTGGACCCACCTTGCTGGTACTGTCACACCCGCTAAGTGCATGAATGGCTGGGAGACACGACACCAAATTGTTGTCCAGTTGATCAACTAACAGGTGGACTGGCACAGTTTTCTTGTTTTTTCCAGTTACCAAGCTTTACAAACAGCTTTTGTAGTTGCCAGGTTTTCTTGAAGTGGAAGATGAAGTTGACAAAGACATCTGTGTCAGTTGAGTCAACCAAGACTGATTGAACCCCGTGTTTCACAACACCATCATTAATATGGAACATGATTCTGTCATCGGCTTCTTCTTGGTTGCTTGAGAGCTCTGCGATCTGTGTTTCAGTGCCAGCTAACAGTTTCCTCCATTCTCCCCCATATACTCCTCCAAAGATAATTTCCTATTCTGACACAACATTCTGCAGCATCCACTTGAAGACATACTCCTGCAACCTTACTTTGTTCAACATTGAGCTCCAGAACATCTCAAGATCGACAGGGAGTTTCTGATTGTCAGACCTCATGGTGATTGTGATTTCTTCAGAAAAACTTCTCTGTGCACGTTCCATTTGCTTGATTGATGATTTTTGATAAACATCAAAAATAATGTCTATTCTTGTGGACTCAGAACCTTAAGCAAGAATGCTGTTGGAAAGACTCTCAGCCAATTGCCCAAATGTGTCAAGGCCCATCTTTTTCATTGGTAGTTTTCGCACAAGTCCCATGAAGTCCACTATTGTCATCTGAGCATCACATTTGACATTCCTTTTCTCCTCTGGAAGTTGATTAACTAGTTCTCTCGATAAGGAGGCTTTATCAGGCTTCTTCAATCTGATGCCATCTTTACATTCAGTGGTGAGGAACTGGGATGTGCTGGTCAATTCATACTTCAGGAGCTCTAGCATGCTGTACCCTCTTTCTCTGGCATAATCAATGTACCTAATCGTTTCTGCAGCATCTTTTTTTGCCATCGATTTCTTCGCTGTGGACGGTGTCGAAGCATGCTTCACGAAAACAGTCTTGCGGTTAGAAGGTATTGTGGTCATGTAGGTGTTTCTCCTTATTCCGAAATCTGGTCTCAACAAACTCTTGATAACTCTTCTCACCAGTTTCCAGGCATTCAAGTAATCCGTCAACAACCTCCTGGGGTATATCAGCTCCAGTAGAGATGTTGTGAAGTCTGATCCCAGTGCTGAATGGATTGTTGATGCTGAATAATCGGGTCAATCTACCTGTGTTCCAAAGGTACCAAAGATTTAATGTTTACAAGCATGGCGTTGTATACACACATATAAGTACACACTTTTTCATCCATAGACATTGTGAGGTAAGGGAAGTATTGTTCATCAGTTTGCCAAATAGGGTTCTGATGCTATTACATCTGAAATTTACCTGTTAACGTTTTTCCTGAAGCAGTGTTGCATATAACGCATGAAGTCCCATCAAAAACCCCTTCGGCTGCTGACCTTGAAACCACTAAAGTTTCCTGTAAAAAATATTTTTTTGCGTAATTAATTGTAGATGATGCAGTTATTATTCAAAAACTTTGTTCAGATGATTTTAATGTGCATAATTCAACGATAATGAAATCATACCATGTTATAGTAACAGCAAGCAGGGATCCAAGGTAGAATTACTTGCCATCAGAGAACTCTTTAACACTTGAACACCTCGCACCTCCTACAACAAAGAAATAATATGGTTAATTGTAATCTTGTTAATGCAGATTATTGCCAACCTAGAATCTTCAGGAATCAAGTAATTGAACAAAAGAAGAAGGAACAATGATGAATAATTGAAGTCTGTAACATGTTGAAATCAGTTTTTGGCAAATATCTTAAAAACCATTGACTTTTGGACATGGAAATGTATTACTGACCCCCCCATAATGTGGCCATTCCGAACATTTTGAGTGGTCACACAACCTTCTAGGTCCAACGGTTCTGGAGATACAGTAATGGTGGGTGGTAGTACTTCGCTTAAAAAGGAGCGTCGCCATTTCACCTATTTCGCCGTCAGTGGCAAATGTGTTACCAACCAAAAATTGTTCAATGACCTTCAATTAGATGATTTTTGAAGAGTTTAGCTCTGGACATACAAGTGCATGCAAAACTACCATGAGCTTACGAGAGTAAAAAGATAAACAAACAGATGAGATCGGGGGGAAAGTAAAGCACGAAGAATACACACAAGGCCAACAAGCTCCTAAAAGGGGGAAACACAATCCATCACTGAGGTTTTTCCTCTTGCAGCCATGCTGGCCATAATGACAGGTAACCAGGCCTGTGCAGCATTTTATAGGTAACCAGGCCTTAGCATGACAATAAGCATGCTGGGATGTCAGTTGCTTCATCAACACATGGGCCACACCTGTGTGGAAACCGTTGCTTTCAATATATACTCATTTTCCCAGGGGTTTCCAATTTTTTTGTCCACTACCTGCAGATCAAATGTATTAAAAACCAGGTATTAAACGAGTCCATTTATAGAACGAAGATGTTATTGAAATCCCGTGATCATCATGTCAGAGCAGTCAGAGACGAAACATACTCCCAAAGCAAACGATAATTGGTCATGTCGTCCCTTTTGGACTTGTGAGCATAAAGACTTTAAGACCCAAAAGCGTCATTGGTACCTGCACACAGCAGAGTCTTCACCTTCATCCCATGACATGGCGAGTATCCGAACCACATTCCCAGGGTGGTACGTCTCCAAGATCGAGACCTTGGTCGGGAAGACGGGCTCGTCGAAAAGTAACTCGATGAAATCCTGGCTTATAAACCACTCGGGATTCTTGGGACAACGTGCGGGTGTCCATCGGGACAAGTGGTCCCACCACGATCCGCATGTTCTCGTCATGGACACGTGCATGAAGTCCCAGGAGAGGGGAAATATGTTAGGTGGACCCACCAGGTTGTAGATGGAATTGCTTGCTCCATACTGAGAGCTCAGTTCCAGAACCTGGCTCACGTATTGAGACAGCTCAGGATGAGGCGGCGATGGGAAGAAACTTAAAGGGGCTTTCAGCACTCCTGGTGCATCTCCACGCCGTTGCTTTCTCCTGGTCCTGTTGAGCAGTAAGTGCAGAGCAGGCTCAACATGCAAGTGTATTACATACAGTAGTTGGAATAAAATCCACAATCGCGATCCAGCACAGGTAGATCACGTGGTCATTTATCATCACATAACTGCTACGAATGCTGCAACCACGGTAACCATGAAGGACGTCCACCACCGTCCTTTGAAGATATCGGGGAAAAATATCGGACAATCACGGAACTTTTAAGATCTCAAAGAAATCAGTAAACATTACTGCCCTGCACAAAAAAGGTGCAAAAACAGATCCCTGCAACCACAGACCAATCAACCTTTTTCCCATTCATCAGCGAGGTTATGGAATCCATCATCACTTCAGACAATAAATCCTTCCTCTTTTCCAATGGTTTGATTCTCGATCATCAATTTGGATTCAGACCAGGTCACTCTAACCTGGATATGCTGCTTCTGCTCTCCCAACAATGGATGGAGGTCCTCAATGCAACACATGAGACGCAATGTCCACTCATGGCTCGCAGACTTCCTCTCCTATCGCAGTTAACGAGTGGCCCTAAATGGAGTTCTTTCATCCCCTCTTCCTGTCCAGGCTGGAGTTCCTCAATGTAGCGTTCTGGGCCCTGTTCTTTCACAGGTTTTCATCAATGATCTCTCAGACTCTGGAAAACCCTCTTCATCGCTTTGCTGATGACTACACTCTCTGCTGTACCCTCTGTCATCCCTAAGATCGACAAGCAGCAGCTTCTTCGCTCACTGCAGATCTCGATAAAATCACAAGCTGGTCCAACACGTGAAACATGTCTTTTCAAGTCTGACGAATCTCACACTCTCACTATGTCTCTCCGAAAGGACCATCTGGAACCCCCCCACGTCCCCCCCCCCACAATCTACTTTCTCAACAATCCCCTCAAAGAAGTCCTTTCATTCAAGATTCTGGGTTTCACTATCTGTCACGATCTTTTCTTGGAAAGCCACATCTCCAAGCTGGTCTCCAAAGCCAGTCGCCGAATGGGAATCCTACGTCATGCAAAGTCTTTCTTTAACACACCTGAACTTCTAACAACTTACAAAGCTTCCATCTGCAGCATGATGCAGTCCTGCTCTCCCCTCTGTGGTGGTGCATCTGCTTCAAATCCAGCTCGACTTCACGCTGTGGGAACTAAGGCTTTTAGAATCATTAGTATCTCCTGCGATGAAGCTGAGTCTTTGGGTCTCTCACTCTCTCACCGGAGGCAGGTCGGTGGTCTTTCTGTCTTCTGCCGTCTCCTCTCCGGCCTTGCCCCCACCGCTCTGTCTGTGCTCTGTCCCCCCTATAATTCCGCAGGGTGTTCAAACTCGACCAAAAATCCCCTTCTGGTGAAACTGCCAAAATCAAGAATCACTGCTCACCTTCACTCTGTCGTTGCTCTTTTTTTCCACCTCTTCAACAAACTCCCACACTCTTTTCAAACCCACTCCTCCCTCTGGGTCTTCCAGACAGTTGTTTAAAACCATCTCATATCTTCACCCATCCAAAATCACGATTTTTCTTCCTCCATTAATCCACCCCAAAACCACCTCCTTCAAATTTCCTGTTTTCCCTCCTGAAAGTCCCTATGGGACCGTATCGTTTACCCCCGGGTACCCCGCCCCATCCCTCTCCCTTCCACAGATCTCCTGTTGTCTCTGTTCTCCAC
>NC_140980.1:2797508-2822508 GCF_056783735.1 Eptatretus burgeri
GGTTTGTCCCCAGTGTGAACTCGTTTATGTTCATTCAAGGTTGATAAATGACGAAAAACCTCAGAACACACAGAACACTTGTTCTGATTCATTACCAAACTTGATGGTGATTTGTACATTGGGGGAAATAATAAGTGCCGGGTATACTGTTGTTACATTTACTCTTATCTGTCGTGTTATATTATTATCATTACTTATAAAAAAAACAAAAACTATGACATGAAGAATGAGTTTGTGATTCAAACCTTCGTATCGAAGGAACGAATCATCGATAAACTCCGACTCGATCTTCCCTTTCACAACATAATCTGAAACATAAACAATCGGAGCGCACGTCACGTACCGGGTCCGGACTCCTTGTCCTGGGGTGAACCGATCATGGAGGACGTGTTCTGTGGTACACCAGTCAATCACGTGACAAAACAAAACAGACCAAGAAACACAAAAAAGTTCCGGGGGTATTCGATCAGGTGATACTATATTTGTGCCTGGTGTTGGCTTAATGGCGAGAGTAGTGGGCTTGGGATCCGAGGACCCTGAGTTCAAATGTCCTTGGCTGTTGAATTAATACCAGGTGGGGTTGACTCAGCCTGTCATCCTTCTGAGGTTGGCAAAATGAGTGCCAGCTTGATGGTATATTGTGTTGGAGTGGCGATTGTGTCCAGGATTGTGCCCAAAACCCAAGGAGACTGTTTCGGCAGCACCAATGCTCTGCACAGTACATTGGAGCACCAATGCTCCAATGGATGGATGGATGGATACCATATTTACTCTTGTCGATACTTCAGTGTTGTGTTGAATGACGTCATGACGTAGCGGGTCCTGCACATGCGTATAATAAACGGGTCCTGGGTTATGGAGTCGTTCCACGTCGTTCGTGTCCTTCACTCGGACCTGCTCCTTTCCTGAAATACGGACGTGAAGACGTTTCTTAAGTTTATAACAAACTGGCGATGATGATGGAATCTCGAAGGTGATCGGACGTGGGAAGGTATATTCAAGACCTGGCAGTGTGGGGGAATATTGGGTGTTTCGGAATATTGGGCCTTTCGAGGAAAAAGTGGAGTTGTTCGAGGACGACACACGGACAGATGCGACGCGTTTTTGGCGCCAAACCGGATTGATGAAGATCTTTAGGCGGGTTTATTTTTGGCTGCTGTGGGAGCAGACTCGTTCAAGTTAGTGAAGAACTTGTGTGACCCAGCTCCGCCAACATGGAAAAACCTACGCTCAGCTGAACGCCTCATTAACAGAACATTACACGACGAAACCGATCGTGATGGCGGAACGTTATATATTTTGTACCTCTTCGCAGGAAGCTCCGAAAATCCTCCACGAACCTTGGACCATGTAGAAAATAAAACAAAGAGCCTTTGCATCTGTTGTCAAAATCTGCAGGGGGGTGAAAGGTGAAAGAATAACACTCCAAAAAGGGTGTTGTGAGT
This sequence comes from Eptatretus burgeri, assembly GCF_056783735.1. Classification (NCBI taxonomy): domain Eukaryota; kingdom Metazoa; phylum Chordata; class Myxini; order Myxiniformes; family Myxinidae; genus Eptatretus; species Eptatretus burgeri. Next base: position 2,798,954 of record NC_140980.1, read on the forward strand.
TTGGTAACATTTATTGGCACAACATTTATCAATTTGAACGTTTGGTGGATTATATTGATAAATAAATAGCAATCCTTTCAGGTGAGATCAAATTGAAAAAGGATTCATAAAACGTCACATTTGATAAACGTGTTGATAACACTACACTTGTAGCTTTGGTTGTAATGAAGTTCAGCATTTGGACGATCATCACCGACATGATACAATCGGTTTCTCATGCACGGATCAGAGTGCTCCTCAGGTGTTTGCAGCTCTGAGTGGGTCATGTGACCTCACTGGAAGGTGGTATACTTGATGTGGACGTGTGGAAAGCGATTTGTCAATTGGAAGGCCATCTCCTCTTCCAACCGTAAGCAGAAGGAAGCATCAAGGAAGCGCATATGCCGACAGGTATCGAGCAGGTGAAAAATCCCTCTCGCGGTCACCAGCGGAGTGCCTGCCACACGCACACAGATATAATCGCACCAATGAATGACAAACAAGGGTAAAAATAGCTCAAAGTCATCTGGAGCTTTGGTGTGCAGTTAACACAGTCCTAAACTACAGTACAACAGCACTCAGTGGAGCGCATACATCCACCAGGACAATAAGGACGAAATGATTCAATTTTGGTGAAGATCTGGAACCAGATACGAGAATTTTTCTGAGTGGTTCTTCACCATTGATAGATAGGGGGTCAAAAACGATATCTCAAAACGTTATATGGACGGATTCAGATGAAGCTTGGTGGATGAGTTGTGGAGGTGACAAGAACAAGCAGATTAGATTTTGATTCAGGCCCCGATGAAGATCCAGCCTATCAGTGGACCACAAAACGTAAACGGTTCCGCCTGGAGGAGGTACGCATTCCACCAAGTCCCGTTGTCGTTCCTACTTGCAATATATATTTTCCTTACACATCGAGCAACCTCTGTGACCCTCTTGGATCCATCCACATCAGTTCCATCATCTCCTCAATTACCGTACCAGGTATGTTGAGCTGCTCCAGTGAAGGGCAGTGATTGGCGAGCGATTCGAGGTCAGTGTCGCTGACGGAGCGGTTAGCCGTTAACACCAGTCGGCGCAGTCTGGGCAGCTCTCGCACCATCTCACCGAGAGCACCACTGCCTGCCCGCACATGCGAACACCAGCCAAGGTCCAGGTCCTGTGTGGAACAGTGTAAGTGTGGAACAATTAAATCAACATAAGTAGAAGTATAAACAGAGAAGCATAAACTTGCAAAGTTGGCAGTCCAAATCAAGTGGCTTTGGGTGTGGAAGAATTTCAGCCCATTGGATCACGCAGTTATCTGTGGTCGGCGGCCTCACGACCGGGTGTTGTGGAGAAACTCGAGTGCTTCCCCTCGTGGTGAGCTCAGAACCCCAGGCCCGAACAAGAACAACAATGAGAGTAGTTGTTCCAGGTACCGGACGACGCTCGTGCCAACGACGATGCCATCCTTCGCTGCCTGTTCCGATGACGATGCCGACCCACTCCACCCGTTGCGGTGACGACGCTGTCCTATTTTATCATTTTTATCAAACTATATTTCTCATGGCGAGTTTGTCCCAGGAACTGCCACTCATAACTTCGAGCAGTCGTTTCTACATCGACGCTGAAAAAATGTGAGCCATGAGAAATGAAATTTCATCAGTATGACGTCAACAGTGCTCACAAGGTTTGCTGGCCATATTTGAGAGAAGGAAAACGTTTAAAAATATATTTCTCTGGAACAACTTCACTCATTGAAGCAAAACTTTAACTTTTTCCACTACCCATGTGGAAAAAGGTGCGATCACAATGACATCATAGGTCACATGGTTTGTCAGCTATATTGGATTGAAGGAAAACGTTTCAAAATAATTTTCTCTGAAACCACTTAACCGATGACGATTTAGTTATCAAACTTTTATCATGACATTGGAACTCAATGGTGCACCGAAAGTTTTTCATCAATTGGTTCAGTGGTTTTACAGAAATTGATTTTACGTGGGTATATCCACCTGAAGTTCCAAAATCAGCTGAGAACACGTGACTTGTGACGTTTTTGCTCACAAACCTTAACTGTCATGGTTGGTCGATCATATATATGAAGTTTCGCGTAGATCTGCAATGCGGTTTCAGAGAAGAAGATTTTTAAAGGATTTGATTTTTTCAATTCAAAATGACTGACTGACCACGTGACCTTTGACATCATATCTTTCAAACCAGCCTCAACTTGGGAAGTCGATCACATAAATAAAGTTTTGTATTTATCAGATAAGGTGTGATTTTGTGTTAAATATGGCTGCGAAAAAAACCTGCAGACAGAGCAGGGCGGGGGGGGGGGGTGGGGGCAAGACCGGAGAGGAGACGAGAGATGACGAAAAGACCACCGACCTACCTGTCGTGAGAGAGTGAGAGACCCAAAGACTCAGCCTCACCGTGGGAGATCCCAATGGTCCTAAATGCAATGGTTTCCACAGCGTGAAGCCGAGAAAGGTGAGGGGCAGGAGCACCAGCCCAGAGAGGAGGGCAGTCCTCCATTAGGCTACGGAAGAAAGCTTTGAAGAAGAAGAAGAAGAAGAAAGGTCAGGAGCTCAGGTGAGCCGAGGAAGGACTTTGAATGACGGAGGATCCCCAGTCAGCAACTGGCTTTGGAGGCCAGGTTGGAAATGTGGCTTTCCCAGGAAAGATCATGGTGGAAAGTGAGACCCAGAAGATTGAATGAAAAGACTTCTTCCAGAGGATTATTGAGAAAGTAGATGGGGGGGGGGGGGCTGGGGTCCAAACGGTCCTTTCAGAGAGCCATAGTGAGAGTGTGAGATTTGTCTAGATTGAAAGACAAGTTCCATGTGTTGGACCAGTTTGTGATTTTATCCAGATCTGCATGGAGTGAAGAAGCTACTGCTTGCCGTTCTGAGGGATGAGAGATGGTTCGGCAGAGGGTGGAGTCATCAGAAAAGAGATAAAGACGATTTTCCAGAGGGTCGGAGAGATCATTGATGAAAACCAGAAAAAGAACAGTTCCCAGAACACTGCCTTGGGGAACTACAGCCTGGCCAGGAAGAGGGGATGAGAGAACTCCACTTCTGGCAACACGTTGGCTTTGACAGGAGAGGAAGTCTGTGAGTCATGAGTGAAGATGGCCTTGAATACCATCGGTGGAGAGTTTGGTGAGCAGTGCAGGGTGCCAGACCGTGTCAAAAGCACGCGATATGTCAAGGGATATGGCTCTGATTTCATGTCTGGCATTGAGGACCTCCATCCATTGTTGGGAGAGCAGAAGGAGCATATCCAGGTTAAAGTGACCGAGTCTGAAACCAAATTGATGATCGGAAATCAAGCCATTGGAGAAGAGGAAGGATTTCATGTCTGAAGCGATGATGGATTGCATTACCATGCTCATGATTGCGAGAAGGCTGATTGGTCTGCAGAAGCAGGGATCTGTTTTTGCAACTTTTTTATGCAGAGTGATAATGTTTACTGGTTTCCAAGAAGATGACAGATGCCCTTGTGCAAAAGAGAGGGTGAATGGAATAAAGAGAGGGTGAGCAAGAGCAGAGGAGCAGGTTTTTAGGACACATGGGCTCATGCCATCTGGACCGGTTGCAGAATCTGAGTCGAGGTTTGACAGCAAACCCTCCACCTTGTCAGGAGAAAGGGACACAGAGTCCAGGGACAGGTGGGTGCAACTGGGTAAGGTGGGTACAGAAAGCGATGGGTTTTGGACACAAGATTTTGACGCAAACACCGGGATAAGGCATTCAGCCTTCTCACTTGCGGTATCAGCAGTGCCGTCACTTGAGGTAAGGGAGGGGATGGAGGGTGAACATACACCAGAAACAGTTTTGATTCGATTCCACCACGATTTGGAGGGGGAGGGAGAGAGGTTTGAGAGTTCAACCTTGAGATGAGAAAGATGTTGTTTTCTGGCTCTCCTGAGGGGAGACACTCATTTGTTGTGAGCTTTCTGGAAGGAACTGAGATTTCCCTCAGTTGGTCAGCCTTCCCTGAGGCAAAGGCAATTGTTTCAGGACAATTGCCTCGACACTGCACCTTCAGCGAACCATGGGCGGAAGGAGGGGCAGGACAAGTGAAGACAAGGGGGGATAAATCTGTGCAGGAGAGAGAGCAAGTTTCTTCAAAAGAATTCCCAGGATGAGTTGATGTTGGAGAAAGGAGCGATGGGAGACCAGTCTGTAATGCCAGAGAAACGGTGCTGAGTTGGTTCTCTGATAACAGCCAAAGAGATGTCCATTTTGAAAAGCACGTGGTCAGAAGAATGGATTGGAACGGAGGAAGAACAGCAGATATTTTCAGATAAATTTGTCAAAATCAGATCCTGAAGAGATGGAGTACCATTGGTTGAGATCGGGGTCGGGAACTTCACCTATTGAGTCAGTCCCAATGAGTCGCATAGGTCTTTTGCAAAAGTGCAATGACAGGTGAGAGAGGTACCCACATCGAGCCAACTGGCATGATGACAATTGAAGTTACCACATTTGAAGAAGAGAGAGTTCAGATGAGAAGATAGAAGTTGGTCCATGTTTTGGATGGAGAGGTGGAAATGGAGTCATCAATGTTTGGTGGATGGTGCAGTTCACATATAAACATGAGGTGGGAGTGGAGGGGAAGCCGGAGTCAGAGGTATTCCTAAGAGTGTGGGGGAGTGAGGGCACTGCATGGAGAGTGAGGAATGAAGTCTTTGATGAAGAAAGCAACTATTCCACCAGGACGAGGCTCAGGTCTGTCATACCGGAGAAGGGAGTAACCAGGGAGGGATACTTGGGAGTCGGAGACATCGTGCGGGAGGACAGATTCTGTTAGGCAGATGATGTCTGGTTTGTCAGTGGCAACCTGTGTGGAAAGATGTCAGGTTTGAGCGAAGGCCCCGGATATTTGAGGTCCACACTGTTAATGAAGAGGGAGGGGAGGAGGTTTTTGGTGCAGGGGAGGGGAGGGGGATGGTCCAGACAAGGAAGGAGGGGAGGTAAGTAGAGTTGTTGAAAGTGTGGGGCATTTCAGAAGAGGTGGGGGAGAGGGCCGGCTGAAGAGGAGAAAAGGGTCTCTGGTGCTGGGTTGAGGAACAGTGGGGAGTAATAAGAGAGGGTTCAGAAGGCAGTTGAGGATTTGAGGAGGGAGAGTGATGAGATGGAGGTGAGAGTGCAGGGGAAGGAGACGGTTTTGTGGATGTGAGGGGGGCAACTTTAAGAAGGGGGAGTGAGGGGAGATTGGAGAGAGGATGAGGGGGAAGACTGGAGGGAGAAGGGTAAGGGGGTTGTTTTTGATAAAAGTGAGTGGGAACCTTGGAGGTGGAAGAGTGTGATGGTTCCTTTGAGAGGGAGGGGTGAGAGGAGTGAATTGGTCAACCTGATGTGCACCCATGGTCGTTCGGACGCCAGTCGAGTCCGTAGGCGATGCAGCGAACCTCAACAGGCAGGTTCAAAATGAGACAATGGCTACCTGAGCACGCTAGTCAAGCTAACGGTCGGAGGTATGTCGCAAGGCCCAATATTGCAAGTAAATGCGACGAATATCATTTTGAAAAACAATGCCATTGCTGCAGGTGCTGTACAGAATATGTACATTCTTTCTGAGATAAGGTGAAAACAGACAACATTGTTCCTATTGCAATGGAGAAAAAAAAAATTTCAAAACCTTTCAACTTCAGTCACCTTGTGATACAAATCATATATTTGATGTGATATTGAACGATCTACATCATTTCTTGTGAAACTCTAATTTTCTTTGTCCCAAATATTCCGCTTTCTCCTTATTCAATAGCAGAAACTTTCAAGCATTGTGTCCGTGTTTCTGTAAGGCCATGTACCTCAATATCCTTACAACGGGATGTCAGGTGTGCCAATCCGACCTCCGTCAGCCCGATGGATCTCCACATATCGAGCGAGCGAAGCTGTTGGCAGTTTGAGGCCAGACTGAGTAAGACCGTGTCAGGATGTTCCACCTGAGGTTGGAAAGATGAGGAACATGCATCGTGACACCCATTGCTGCAGGGGAAGGAAATGCTTCTGCGAATCCCATAACATATGGGACGTTCAAACTCAAACAAATCTCCAACAAAGATGTCAGCAGCAGCAGTGTCCGACAAACAGACAGTCATCGTCTCCTTTCTTATTTCAGGCAGGAGCTTTGATTAAAATTTAATTCCTTCATTATCCCGAAGCTTTTTGAAAAAACAGGTGGGAATTGTCATCAGCTCTGTCTGTCTGTCCGTCCGTCACACTATCTCCTCCTAAACAGATGGCAGAAATTCACCAAACTTGGTTGTTGCGATTACCACATGGCAAGAATGTACAAGAACACAATCATTTTTCGTCATGCCCCCTGGGGTGGGATCACCAACCAAAAAATGCAAATTTTAACATGTTTCATCATAACCACACATGGACTGTGTTTATATTTATGTGACGAGGAAACGAAATATCAACAAATCAGATGAACTCATCCCAAGCTGGAAGTAAATCAGTTTGTTTTCACAATCATAAGGGACTATCGTTTGACTGTAAAACACCTCTGCGGTAGAACAAAGAGGTGCACATACCTCAGAACAGTCTCTGAGGTTGAGATGCCTCAACTCCGTGCACTTGGAAGTTATCGACAAGAGACTCTCCGTCTGAAACAAGATGGGAGTTCGATGTCATCCTTTTACACTGGTAAAATAATCCCCTTCCCATTCATGGAGCACAATGAGAGAGAGAAAGACTCACTTCGGTAGCTTATTCCAGAATTCAACGTTTTATGGAGTTTTAAAGATCCAGGAAACAGTCTGAGGATCTAAGAACCAATGTGGTACCATGCCAGCAATGGGTAATGAATCATGGAGGTGACACGAAGCTGGCAAAATCATTTGCAATCTCATGGAGATTCAAAAAAAATCTCACAGGCAGTGGACCATGTAAATTAAAGGGCTCTACCAAGGCCACATCCTCCTTGCCTCGTTCAATGGGCTATGGAAGCAAAGTTAAACGGGAAATGTATGAAATTTCCGCTTCATATGTTCCTCTCGATTTAACATTGTCACGAAATAAAATCTAGATTTACTTACAATGGTTTTATAAATGACAAAATTGCGAGGGAGTAAACGAACATAAAATAGATAAACAGCTTACATTGATACGCGTTCGGTACAGGACGAGGCGTTGTAGCCTCTGTAAGGACGAGAGCTGCCTGAATTCCTCAGGTGGTATTCGGTTACATGACGACAGGTTCAGGTCACGAAGGTTTGGGCAGAGCATGGTTATAGATTCCAAGGACTCGTTTGTGATCCAATGGCAGCTTGCCAACTCCAGGTGCATTAGGTGCTCAGACAACTCACCCAGGAAACTGAAAAAGTACCGCAGTTAGACATTGGGATCGTGTTTTTAACAAAGCCGTGACAGACAAGACGAACTTCAAAACCAACTTCACATCGCCCCACGTTTGCTACTGTGGTGGAATATTTATTATAAAATTTTAGCTCTATGTGTTTTTGTCGTTTGATTGTGGCTCAATTAAGCCGAATGATTGATTTAAACTTCACAAATAAAGGCTTTTATCCCATAAAATAAATATATTAGCGAAAACCGAGATGAGAGACAACGACTGATATGAAAGTTCATCAGAAACATGATTATTATATTGGTCTATGAGTTTGTGTCTGTGATTCGGCATTAATTATTCCCATATCTTCTTCTTCTCCTTTCGGCTGCTCCCGTTTGGGGTCGCCACAGCGGATCATCCGTATGATCCGCATCGTGATTTGGCACATGTTTTACGCCGGATGCCCTTCCTGACGCAACCCTGGTCGCCTCTTACGACACAGGGATATGGTACACCTATTTTAACGGGGGTATACACTGGCCCAGTACACTGGTACTCACTTAACTCACTTAACCGACTGGCACTGACTTCCGAAGCCGCAACTTGCACTGGTTCAAGACCGCTCTGACTCTCTGCCAGGTCGAGCTCCGCCCTTTTATAGGTGGGGGCGAGCTGCCCTTTAAACTCTCACCTGAGGCCGGGCTCCGCCCACTCTTCACCTCCGACCTGTCACCCCTCGCTGGAAACCCCATGTTTGACATCACTAGCTTGTTTCGGGGAAGCCGTCCTGTGATCCAAATATGCTAATCGAGTCGGGCCACGGCCGTTCGCCGGGGCGCCTGGTGGTTGCGATGTTTGTTCGCGTTTGGAGGAGATGATGGTTTTTTTGTCGAGGAGATGACGGTTGGTGCGGAGATGGCGTTGTTTGTCGAGGAGATGATGGTGTTGCGATGTTTTAAAATAAAAGATAGAGAAAGAATAATGGCTACCTCAAAGATTCACAGCCCGGCACACGAACAATTCCCTTTACACATCGGTGGGGGTTCTAACCTGAAACACATACTTATCGAAATAACTGATCTCCGGGGAACCTGTATGATGTTTTGTGAATTTCCACAACCGCAACAATACACTGCCCAAAGGATGAGGGAGCCCCTTGCCCTGTGAATCGAACTGCTCGCTTGCAATCAAACCACAATTGAGTGGGAGATGAATTTCCATGCTTGCACATGGAGACCGGTGTTCCCATGCTCATACACAAACCATATTTGGTGTTTTGCTAATTAAAACGCTGAGGAACATTGAGTGATGTATCGTTTTGTGAAGATGATATGTACTGTACTTTGTCCGACCCATTTCCCCTCTTTCCCCCTTTCTATGCAAATAATTTTGCTTCAAAAAGCTCGGGTTGTGAACAGAACTCTGAGAGATGGAAGTTCACAACAGCTCATCTTGGTGTTGCTCTGTGAATTTGTTTCTTCCCGTGTTCACGTGAATAAATGGTTCAACTCTCATTGGGACTGGAGTTACTGGAGTGATTCCAATGGAGGTTCGAGTAATTCCACCACAGGACAATACCGGGCTTTGTCGCCTCTTCAAGGATGAAAGCTGCCCACAAGTTATCTGGGGGATAAAGAACCTGATTGAAGACACGACTTCATTGAAAATCTTTGGTTGATATGCTGCACCCTCTATGTCATGGATATAATTTCACTAAAGGAGATAATTAAACGAATTATATTTTCACATTCCAACAAATGAGAATGATTAGATTACATGATGATCGGAAGTAAAAGGTACGGGTTGCAGGGTGTTTCACAATGTGTCTTCTTCCATAATAATAAATGTCAGTGTGTGTGTGTGTGTGTGTGTGTGTGTGTGTGTGTGTGTGTGTGTGTGTGTGTGTGTGTGTGTGTGTGTGTGTGTGTGTGTGTGTGTGTGTGTCAGTCAGTTTGTTTGTCAGTGTGTGTGTGTCCTCCATGACTTCAAAACCGTGAAACCTGCAAACCTGATACTTTGCATGCATACTAAGGGAACTCCAAGGGAGTACATGGGTGATCATGGAATGTTTGGTTTAATTAAAGCACCCCTTTTGAAAATAATTAACAGCCTTGTATAATTAGAAATATTTTAAATATTTATAACAAAACAAAAAAAAACTATTTATAACATTTATAGAATTTTTTTTATTTTTAACGTTCTAAAACAAAACTTATAATTTATTTTAAAAAATAAAGAACAAAATTGAAACTTCCAAATTACAAAATTTAAACTCTGGAATTCAACTTATCAGCAGTGCAGGGCTTATCAGCAGCCGACAACTGAAAACAAAGTGTTAATTTGTACAATTCGAACATTGTTTGATATTCTGGGCATCTCGGGGTACATGTATGTTTAAATTACCGATCGACGATACGTATGGAAATACCCATATAAAAAGAAACGGAAGGACAAATCCCCACCAACTTTAACAAAATTGCTTGTGGTTCCCAGGGTCAGATCAAGGGAACAACCCACCCCCAAATCCAACCTCCTCCAGCTCCCCCAAATAAATTTTCTAGATGTATGTTTGTGTCGGTCTGAAAATCATCTATCTATAATTCCAGCAATCTGTGTGTGTGTGTGTGTGTGTGTGTGTGTGTGTGTGTGTGTGTGTGTGTGTGTGTGTGTGTGTGTGTGTGTGTGTGTGTGTGTGTATCTGTGACCGCTGTTTCTTGACAACCACTGGTCCGATCTAATTGAAACTTGCCAGGTATATTGGTGGGGACCTGAGGATGTGCCTTTTCAAGGTTTGATATTAATCGGACAAGTGCTTCCCAAGTTATGGCCATTTATTTACCAACCAATGACTGGACACGTTGCTGCGGCCATTTATTTACCAACCAATGACAGGACACGTTGCTGCGTAGGCGTGGCCGATGGGGAAGAGAACCTCAGCTGCGTTCGCCATGACGGGTTTTTTTCTCTTCTCTTCTCTTTGTGTTTTTCCTTGCGATGACATTGCGAAAAGGCAAAATACGTTGGCGCTAATTGAATAATTGACCATTAAAACTAATAATTTATCAAAACGTTGGCAGATCCAGCAGCCGAAGCATTCTTGCCCTGGACGAGGAAACAAAGAAGCGCCGTTACCTCAGCAATGTTGTTTATGAAGAGGTGCTGATGAGATAAAGGTGTGTACATGCAGACAATTTTTATTATTAGTTATTTATTGAAGAAAAATTGTTCCGAAAATAATTTATCAAAAAAAGTGCACACTTTTTTTTGTTTCCAATTTTCAAAACGGTGTGGCCTTTGGAAGTGTTAAGGAATTCAGCTCTACTCAACATGCTTGCCAACGAAATACATCTCAATTTGGTGGTATGCTTTGCAAACTTTTTTTTTTAACTCTTTTCAAACGAAAACAATTCGAACATGGAATACCTAATGACACTGTACTTTCAGGTCTCCTACAAATCCTACCCTGTCGCCTTAACGTGGCATAGGAGTGGCAATGGTCAATGGCAGCGAATGTCATGGCTTGCAAAGACAGGGAGGTAAACTTGATTTTAATTTGGATTTTAATTAACTCTGTGTGTGTAAGTATCACAGCAGTTGTTACTTCAATACAAGCGATAATTCGTGGAATGATGTGAACATTCCGTACGGGCACGCACTACTTCTGGATAGTGATGACTTACTGTATTCCAATAATTTCTCCATTTCTTATGCGCATTTATAGATAAACACAATGCCCCAATCCAGTCGTCGTTTACGAGAGCGAAGGAACAGCCTGTGTGTTTGATTGAAAGTTGTTTGTCTTTTTTGTACATACGGCCACGCACGTACGGGCACCAGAGAGCGAAGGAATGGCCTGTGTGGTTGTTGTTTCTGGCACGCGGTTTGAAAGTTTTTTTTATGCACGGCTACGCACGTACGGGTACGCAAGAGCGAAGGAATGGCCTGTGTGGTTGTTGTTTCTGGCACGCGGTTTGAACGTTTTTTTATGTACGGCTACGCACGTACGGGCACGCGAGAGCGAAGGAACGGCCTGTGTGGTTGTTGTTTCTGGCACGCCGTTTGAAAGTTTTTTTTTTGTTGTTTGCACGTGCGGCCATGCACGTACGGGCAGGCACCTACGGGCATGCATTTGTGGGAAAAAAACGGAGAGGTCAATCCCCACCAAATTTTGGATACTTACTGGGGGTTCCCAGGGTCAGGCCATGTGTAGAACCCCTCGAACCACTGCAAGGATAGTTTGTGTGTGTGTGTGTGTGTGTGTGTGTGTGTGTGTGTGTGTGTGTGTGTGTGTGTGTGTGTGTGTGTGTGTGTCTGAAAATTAAGAAATGAAACGGAAAGAAAGAAACGAGGCCATTTGGCCCCTCACTGCTGAGGTGCACTCACGGGTGTTTTTCTGTTGTTTTTTGTTGTTCTTTTATTTTGAACAGCTTCACAAATCGATCTCATTGCTGGTTTACCAAAGTCTAAATAAGCAATCTTAATCGGGTGACCAAGCTTATTAATAGCAGTTGGATACAACCGTCAAGGAATGTTGATGGGAAGGGATGTGATAGGACGTGAGGACTGTACAACTACAACCACTCCGAAGCATCATGACGTCGGAAGAGCCACCTGTCAAGGACTGCTGAGGACATGGAAAAGGGTTTGAAAGGACAGAAGGGCCGCTCAAAACTTAATTAAACGAAATAAAAACAGCAGCAGCAACAATTCCGTGACGCAATGGCGTCCAGCACCGGAATTCCGTGACTTCAGCATGGAAAACGCTTTGAGAAAACTCTATTTTTGATCTGGTCAACCTGGATAAACTGAAGAGTGGTAAGTAAATTTATATCCTGCAAGCAGAATTGTGACTGGTAATTATGTCGACTAAGTTTGTTGGTGATCAGAGAAGCGGTAAGAGACGAGACAGGAGAGGAAACTGATCAGAATGAAAGAGAAGTGGAGACGGTTCACCTCAACCCAGGCCATCGATTACTAACTTTGCATTCAATTACTCACTTTTTAAGGACCGTAGGACTGAATTTTCCATTGTTTCCAGTCCATGAGAGACTGAGCGAGCGTGCATGGGTGAGACGAGGCTTCAAAGCTAGAAGGTCCTCCTCGAAGAGAGATGGCCAGAAAGGTTTGAGATCCAGGTGTTTGTACATAGAAGGGTTGTAGCAGCAGTCACACAGGGTACGGCTGCATTGAGCGAGGCAGCACAGCTCAGGGAGTGTCAGGTGCGATAAAATAATTTCGATAATCTGTCGTGGAAGTAAGGCAGCAAAAAAAACATCGATTTAATTATCAGTGCATCAACCTGACCAACTGTCACTGTCTAGATAGTCAAGGATGTCAATCAAATGATAAACCAATAACTCTTAAAACAACCCAGGTAACCACGAGTGAAGCCATCAAGGACTTCCAAACACAAACAGATTTGGACAGCCATTTCAATGTTGACACCATCGTATGAAACCATTCTGAAGTCAAACAATGAGATGATGTGATCTGGAAAACCAAGTTTTAAACGAAGAAGAAAAGATGACGAGTGGGGGTTCACATACTCACCTCGAAAGGTAAAAGGTCAAAATATCCATTATTTGTGAAGGGGGAAAGCTTCTCTTCCTCTTCGTCCACCCTCCTTTCTTCCTCCATATGTTCAACCATATCTCGTCTCCTCCTTTCCATCGTGTTTTGTTTCTGCCGAAGTCTTTCTGACTCAGCAAGATCTTCATTCTTGCTCTTCTTTGGTTGCATGATGTCCACCGGGATACCGTACAGAACGACAGCGGCCAGTTCCATGTAGTAAGCGCTCAGGGAGCAACTGAACTCGACACGGAGGACATTCGTCGCAAAACCCGGTGGTTGTATCGGTGGGGAAAACGTGAATGGGTCGTTCGGTGGAAGATTGGTGTCCGCAGGGCCAGACCACAGCGTCCGCCACCTGCATCGTACATCCCCAAAGTAAACCTTTTGAGGAGTGTCCTTTTGATTTTACTATGAAGTAGACATTGTGTATTAGGGTGTGGCTCATGTCGAACATCATCTCTAATGTGATACAAACGGATGTGTAAAAGGACATGACTCACATTATTAAATTAACAAGTAAATGAATGAAACTTGATGTTCTATTCAAAATTTACACAACGATCCCCTTTCGCTATGTGTAAAGTAATGGCTTGAGGATGAAGATCTTACAGTACAATAGGGGACTGACAGGATGGTCGAGACTCCAGAGGTATGCACACTCACCTTCAAGCCGTCTCGCCTGGGTTCGAATCCTGACCCAGTTACAAACTGTCATCCTGATGCTTCACAGGCAAGGTGATTCATCAATGTGTGTCGTCCCTCGGATGGACGTTAAAGAGCCCATGGTGTCTTTCGTGAAGAGGAGGCGAGCTATTACCAACACCATGGTCAAGTTACAAATTCCTGCCCTTCCTGATCTTGTCAGCCACCTCAGCCAGTAAGCCAACACGAGGCTTTAAGGGTCCATCTCCATGCGATTTCCGGAAAAGCATTCAATCATTCAATCACAAAGTGGTCTTCAAATGGGATTTGTCAACCACAAAGTGGTATTCAAATTGGAGAGCCTCAATTAACGGATTTCAGGGGGGATTGGGATAGTGAGTGGCAGAGGATGTCGGGATTGACAATCGGGAGTTGGAGGAAGGAAGAGACATGTTAAAAAAGTACAGGTAGTGGACAAAAAAATGAAAACACCAATGTAAAGTCACTTTACAGGGCTTTGGGCCACCATGTGCGGCAAGTACGGCCAATATGTGCCGTGGCATAGAGTCCAGCAAGGTGTGACATTCTTCAGGAGGGATGTGGCACCATTCTTCCACGATAAAGTCAATCAACTCACATCAATTTGATGGAGGTGGAAAATGCTGTCTCAGACGTCGTTCCTCAATATCCCATCAATGCTCGATTGGGTTCAGATCTGGAGACTGAGAAGGCCATGACATATGGATAACATCAGTGTCATGCTCATCAAACCAGTGGGTGAACACACCTGCTCTGTGGATGGGGGAATTGTCATCCTGTCCGCATCTGCGAGCAAAATTCTTCTTCGTACCCAGAGACGAGGTGGCCCAGAGGTCTGTATTTGCGACATCCTGCGTAAAACACTTGCTCACGGTCCATTCCAATGATTATCCAATTAGGGATATGAGTCACCGTCCCCTCCTCCTTGACCTGAAACTTAACCCGATATTGCCGAGTCCCGGTCCATATACCCAGACCATTTCAGATATATAATGGTGTAGTCTTCACTTCAACATATCAAGCCAACCAATACTGCACATCATGATCGGTAACACTCTCATTGTGGAGGATGGCTGTCACTACCCTCTCATGGTCAGAGAGGGCCTCGACTGCCCATTCAGCCAAAGACCCAGTTGACCGAGCAGTAGTCCACCTCACCCAAAAGTCGGTAAGCCTTTCAGCTGAATGAAAGGGAACCTCAAATCCGCGGCCCAATGGGGAGCAAAAAAAATCCTGAGCCTTGACCTCCAGCAGGCCTAACAATACCGTACTTGGTGGAACGGGTCCTGCTTTCTCAAACTTGAATCGGACGCAGTTATGGCACCTGCTCGCCATGCCGGAGTCCTGAGGAGAGCGGGGACAACACTTGGAAAGAGGTGGGGGAGGGAGTGAGGTGGAGGCAAGGAAGCGTGAGGCTAACTTCCTGCCCGGTGTACAAGGCCTTCCAGACAGGAGGAAGGTCGGGGAAAAGTAGGAAGGGAAAGATGAACGAAAACACAAGACTAACCAGAGAAAAAGTAAAAGATAAACAAACAGACGAGATTGGGGGAAAATAAAGAACGAAGAATAAATACAACAAGGCGAACAAGCTCCTAAAAGGGGGAAAAACTCATCACTGAGGTTTTTCCTCTTGCAGCCATGCGAGCCGTAATTGTCGGCAACAAGGCCTGTGCAACATTTCATACATGACCCTAAGCATGCTGGGATGTCAGTTGCTGGGCACATGGGCCACACCTGTGTGGAAGCTGTTGCTTTCAATGTACACTCATTTACCCAGGGGTATCCAATATTTTGTCCACCATCTGCAGATCAAATGTTATAAAAACTGGGTAACTCGTCCATTGAAATAAAGATGTTATTGAAGTACCGTTATCATCATGTAAGACCAGTGAGCGGGTAAACATACTCTCAAAGCAAACGATAATTGGTCATTTCATCCCTTTTGGACTCGCGAGCATAAGGACTTTAAAACTCGTTAGAGATTGAAAGCAAAAGGGTCATTGGTACCTGCACACAGCAGAGTCTTCACTGTCATCCCAGGACCTGGCCAGTATCCGAACCACATACCCAGGGTGGTACGACTCCATGACCAACACCTTGGTAGGGAAGACGGGCTCGTCGAAAAGTAACTCGATGAAATCCTGGCTTTTAAACCACTCGGGATTCTTGGGACAACGACTGGGTGTCCATCGGGACAAGTGGTCCCACCACAACCCGAATGCTCTCGGCACGGCCACGTGCATGAAGTCCCCGAAGAGCGAAGATATGTTAGGTTGACTCACCAGGTTGCAGATGGAGTTGTATCCTCCATACTGGGAGCTCATGTCCAGAACTTGGCT
Organism: Eptatretus burgeri; assembly: GCF_056783735.1. NCBI lineage: Eukaryota > Metazoa > Chordata > Myxini > Myxiniformes > Myxinidae > Eptatretus > Eptatretus burgeri. Next base: position 2,814,826 of record NC_140980.1, read on the forward strand.
CACATATTGAGACAGCTCGAATTGAGGCGACTGCGGGAACAACCCTTCAGGGTCTTCCTGCAGTCTGGGTGCATCTCCACACCATTGTTTTCTCCTGATCCTGAAAGGCAGGAGTAGAGGATAAATGGGGCTTCTGAGGCAGCCATTCAAATGAATGGGGAAAAAGGGAAAAACTCTCTGACTCAAGGTCCAAAAGCCCAAAATAGGAGACTGATTTCCTTCCCCTCCCATACAAGCAAATGTAAAATTGAGACTGACTCAAGCCCCAAAAGTCTAAAATAGGAGACTGATTTCCTCCCCCTCCCATACAAACAAATGTAAAATTGAGACTGACTCAAGCCCCAAAAGTCTAAAATAGGAGACTGATTTCCTCCCCCTCCCATACAAACAAATGTAAAATTGAGACTGACTCAAGCCCCAAAAGTCTAAAATAGGAGACTGATTTCCTCCCCCTCCCATACAAACAAATGTAAAATTGAGACTGACTGATGAAAGGTTTGACTGATATCAGACTGACTGATCACCTCCCATCCTGGGCGGAGTCTCGAACTGAGGGGAGACGAATCCCCGCCCACGTTAGTGGTTGAACGCACGAACAACAATGGCGCCGGTCAGAGCGGGGGGGAAGGTGTAAAAATAAAAATAAAAACCCTCTCAAAGTAACTCACAGCGCATTTACATTTAATCACCCTTTAAACACGGGCATGGAAGCTATCTATAACACATACTTACCGATATATATATATATATATATATATATATATATATATATATATATATATATATATATATATATATATATATATATATATATATATATTCTATAGGACCTGAATGTTGTGTGCGATAGGTTTCCAAATTCGTAACACTATCGCCCACGTCGTTCCCAAGGTGCCTCGCCCGAACCATCATTTCCGATCTGGTACACACCCTGGGAAATCCATTGTTTTGTAATATCCCATGACGTCATGACTCACGGTTCATATAAACAAGCTGTGTGCCGATTGCGTTGCATTCACAGAATGGAGCATTCAGATTCTTACAAGAACCTTACGGATCAATCGTTTTCACCAGATGACAGGTGAGATTTCACAACCCAATTTATTATTTATTGTTTAAAACAGAATTAAATCACTGCACGGCCAATAATTGTTGTATGTCTTTTCCTAACAGGATGTCCCCATCGTTGATCACTGATGTGGAGAACGAATTATATGAATTAAACGACAAATGGATAAAAATAAACGACTTTCTTGAAGAGATTCGGATTTTCAGAAGAGAAATAAAAAATACCATTAGCGACTGGGAATCATTTCTGTCATGTCCTCGAATCTTGAAAGACCCGACTTCAAGGTGAGAAATAACACGTGCATGTGTGTATTTGTGTTTGTGTGTGTCTGTCTCTCTATCTTTGTCTATGTCTATTGGGTAGTCAATCTATCTACCCTTATTGTCAGTTTTTCCGTCGTTATGTCTATTGGGTAGTCAATCTATCTACCCTTATTGTCAGTTTTTCCGTCGTTATGTCTGTTGGGTAGTCAATCTATCTACCCTTATTGTCAGTTTTTCCGTCGTTATGTCTGTTGGGTAGTCGATCTATCTACCCTGATTGTCAGGTTTTCCGTCGTTATGTCTGTCTGTCTGTCTGTTTGTCTGTCCAGGCCAGTACTCCGTTAATCGTAGGCCGATTTTGATGAAACTCTGGTGGTAGGTTCATACCATGACCTAGTTGTGCGCGCTTGAGAACCGTTGCTATGGACCCCTCGGTTGCCTAGCAACGGGCCTTTGAAATTTTCAAAAAAATCTAAAAAAATAAAAATATCGAAATTCAAAAATCAAACTATGATCGTTTGTGGGCAACACATTCAGCGTCCTTGACAAAAAAAATTCAGCCCGCTCCCATGAAAACTGTCGGAGAAGATAGACTTTGAATGAACACTGGTCGAAAAAAATATAAAAAACGAAGTTCGTTATATCTCAGAGACTATGAGTCAGACATACATGAAACTGGTATGGTGGGTTCATGGTATGTCCTAGTTATGTGTGAGAAAGAACCGTTGCTATGGACGCTTTTGTTGGCTAGTAACGGCTGAAAAACGACTAAATTCAACTTGATCGACTACCCATGTCTGCCTACCGGCTTGTCTATCTGTCTCTCTGTCTATCTATCTGTCTCTCTGTCTATCTATCTGTCTCTCTGTCTATCTATCTGTCTCCCTGTGTATCTATCTGTCTCTCTCTCTACTTGTCTCTGTCTGCCTCTCTATCCATCTGTTTTTATATCTCCCTTGAGTTTTGACTGATTATTTATTTTTATTTTTATTTTTCAGTTTAAACACTGATCTGGTTGAACCAAGCACACAAGTTAATCGTCTGCAGGAATCTGACATGAAATTCAAGACATTTGGCGCAGACTGCTTGGAAATATTATCTATTTTTACAACTGAATATTTAATATTTTCAATCTTGATGAATTATACTTGTTTTTCTTATAATTTTCTGATTTTGAATTACAAGAAAAGAATAAAGAGATGTGAAGGAGGGGTGGGGGGGAAGGTGCACTCCCCTAACAACCCATCAACCCCTCATCCCACCCGCCCCCTCCCCGTGTGTGTGTGTGGGGAAGGGTGGGGGTATGATGAGGGGAGTAGGGGGTCAAAGGTGGGGGCGCACAGAGGGGGATGAGGGGGTGGGCAGGGTTTATGTGGGTGGGGTATGTGTGGGTGGGGCTTCTGTGCGTGGGATTTGTGTGGGTGGGGCTTCTGTGGGTGGTGTTTGTGTGGGTGGGGTTTATGTGGGTGGGGTTTATGTGGATGGAGCTTGTGTGGGTGGGGTTTATGTGGATGGAGCTTATGTGGATGAGGATTCTGAGGATGAGGTTTGTGTGGTTGAGATTCGTGTGGGCAGGGTTTGTGTGGGTGGTGTTTATGTGGATGGAGCTTGTGTGGATGAGGCTTCTGTGGATGAGGTTTGTTTGGGTGGGGTTTGTGTAGGCGGGGTTTGTGTGGATGAGGTTTCTGTGGTTGAGGTTTGTGTGGGTGGGATTTGTGTGGGCAGGGTTTGTGTGGGTGGAGTTTATGTGTGTGGAGCTTGTGTGGATGGGTGGATGTTTGGGTGGAGCTTGTGTGGATGTGCAGGTGAAGCTTGTGTGGCTGGGTGGAGAATTTTTTCAATTAAATCAACGTGTTGTGTGTGGGGAACTAATTAACTTATCACTAATTATGTGAATATGATGAATGTGGTTTTTGTGGGTGGAGCTTGTGTGGGGTGGGGTTGATGTGTGTGGAGATTGTGTGGGGTGGGGTTTATTTGTGTGGAGCTTGTGTGGATGGGTGGAGCTTGTGTGGGGTGGGGTTTATGTGTGGATGGGAGGGGATTGTGTGGGTGGGGCTTGTGTGGGCGGAGTCAAAAGGGGCGGAGTCAAAAAAATTCAATTTATCTTTGTCTTTTGTAATTCCTGTGAATAAAATGAACCTAAAATCTCTTCCCCCTTTAAATCATATACCTCATAAGTCCAAGGAACTGTATCTATCACATCAACGATTTTAAAAAGTTCATTTGTCCACCGCTTTGTATAACCTTTTTCAAAATGAGATTTCCACCTATATATTCTTACCATATCACCAACTTTGAACTTAGGCTTTCTGACATTAATCTCTTTTTCATATTCTAATTTTGTAAATGTTTCTGATGGTTTAGTATTCGTTGAGGTGTGAATCGTATCATTATACTTATCTACAATATCCTGAATAAAAGATGACCATTGTTGAGAACCGAGTTGGGTAAATTTTTTTATGTCGTCTCTTTTAAAGTGCGATTGAAGAGCTCAATAACAACCGCTTTTCCTTCATTAAAGGTACTGTATCATGTAATGCTGTTATTTTTAAGAAAATTCATAAATGTCTTGTTATAGAACTCTCTACCCTCATCAGTCCACAATTTTTTTTAGGTTTTCTCTGACTTTTATTTAATATCTGTTGAAAGGCTAACATAAGACTAAATAACCTGTTTTGTTTTTTAAAGGGACAACCCATACGTATCTACTCCAAAAATCAATAACGGTTGAAGCATACTTGTACCCCTTATCATTATTGAGTTCAATCAAATCAGCGGACCAGATATAATCAACTTCCTTGGAATAAACCTTCCTTCCATGAAACTTTGTGAATATTGGTTTATGTAATTAATCAGCTAATTGTTCTTCAGTCTTAATGACATCATTAGAGCCGATAAGTTTTTTGAATTTCCAAGCCCAAGTTTCAATTTCGTACTTATCATCTTCTTCACGATGAACCTATCAACTTTTTCTCTCAAGGTTGGATTTTGTATCAGAGACAAATTATACAAGCCGGTAGGCGACGAGGGATTCGCTAGGATTGAAGCGCTGAATACTCTGCTTTTCATTCTGACCGATCCACCGACGAAGATTCATTGCCAAGACGTATTGTTTCACATACAATTGTTCCTCTGCCTGGCAAGATTTTTCCTATTGCATATTTTGCCAACTGGCACTCCTCATAAAAAATGACGGAAAATAGACACCCTATTTTTGAAGGACTACCATTTGAAAAATAATCGGTTTGCTGGTTTGTGCTGTGGAGCCTCACGTTGCAGACACACACACACACACACACACACACACACACACACACACACACACACACACACACACACACACACACACACACACACACAACCCGATAAACTTCTCTCAATGCTCTTGTTTGACCACACCTCCTGAGCCACACAATATTTTTCATAAGCCACGCCCTCTTTCCTACGCCACTCCCACTTTTCATCAACCACGTCCACTTTCCCTAAGCTCCGCCCACTCCCCCTCCCCCCCCTCTCTCTCTCTCTCTCTCTCTCTCTCTCTCTCTCTCTCTCTCTCTCTCTCTCTCTCTCTCTCTCTCTCTCTCTCTCTCTCTCTCTCTCTCTCTCTCTCTCTCTCTCTCTCTCTCTCTCTCTCTCTCTCTCTCTCTCTCTCTCTCTCTCTCCCTCTCTCTCTCCCCCCTCTCTCTGTTTCTCTCTCTCTCTCTCTCTCTCTCTCTCTCTCTCTCTCTCTCTCTCTCTCTCTCTCTCTCTCTCTCTCTCTCTCTCTCTCTCTCTCTCTCTCTCTCTCTCTCTCTCTCTCTCTCTCTCTCTCTCTCTCTCTCTCTCTCTCTCTCTCTCTCTCTCTCTCTCTCTCTCTCTCTCTCTCTCTCTCTCTCTCTCTCTCTCTCTCTCTCTCTCTCTCTCTCTCTCTCTCTCTGTCTCTCTCCCCCCCATCTCTCTGTTGCTCTCTAACTTTCCTGGGAGTATGTTTCTGATGGTGCCTGTCTTCGTATTCGGAAAGAGTGTGTCAGTTCGTTATATCAGAAGTCTAAACTGTATCCTTTGTTGCGTCTTTGTAAATATTTTCCCTCCCTTTTTATCAAGGAAGAAACACATGAAATGTCATCGCCCCCGTTGTATTAGTAACTTTGCTGTCGGAGTTGAAGGGCGAGCCCATATTTATTTACAACAAAAATGGCTGCCAGTCTTCCAGTCGGCCATCTTTGATGAGATCGCAAAATAAAGTTTGGTACAAGTGTATTCCATCGTGTGCTCTTGTTATGGTAAGTTTGAACAAAATCAGAGCATGCATGTCCGAGAAATGGTTGGGGACAAGTTTAAGGAACCAAATGGCTGCCAGTCGGCCATCTTGGATCTGATCTCGAAAAAAACATCACATGCACATGTAATCATTAATTTGTTATCGGTGTACCAAGTTTGAATAAGATTCGGAAATGCATGTCCGAGAAACGGTCAAGATCGTGTTCAACATCGGGTTTTTTTACAACTAAAATGGCCGACACCCATCCTCCCTCCCTCTCCCTCCTCTCCCCCCCTTTTCTCCCGAGCTTAATGTTTCCCTCAGCGAAGCGACCGGTTGTATTTGCTCAAATATAAATATCATCAATGAGGAAGGATGAAGAAGAAGAAGAAGAAGAAGAAGAAGAAGAAGAAGAAGAAGAAGAAGAAGAAGAAGAAGAAGAAGAAGACGTGAACTGACACGAGCAGATGTAAGATCACCTCAGGTTAATGACGGAGTGAAGAGCGCAGAATGTTCATGAAGAACAACATGACGTCATTTGATTAAACACGTCAGTGTAGCGACGACTGCTTTTTTCTGGTACATCCGATATTTAGATTTCCCACCCTGAAGAAACCCCAGTCCTTACCCTAATGAACGACGTCGACGTCGTTCTCCAATTTGGTTCATTATTGTGTCTCCAGAAAGGAAACTGAGGTAATGTTCACCGACCTGGAAGGTTCAGGTGAAGGAAGCAAAGACTTGCACGTTGTGAGACCTCCACTCCTCCTGTATCAAGTTCGACGATCTTTTCGAGCAAAGCACGTGACCAGGAACACGTGAGGAAAGTACGTCGCCGTTGACTCCGCCCCCAACGTACGGAAATGGCGGCTTGTTCCGTTCAGATGACGTCATCACATTCTCATGTGTTTATCACTCAAAAACGGACAATTTTATCACAGAACATTTTTCTCGTTCAAACCATTCCAAGATCTACAAAAATCTATATTTCCCACACTTCCCGTGTTAAATCGATGTTGTGCTGATACAGAATTTGCAAATAAATGAAACGTGTGAACTGGCCAGCTGGCCCATCGTGCCTGCGTGACATTTCACACTTACACTCTTTTAAATCCCACTCTTCCCTCCAGGTGTTTAAAACAGATCTATTCTACCCCCGTTAATCCACCCCAAACCCACCTCCTTCAAATTCCCTGATTTCCTTCCTGAAAGTCCCCGTAGTCCCCACCTTGTTTACCCCCGTGTTCCCCACCCCATCCCTCTCCCTTCCACAGATCTCCTCATGTCCCTCTTCCCCACCGCTATTGACTTCTGCTCCCCTTGTTGCACGTTCTTTGTGTTCGCTCTCATATTATGAGCCTCGACATTGTTCACAAAAAAATTAATTTTCTGTGAAACTTCATCAGATTTTGTGAAATTGAGTGATATTGAGTTGGGGTCCCACAAGACCCCAGTTGGTAAGATTCGGTTTTAAATATGTTGGTAGATGAGGGTCAAGTTAAGGTGAGAAACTGAATTCTCATTTTACAAATGTAAAAGGGTTGTTGGACTTTGATACAATTAATAATTTATATTGGTCCATAAATAACTGTACAGTAATTAGATGAAATAACCAACTTACATTGAACTAGGAAATTAGTTAAAGATTCAGGCTGAAACGATCGGGAAAACAAACAATTTAATGGTTAACACCTGTACACCTGATCATGAGGACGAACAAACAATAAACCCTGACAGGTGGTGTGAACAACTTCCTACAAGAGGAACAACAAACACAGTTATGGGATTAAAGATATCCCAAAGTTTGAGAAACAAAATAGAATTCCAGTTCATGTTTACACTTTAAATAAATAAAAATGAATCGTGTGTGTATGTGTGTGTGTATGTGTGTATGTGTGTATGTGTGTGTGTGTATGTGTGTGTGTATGTGTGTATGTGTGTATGTGTGTATGTGTGTGTATGTGTGTGTATGTGTGTGTATGTGTGTGTGTGTATGTGTGTATGTGTGTATGTGTGTGTGTGTGTATGTGTGTGTGTGTGTATGTGTGTGTGTGTGTGTGTTTATGTTGTGTATGTGTGTGTGTGTGTGTGTATGTGTGTGTGTGTAT
>NC_140980.1:2825008-2884008 GCF_056783735.1 Eptatretus burgeri
TGTCTGTTGCCGAGTCGCTGTTGGTTGGAGAACAGGCGACACCATTTATCTTTTATCTTTGGTGTAGAGTGCTGTGTGAGTTAGTTTGTGGTTATTTAAGTGTGACAACCGATGAAACACTGCAGAACACAGAACATTTGTTCGGTTTGTCCCCAGTGTGAACTCGTTTATGTTCATTCAAGGTTGATAAATAACGAAAAACCTCAGAACACACAGAACACTTGTTCTGATTCATTACCAAATTTAATGGTGATTTATACATTGGGGGGAATAACAAGTACCGGGTATACTGTTGTTGCATTCACTTTGTGGAGTATCCAGCACGCCTTCACTTCGGACTCCTCTGTCAAGAGCCCACGACCCACCGCTCTCACTGCAGTACACCGAGGGACGGGCTTGGACGAACGCAATGCGAGAATTCCCCTGCAAGCAGGACCCCGATCAGTTCCAGTCGATGGATTGAAATCCCCCAAGACTCGAAGACTGTCTCGCCTGGGGCACTGATCAACCACAGACTCGAGCGTGGCGTAGAATGTGTCCTTCACGGTGTAGTGAGATCACTCGCCTCAGTCGGAGCATAAACAGAGACCAGGGAAATGACACCCAAGGAGTGACGAATCCTTCATCTCATAATACGCCCGTTGACCGGTGTTACCTCAATTATCATTGGAGTCAGCTTATTAACCTCCGCCATCGAAGATGGACGGAGGTTACTGCTTTCACCCCTGTTTGTTTGATTGTTTGTTTGTTTGTTAACAGTATTACGGAAAAACTCCTGGACGGATTTCGACGAAACTTGGTGGGGGGATTCGGTATGGTCCAAGGATCATGCCATTAGATTTTGGACATGGTCCAAAGTCCAATATGGCCGCTATGGCGGCCATTTTGAAAAAATATTTGAATTTTTGTTTTTGCATTTCTCCATGTTTTAAGTGATTTCCAACCCCCCAAAAAAATTTGTTGGAGGAAAAAAAAAATTTTGCAAGTTTTTTTCAAAAAAATTTCCATTTTATTTGAAAAATATTTGAATTTTTTTTGCATTTCTACGTGTTTTAAGTGATTTCCACCCCCCCCAAAAAAAATTTGTTAGAGAAAACAAAAAATTAGAAATTTTGCAACTTTTTTTTCAAAAAAATTTCGAATTTTTTTTTTTGCATTTCTACATGCGCGTCGATCCAGTTTAGTTTATTGAATCGTGGTTCAGTAGAGTCTGATCCGTTTTGACCCACAATGAATAGGATATCAGGTTCACTTAAGTGACCCAGCAGTATTGACGGCAGAGGTTTTGCACTCTACCGAGTGCTCCCCCTCTCGTTGGATACAGTTACAGCAACTCCTTGGGAATGGTAACCATCAGAGCGACCAGACGAATAGTGCGTATAACCACCCACCATGATCTCGCCGCAATCCGGTCTCCGGACTTCAGAGAGTGCTGCAATACCAATGTCCAAACGCTTGAGCTCAGCTGATAACAGAGACAGGAGATCATCCTTTCTTCGGTTCGGACATTCCAGGCACCTACTCGAAGGGACGGCCTCAGTTCAACCCAAGGAGACCGCCGTCTGGTGGACGACACCTCAGCACCACCCCGACACACTCTCCCACAATCTATCCCCGGGAATGTAACCCCATGGTTTCCCTCCTATCACGGTGACCGGAGTGCAAATCCTACCACTAACCTCCAAATAAGAAGTAACCCAACTGCAGGAGGACGTCCAGGTCGTTGGGTCACAAGGAGCTCCTCCGCCATTTGACAGGTTTTGTTCTTCATCCTGCTGGGTGTCCGGTGTGTCCCGGTGAACCACCAAGGTTGCTCCGTACCGAAGAGGTGCCTTACATGTCCCAGCTGGACACACTGCGAGCATAATTTCTCTTAGTACCCAGAGACTAGGTGGCCCAGAGGTCTGCATTTGCGGCATCCTGCGTGAAAAAACTTGCCCATGTTCCATCCCAATGATTATCCCATTAGGGATATGGGTCACCGTCCCCTCCTCCTTGACCCAAAACTTCACCCGATATTGCTGAGTCGCAGTCCATATACCAAGACCATTTCGGATATATCATGGTGGGGTCTTCAGCTCAACATATCAAGCCAACCAACACTGCACATCATGATCAGTAACACTCTCATTGTGGAGGATGGCCGTCACGACCCTCTCATGGTCAGAGACGGCTTCGACTGCCCATTCAGCCAGACACCCCATTGACCGAGCAGTAGTCCACCTCACCCAAAACTCCGCAAGCCTTTCAGGTGACCGAAAGGATACCTAAAATTCGTGGGCCAGAGATGAAACAGAAAAATCCTCAGCCTTGAACTCCAACATGCCCAACAATACCGTCCGCCCAAACACCTCACTCGGTGGAACGGGTCCCGCTTTCTCAAACTTGAATCGGACGCAGTTATGGCACCTGCTCGCCATGCCGGAGACCTGGGGTGGGCAGGGACAACGTCCGGTTGACCATCGGGACAAGCGGTCCCACCACGACCCGTATGTTCTCGGCACGGCCGATAAAAAAAATCGATGTAAAAAATTTTTACATCGATAAAAAAAAAATCCAGCTTAAAAGTCTACCCCATGTGAAGATGTGAAAATGACGTTTCACAGATCTACATATAGTAAGGGAAGCTCATGTCGGCCATGTTGATGACGTGGGCACTGCGTCCTAGCAACGATTGTGTGAGCCATTGTTTGGCATGGCAACGAAACAGAGAATCATATTATTAAAAATTTAATGAAGGAATGTAAAATGTTTCGAGATATGATGAAACAGTGGCACGGATTACTTGAGAGCCAATGGTTATTAATTACTTTCAGGTCTCGTCCTTGCACTGAAGACCGTGCACGTATGATCCGCACTCATTCCGTTCTCTGAATTTCTTTCTCGTACAGAAAGCTCAGTTGGTGTTTGTTTATATATTCTTCAAAAAAAGAAAAAAAAAACTGCACCAAATCAAACCAAATTTTTCAAGATGGCTAAGGGAACCCCAAGTATGGTATATTGTTACGAATCTGGAAGATTACTGCCCTCAACATTCAGGTCCCGAGAGAACAGTTATATCAGTAAGTACGTGTTTCTCGTTAGGGCCCCATCCCTAGTCTAATGGGAATTAAATGTTCATGCGCTGCGGAGTTATTTTGATAGTCAGGGTTTTCTTTTACACTTATAACAACAACAACACCGACGACGCCGGGCTTCGCTTCCTTCCACCATCCTCCACCGGCACCATCACACGCGTGCATGTCAGCACGTACGTGGGCGGAGTTCACGAGGACCTGACGTCTCTCTCGCACAGTCCGGGGGATGCGAGCAAGGTTGCCGTCGGACGGCCAATAGGCGCAGCCCACGCAGGCCTGACGTCTCTCTCGGCCAATCACGCGAGGGCGACGAGCAAATCGCGCGACGCAACTGTCCAATCAGGAGGCGAGTGGCCGGAAAAGAAGCCCCTCCCGCCTGAGGAAAAAGAGTGGTTGTCGGGACGAGCGTGAGGAGAATTTGCGTCCTGAGTCTGCTCACGTGCGCGTCTCTGCCTGGGTTTGCGACGGACTGCATCCCGCGCTTCGAGGGTGTCTCGTCCGGCGCGTTGCAGCGAGCGTCGAGTTTCATCGGGGGAGATCGCCTCGTCTCGCCTCCGCTGGATTCGGCTGCCCTGGTGCGTGCCTGCCAGGTAGCCAGCCATCCTGACTCCCAGTCAAACTGTCCTCCTCGGCTGGAGAGCCGAATAAAGACCGCTGAGGTCGATCACTTCTTTTGGGGTATTTGTGTGTGTGTGTGTGTGTGTGTGTGTGTGTGTGTGTGTGTGTGTGTGTGTGTGTGTGTGTGTGTGTGTCCTTGGGCCCAGTCTTGTCAAGTAGAACTGGTTAATTGCTTTTGCTTGTACATTGATTGCATTGCTTCGTCGGTTTAACTCTGCTCTTTACGTACTTCCCTTCCCCCCCCGCCCATTATAATTAAATCCCCTTTTAAATGTTTCAACTCGTTCTTGTCTTTCCCTCATTGGTTTAGCACGGCGCGTGTTGGGGGATTAAAAAGGCCATTGCTGCCGTAGTTGTGCATTTGGACCGACGGGACCTCAGTTACCATCCGCTCGGGTTACGCACGGGTCGAGCACGGTTACGGCTCATCCCATTCGAGCTCCGTCGAGGGTGTGGATTCCTCGGTCGCTCGCCGCGTGGGTCTCTAGGTATTTTGAAGTTTGGCAAATAACCCTGTCCCACGTGGTTGACTTATTGACGATTCACGGTCCTGTAAGGGACCCATACCTTCAGGGTTATCGGAAAGGTATGATCTAGATTCTGGGTGTTCGGTGGAGCCGACTCTACTGCTCCATCTAGCGGTCGTGCTCGTCGCCGCTCCCCGGCCGGCAACAATATGTCAGTGTAGTTTATCTGGGGGAGGGGGTTTATGGTGGAGGAAAACCCCAATTCTCTTGGTGTAAATATTGTTGCGGTTTTGCGAAGACGCCGCTCCCCCAAGGCTGTGGCATGTACGCGGTCCAGAGAGAGTTATTTCATTAGTATCCGTTCTTAGTTAGCCTTTCCCTCATGTCCAGTGGGTTTATGGGACAAAATGCGTTGTGATGGGTTTTCATTAAGTCTTATTCCCACTCTATATTCTTTCATCGATTTCATTTATTTAGCTGCACACACGATGTTCTCTTCATCCATGCATACCCACATAGTAGCAAGAGACAGCTCATCAGCATATGCCGGCAAAACCATATCCAAACTTCGTGCCATTCCTGAACTGACCATCACCTCAGATCTTCGCCATACTCGAACCACAATGCTACAACATTCCCATAACCATCACAACGCCCATATAAAAATCCTGACATCATTACAAGTTCGCTTGCCTCACCATAACCGCAACAACACTTCAACCATTTCACCATAACCGCTACAAAATTCAACCATCTCACTATAACCGCTACAAAATTCAACCATCTCAACATAACCGCTACAAAATTCAACCATCTCACCATCACCGCCACAACATTCAACCATCTCACCATCACCGCTGCAACATTCAACCATCTCACCATCACCACTACAACATTCAACCATCTCACCATCATTGCTACAACATTCAACCATCTCACCATCACCACTACAACATTCAACCATCTCACCACAACAACTACAACATTCAACCATCTCACCATCACCACTACAACATTCAACCATCTCACCATCACCGCTACAACATTCAAACATCTCACCATCACCACTTCAACATTCAACCATCTCACCATAACCACTACAACATTCAACCATCTCACCATCACCACTACAACATTCAACCATCTCACCATCACCACTACAACATTCAACCATCTCACCATCACCACTACAACATTCAACCATTTCACCATAACCGCGACAATATTCAACCATCTCACAATAACCGCTACAACGTTTCAACCATCTCACCATCACCGCTACAACATTCAACCATCTCACCATCACCACGACAACATTCAACCATCTCACCATCACCACTACAACATTCAACCATCTCACCATAACCACTACAATATTTAACCATCTCACCATAACCACTACAACATTCAACCATATCACCATAATCGCGACAATATTCAACCATCTCACAATAACCGCTACAACGCTTCAACCATCTCACCATCACCACTACAACATTCAACCATCTCACCATCACCACTACAACATTCAACCATCTCACCATAACCACTACAACATTCAACCATCTCACCATCACCACTACAACATTCAACCATCTCACCATCACCACTACAACATTCAACCATCTCACCATCACCACTACAACATTCAACCATCTCACCATAACCACTACAACATTCAACCATCTCACCATAACCACTACAACATTCAACCATCTCACCATAATCGCGACAATATTTAACCATCTCACCATAACCGCTACAACATTCAACCATATCACTATAATCGCGACAATATTCAACCATATCACCAGAACCGCTGCAACATTCAACCATCTCACCATAACCGCTTCAACATTCAACCACCCCACCATAACCGCTACAATGTTCAACCATCTCACCATAACCACTACAACATTCAACCATCTCACCATAATCGCGACAATATTCAACCATCTCACCGTAACCGCTACAACATTCAACCATCTCACCTTACCGCTACAAGCTGCGAAGGCCGAGCCAGCCAGAGGTGCTGAGCTTCCTGGTTGGGCAAGGGGCACGCCCCTACCCTTCTGGGAGAAGACTCGATCTGAGGTGGAGGTTCCTGGTTGGACAAGGGGCACGCCCCTGCCCTTCTGGGCGGAGTCTCGATCTGAGGTGATGGAAATCTCCGCCCCCGTACGTGATCGAACACAGGTAGACAATGGCGTCGAGCAGAGCGAGGGGAAGATGACGCTGGCGTTGATGTTGTTGGTGTAAAAAAAAAGAAGAGAAAACCTGACTATTAAAATAACTCCACAGCGCAGGAACATTTAATTACCCATTCGACTAGGGACGGGATCCTAACTGGCAACACGTACTTACTGATATAACTGATCTATCGGTCCTGTATGTTGAGTGCAGTCAACTTCCAAATCCGTAACAATATGATGTGATCTATTTCCTAGTAGAGGTGATCAAGTTAGTAGCCGAGTTCAATAAAGTTTGTTCCTTGAAACAGATTTCAGCACAATGTTCTGGACTTCATGCTGTTTACAGAGGAAAGTTTAGAAACCTTCCACAACACTCCACTCCAGTCATTCATTCATAAAGTTGAGACAACATCACTCAGTGATGAATATAATGTTTATGTAACAGAAACTGATGAGGAATGGATCGAGTAGCGGACTTAGACTCCCAGCCTTGCGGGGGTTACACTTCGTCCTCCAGATTGCTGGTGTTTCATCACACTTTGGGAAAGTGGGACTTGCTTTTTCTGGCACGCACTTCGGGTAGAGTGTAGAGGGTGGTCTTGCACCGTGGCCTGCTGGCTCAGTCACCGGTCCTGAAGGACCGACCAATTAAAATGTGTTTTTGGTGAGTATAAAGGAAGAAAACAAATCACAAATTTCTCATCCGGATACAAATTATTTTGTTTCCTCCTGTTGAAACAGCCATTATATAATTTATTAATTGTCCTTCCATCCCTCACCCCCTTCCTCATCATTTCGGCCCCAATCCTGGTGTTCCTTTTGTTCACCTGAAGTGGAGGGTGGAGGATCACTTTGGCTCATTGAGCGGTCATGCTGTGATGTACATGGTCTGTGGGGGGTGGTGGATGGACGTCGGGTGGTGGAGGACCAAGGTGCGATGGCCGCATCGTCCATAATGAAGGATCAACAACGACGAAGAGAAAATACGTTCGCTGAACGAGAATTCAAAATTATTCACAGATATTCTCAATCCGGGGACTTTTGGGGGTTTTGGGGGTCCTCTGGGTCTTTTGGGTCATCTGGGAATTTTTTGGTCTTCACGGTCTTTTTGGGTCACTTGGATCTTCGGGATCTTTTTGGTCACCTGAGTTTTTGATGTCGTAAGGATCTTAGGGGGGTCTTTAAGGGTCTCAGCAGTCTAAAGGGTCAAAAGGTACATTCCAACAGTGTGTAATCAATAAATAGACGAACGTAATTAATATACACAAAGAGAATGCCTCTCTCACACACGCAACATTCCAAGCTGTGTTACAATCCATGATGGTGTAATCCATAGCAGTATCAGGAAGTAAAGGGAGAGTCAAGACGGTGTTTTTTTTTTTTTAAAACAGGGGTCTTCAACTCAGAGAGTCGCTCATGCACGGACTAGTTTCCTCAGAAAAGGAAGTATCAGGAGAAAGAGTAAATAGTTTTTAAAAAAGGATCGCAAGACCTCAAAACAGTCGCGAAGAAGATTTTCAAACAAACAAGGCAGCCTGTGATTGGTGGGCCCTGAGGCGGACGCACTCTGTCACGACACGTCATCACGTTCGACTCTGTTTTTCGCTTCAATCTTTTAAACCTTCCCTCAGTCGCTCCTCAGGATGAAGAAGAAGAAGCATTTCCGTAACTTTGTAACTGAATACCCCCCCTTCCCAAGATATTTTGAATGTTAATATTGTTTTGTAATAACATTAATATTATGCTATCGTCATTTGCGTTGTTATTATTTTTATAATTCGAAGCAGCGTGGGAAAAACGCCATGATTAGCTATCTTAACGCGGATATACACCTCGACACAGATTTTGCCGAAGCGGAAAACCCTGATGGAGATGGAGGCAAATGAAGTCGCTACAACCTCCATCGTGTGATCCTTAGTCCTCCTGTCAAGTTTGGTTGGGATTGGATAAATAACCACCGAATGTGTCATAGTCAAAATAATAGCCAGACACCAAATTGCATGTTTTCGGATGATGATGATGGACAGAATGTCTAAGTTGAGTAGATTTCAGCCCAGTTTGGAGACAGTTGGAAACTGTCACGCCGAGCCAGGTGAGCCGACAGGTTGCAGCAGCAAACGATTGTTTTACACCGCTAATGAAAATAGGTGGTGAGGAGTGGGGGGTATGGTGAAGGCGGAGGAAGATAAATGTTTCAAATACCGTATATGGTTACGTGAGAGCTCTGATTGTAACATGCACATCCCCAAAAGTTATTTCCAGGTGACCTCTCATTACTTGGATGAGATCAAAGATGGAAAGCAAGCTCGGCAACGGGTTCGATCGTGGGTATTGTGAATGTGGTTAAAGGTACGTGCTGTTTGTGGTGCAGTGTGGTGTGTTGCAGGCTTCACGCAGAGTGCCATGCTCGCGACGGGTAAGATTCTGATGGAGAGTACCGTGGGCGCCTCTGCGATCCTTCGGTGCTCGTATCACCGCGAGCCGGGCTCTGCCGGAAGGGTCGACGTTGAGTGGAACGTAAACATCCCCGGCAATCGCGATTCAAAGAAACTGGTGAGTGATTTGTATTGACTGACCACACTCTCACCGCACTCCACCACGTAGCCATTCCTTCATTCGTTTGGCCCAGCCAATGGGTCATACATGTTACAAACTTGTACCTTTTGCAACTTACCTGCACGCAGACCACGAGCTGTATAAGATGAGCATCACAAAGCATTGCCTTACCTGTGGATCTTATTGTCGATGTCCATCATCGATTTAATTTTGCCCACAAATCTCTTTTGTTTCAATGATATAGTTCAGCAAAGGACTTCTGTGACTCCGAAGGACTGACACAATCTGTGAACTCTCCAACCCAGATCCTGGACTTGGTTATGAAAAACTTTCCTGCAAATGTTTCCTGCTCTTTTTCTTCTCCAATTTTTTCATCTGAAGACTGATCACGTGCTTGTGAAAGCCAACATCTCCCTCGCTATTCTCAGAGAGCTGCCTCAACGCCAGAGAGTCTGGCATTTTAATTAAGCAGATTGACAGGGACTGCAAGCAGCCATCTCTCTCTTCAGGACTGATCTCCCGTATTTATTGCCCCTGATGTTAACTCATCCTGGAAATTCTTCCACAGAAACCTGCTCTCTCTCTCTCTCTCTCTCTCTCTCTCTCTCTCTCTCTCTCTCTCTCTCTCTCTCTCTCTCTCTCTCTCTCTCTCTCTCTCTCTCTCTCTCTCTCTCTCTCTCTCTCTCTCTCTCATGCACAGATCCATCCCATCTCGTCTTCAATTACCCTATCCGTCTTCTTGCCCATGGTACACCGAATCTTATGGTGAGGCAGTTGCTCTGAAACTACTTGCCTTCTCTTCCTGGAAGGCAAATCCGACCGAAGGCAATCTCAGTGCATCCCACAAAGTTCGCAACAAGTGTGTGTCCAGTCAGGACAATCAGAAAACAACATCTGTCCAACCTCAAGAATGACTTGTCTCCCTCCTCTAAAACCTGGTGGTGCCTTGTTAAGTCTGGCTCTGGTGTACGCTCCCCTTCCATCCCTTCTCTGTCTTCAAATGGCACCACAGCCGAGTCCTCTCGTGAGAAGGCTGAATGTCTCGATTCTGTGTTTGATTCCAAATTTTGTGTCCCCAACCCCTCATCCTTCCCTGTTCCCATCCTTCCCCGTCGTACCCAGCAGCTGCCGGACTCTGTGTCTTTTGCACCTAATACGGTGGAGAAGGTTCTTTCAATCCTCCACTCTGACTCTGCTGCTGGACCGGAGGGCATCAGCTCATGT
The DNA here is from genome assembly GCF_056783735.1 of Eptatretus burgeri. Taxonomy (NCBI): domain Eukaryota; kingdom Metazoa; phylum Chordata; class Myxini; order Myxiniformes; family Myxinidae; genus Eptatretus; species Eptatretus burgeri. The sequence goes on from NC_140980.1 coordinate 2,835,143, forward strand.
GTCTTGAAAACATGCTCTGCTGCTCTTGCACATCTTCTCTCTGCCCTTTTCACCCTGTCAGTTGCGTTAGGTCATCTTCCATCTGCTTGGAAATCCGTCAATGTCACTGCAGCACATACAAAAGGTGCAAAAATCAGATACCCTTAACTACAGACCTATCAGCTCACTTACAATCATCAGCAAGGTCATGGAATCCGTCACTGCAGTTGATATGAAGTCCTTGCTTTTCTCCAACAACCTCATTTCAGATGACCAATTTGGATTCAGACCAGGCCCCTCGACCCTGGACATGCTGCTTATATTTACACAACAATGGATGGAGGCCCTCAATGTCAGACATGAGATCAGGGCCATCTCTCTGGATATCTTTTGTGCTTTTGATACAGTCTGGCATCCAGCTTTGCTCGACATCCTCTCCACCTGTGGCATCCGAGGCCAACTCCACACATGGTTTACTGACTTCCTCTACTCTCACCTGGAACACGAACCTGTAGTTTAGCAGTCAGGAGTTTGGCTCTGAATTTGGAAAATTGTACGGAATCTCCTCCCGATCACGCACACGCCGGAGTAACATCATTCTTTTAGTCTGTGTATCTGGCAGTCAAACAAAATAGAAAATCATTCCGAACAGGAAACTAGCTGTTTGTAATGACGTCATAAAGGGCACAAGCAATTTTTTTGTTTTTTTTATACATTCTTTAAAACCGCCTTGAATTTTCTTCTTGAACTCTGTAGAACACAAATCACCTTCTTGACACATTCAGAATCCTTCCCACAGTACTTGGAAAACTTTATGCCATCTCATGGCCCCGAGGGGAGAGTAACTGTGAGATGAAGCATTCAGACAAATATGGCGGCAGCGAGCGCTGTCTGTTCGGTGCAAAATGCAAAGCGGGGATTTAAAAGACCCTTCCCATGACCTTTTTCTCAAGACCCTGTGGGTTAAGCCGTCAAGGTGTTCCATGAACTCTCCAGTTATTATTGTCGTCATATTACGTGTTTTGTGTTGAGATGTATCTTGTACCTTTTGTTTGTTTTCCTCCGGCCAATCAAAATTCACCAATTTTTTTTACAGTTGTGAGATGAGAAACCATTTATTTAAATACACAACTCTCAGTGGTGTTGTGGTTGGAGTGGAATTGTGGTTGGAGGACCCGCTCTGAGTCTCTTGAGATTGGTGGTTGGATCCCCGGCTGAGTCATACCAAACATTTGATAAATGGTCCGTGTCACTTCCGGGCTTGATGCTCAGCATTTAAAGGTTAGAGTCGGGATAAGCACTCTGGGAGGGGGCTTTCTCCCTAAAAGTTCCCCGCTCCCTCAAGGTCAACTGTGGTGTTTGTCTGAAGTCAAGTCCTGTGTTGTCTGCTGTCTCTGTCTGCATGTGAGTGAATGATTTGTGTGTGTGTGAGACAGTTCTTCCATCACTCAATACTCACATTTGAACTGTCTAACCCGTATTCGAATCCCTACACAGCTACAAACTGCCACCCGGGTGTTTCTCATACAAGGCGAGACAACAATTTGTACATAGCTCCACTTGCGTCCATCGGACGGATGTTAAACGGGTGTCCCGTCTGTCGGAATTAATTGGTGCACGTTAAAGATCCCACGGTGTCCTTCACGAAGAGTCGGGGAGCCATTGCCGGCACCATGAATGAATTCTAAAGTCCTGCCCTAATCTTAGTCGAATGTTAGGCCTGGCCAGCCGGTTCGTCAAAGACTTGGGCCAAACTTCCCCTGGCCAATTTTTTTGGTCTTTAATCCCATGACAGATGGAAGACACAATGACAACAACGGACACTCCAAAAACTCCCTCCCACATAGACATCTTCATTAAATTGTTGCTGTGCTGTCCAGACTTACCAGGTTCTTCTTTTTGAAGAGGCCTCCATTGAAACAGCTGGTTCCTTCGTGGAGTCTGCCCTTGGTTCTACTGGCCTTGGCTCAGGTACCGTACAAATCTTTCTGGGCCGCCTCTTTGCAGCATTTGTCCGAAGAGACAGCTTTTCTCGTGGCTATAGCCTCAGGACAGAGACGCAGCACCATCCAGGCTTCCACCATGGCCAGCGGCCACCTTCGGTTTTGTGGAGCCGTGGTTGTGTGTTTGATCTAATCATGTTAATTTGTTGGCTAAAAACCAAGGACAGGCCACAGTCTCATTGGAGGTCGTCCTGCCAAACCTGCAATCTGACTCCACCGAGGAAAAAATTGGCGTGCCAGGCAGGGCACCACGGCGTTATTTGGATCGTACCGATCAGGGAGTCCTTAAAACGTTACGAATAAGCAGTGCATTTAAAGGTGAAGAAGACAAATGTCTTCTCTCCATGAGAAGGTCTCACGAAACAAAATTTTTAAAAATGACGACAAGGGTGGGATGCGAACCCACACGTGCAAAGCACAATGGATTTGCAGTTCTCCTTCACCACTCGGCCACCTTTCCTGCACTTTTGCTCGTTGATCACAAACCAATGAAAGTGAAATGTAGTCATGTTGTCATTTCCAGGCAAGTTGTTTCTTGACACCATCAGCGAATTACAACCAAGCTGAGGCATTGGTACTCAAGCCATTATTCGCTCACCTGGACTTCAGTCCTGGGAGCTCATGTGATCGAGCAGCGTCTGTCGGTGTCAGTGAGTCAATCCGTAAACATATCTACCCAACATCAAGGAGTGAAGTCCCCAAAAAAATCGCTTGAGGAAAACTCAGAATCCAAGATGGCCATCATCGCAATTCACGAATATCAGAAAAACACTAAAAGAGCCGTAACTTTATTATAGTTTGCCTTAGAAAGATGATTTTGGGGGTCCAGACCCAGGTTTTTGGAGATGAGGAATTCAAAGGCACCCTCATCTATCTATTATTCCAGCAATGTCTGTGTGTGTGTGTGTGTGTGTGTGTGTGTGTGTGTGTGTGTCTGTGTGTGTGTGTCTGTGACCGCTGTTTCTCGATAACCACTGGTCCGATCTAATTGAAACTTACCAGATATATTGCTGGGGACCTGAGGATGTGCCTTTTCAAGGTTTGATATTAATCGGACAAGTGCCTCCCAAGTTATGGCCATATATTTACCAACCAATGACAAGACACGTTGTTGCGTGGGCGTGACCGATGGGGAAGAGAACCTCAGCCGCGTTCCCCATTACGGGTAACAACGTTCGGGCTTCCGGAGAGTGATGACTTCGTCTATTCTAATAATTTCTCGATTTCTTATGCGCATTTATAGATAAACACAATGCCCCAAGTTATGATCGTTTTCATATTAGACGGTGTATAAATTTCGGTAACATCAGAGTGAGCTGGTGTGCTCCGAACCAAGAAGTAAATTTTTTTCTCTCTTCTCTTCTTTTTTTGTTTTTCCTTGCGACGACATTGCGAAAAGGCAAAATACGTTGGCACTAATTGAATAATTGGCCATTAAAACTAAATTGCGAATTATCGTAACTGCGATATGCAAACTTCCGGGCCACGCACGGACGGGCACTTGAGAGCGAAGAAACGGCCTGTGTGGTTGTTGCTTCTTGCTCGCGGTTTGAATATTTATTTATAATTTTTTTAATTTTTTTTACGGGCACGTACTAGCAATTTAAATTTGAGGTCATCTCAATCGAAGGCCAAGATGGCCGCCGCTGTGCTGCACAAATTCGAGGAAAACGCTGAAATAGCCACAACCTCATTACTATTTGTCACAACAAAATTATTTTGGGGTCGAGACCAAGGTTTTGGGGTATGAGAAATTCAATGGAATTCTCAGAATAACCTCGAGACTCAACACAGGAGGATTTCTCTTTATGATTAGTGTTAGAAATTAGTGTTAGAGTGTTAGAGTGTTAGAAATTGACTTCATCCTTCCGTATTCTGAATAATTAGTCATTCTTATGGAACTGGTCATTCTCTATCAGAGAGGATGGGGCGTTAAGGAGTGAATAAGGAATCATTTAGGAATGTTCTCCCCTCAAAGTTGGCTTTGTATGGCTTTGGGGACAAAAAGAGAGGGATGTTATTTCACCGTAACGACCATTATCGATTAGAAAGTTGATAATCTTGTATCCGGAAACGACATTGTTTTCTCTTTCATTGTCAAGCATTGTCTGACGATGAGACTCTTCCTCGAGTGTCGATCATGTACACAAAATTAATCTGATTCGTTATGTTGATGCATCGTTTGCTTGGACATGTTCCATGGGAATGTTTGTGAGGGGGATGCGAATGGATGATCGCAACAGTCATGTGCATATGATAACAGCAGGTCTGTGTGTACATTTTGGGGGGAAGAATGATCATGTGTTTATGGAACTGAAATGACAATCATTGGTGATACAAAGAAGCAAAATTGAGAAATTTTCAAAGAGTTATTGTTTGGATCTTCCAGAAAGTCTCAATCGCTTGGTCCTTGGGTCAATCGGGGAGTCTTCAAAACGTTTTGTATCTATCTTGGGATCTTGAGAATTTTGAGATCTTGAGATCTTGATTCAAAACTATCTTGAGAATTTTGTATGGAAGACACAAACGAGTTGGAATGTGGACTTAAGAAAATGTGCAGGCGCTCTGGTCGCTTCAAGATAATATATCTTCCCAGTTTTGGGAGAAGCAGACTGACTTTTAACCTACATATGATGGAAACTTGTTTTAATGGCCATTAGGGTTGGCGTTTGACGTCATTCTGGCATTCTGTACGATTAATATGTCTGGGTTTGAATATGTGTTGTAACCATTTAAGCAGGAGCTGTCATAGAAGACTGAAGATGAGGTTCACTTGGAAATTGTCAAGACCGGGCGAACTGGAGTCAGTGTCAGAAAATTATAATAAACTGTGTCTTCCTGGAAACTAAAAAAAACGGAGGAAGATTCTTCGGTTATGTTGAGAGATCTGGAGTAAATTTGTCTGTCCAGGATCTCCTGTGCTGGCACATATAATCTGTTTATTCAATAAATGTTTTTAAATTGTACTGACGTGTATCTGTATCAACACGTGCAAAGCACAATCGATTCGCAGTCCATCTCCTTAACCACTCGGCCACCTTGTCTGGACTTTTAGCAAATTACAACGAAGCTGAAGCATTGGCAATCAAGCCATTATTAGTTCACCTGGACTTTAGTCCGGGGAGCTCGTGCGATCTGTCGGTGTCGGTCATTGAGTCAATCCGTAAACACTTGAGTCATTATCGGTTGAACCAAACACATGATTTTGATGAAACTTGGCCACAAGCTTCATATCTGATGCCCAGCGAAGGGGTGTTGACCGAATCAAAATCTGCGCTCATTAAGGGGGTCTATGGGAGCGTTTTTGACCCCCAAATTAGCTATTTGCTCTCTTCTCCGAACTACACACATAATTTAATTGAAACTTGACCACAACCTTCATCATTCGTGATGTACCTAAGTTTGTTCACGGCATCTAAAAATTCAGGGTCGAAGGAGGTCTGCGGGGAGGTTTGGGTGACTTTCTCCTGATCCAGGTGAGCGTCAGGACACGCGGTCTTATGTTTATTCCTCCCACGATGAAGATAGATACCAAAATGAATGAAAGGGCATGAAACCCTGGAACTGAAACTCACTCCCAAAGTTCGTTTTCCTGGAGATGCTAAGGTGCAAGTCGCTCTCATCGCCCTTTTCTCATCCGTATGTTTGTGCAGACGTCATGTTGTACAAGTGAAGGATATATCGTTAAGTTGAACACATTCTTCCAGATTCATAACTTTTATTCCACATTTTGAAATGACAATACCAAGTGATGAACAAAGGACGATTTCAACACAAAAAACTTTAATTACTCAGTTCATAAAACCTTTGTGTGTTGGTAACTCAAGTTACAAATAAGAGATTTACAGATCGACTTGTGGCCCCATTGGATGAAGTTGTGTAACAAATCCCACGTGGAGCACAAAACGGACTCCCCACGTGACCAAAATGACACATCATGTAAAATACAAGATCCAGGTTCTCCAAACAGCTGGTAAAGTTAAATCCGTGCGAGGTCCCCTCCATATAAATCCCATGGTTTTCTCAACCTCTTGGTGGTGCACATGGAGGAAGTCGATCTCTCATTTCTGGGGAGGGTCAGCCCCATGTCTTACGTGTGTTACTACCTGGAGAATCAGGTGTATGACTCCCTTCTATGGAAGAGCCTGATCTCTCTTCAGAATGCGACGCGATTTAATCCTTTCCCCAACCTGATGTTAATGGTCTGGTTGCCCAGGTTGCCGAGCGACAGAAGCGGAGCTTGTCTGTGGCGGACCGCTTGAGGGACCGTGTCTTTGCGGTGGATGGTTGCCAGAATGATCTCCCATTCCTGAGTGATGTCGATCCATCCTTTCGCCCATATCACTCCTCTTCCCAAGATCAATATGGTGTGCTCTGGCAAAACCACTCGCACCACGATCGATGCCCCCTTGATGGTGTGATGTTTGGAGGGGACCACCAGCTCGTTGGTACATGCCAGTTATCTCCAAGATAATAGTGTTGTCCTCTCGCAGCAGCACCACTCGCAGCATGCGACATGCGTGGATTTTGGTGACCTGAGCTTCGACTTCGTGGGCCAGAAAACTGAAACGAAAAAGGAATGCACACGTGACATCACACATATCGGTATGGGGGATGTTTCAGGAGGTGCTGACAATCAGAATTATTACATTTATTGCAAAACAACAACCATTTATTCATGAAAATACCACAAAATGACCACATCCTCGGATACCTATTGACAGTTATCGCAACATGTATCATTGGTGATGATTGGTATTGGTCTCTGTGTAACGTTGTGAAGAACGGGAAGAGATGGGGAGGGGAGGACAGAGAGTTGGGGGTGAGGGTGTGTGGAGTTGGAAGAGGGAGATTGAGACATTGGGAAGGATTGAGGACTTGGGGTTGGAAGGGGGGTTGAGGACTTGGGGTTTGGGGCAGTTGAGGACTTGAAAAAGAAAGAGGGAGGGGATGACTGGGTTGGGGGAGGGAGGGCAGAGAGAGGACAGAGTTGGGATCGAGGGGGTTGAGGCTTTTGGGGAGGGGGTGGGGGAGAGTTCAAGACATTGGGTTGGGAGGGGGTTTGAGGATTTGAAGAAAGGGGGAGGGAGCACTTTTCTCGATGTTGGTTATGAGAGGGAGGTCTTTTGGGTCTTTAATGTTTGCGAGGGGGACGTGAATGGATGATCGCAACAGTCATGTGCATATGATAACAGCAGGTCTGAGTGTCCATTTAGGGGAAGAATGATCACGTGTTTATGGAACTGAAATGCCATTCATGGGTGAAACAAAGAAGCAGAATTGAGAAAGTCTCAATCGATTGGTCCTTGGGTCGATCGGGGAGTCTTCAAAACGTTCCGAAGAAGCAGTGGATTTGAAGGTGAAGTCGGCAAAAGTCTTCCTCTCAGTGATGGGGTCTCACGAAACAACATTAAAAAACAACAAGGGTGGGATTCGAACCCATGTGTGCAAAGAACTATGGATTAGCAGTTCATCACCTTAACCACTTTGATACCTTGCCTACCCTTGTGATTGCTGATCACAGATCAATGAAAATGAAATGTAGTCATGTGGTCATTTCCAGGTAAGTTGGTTCTTGACACCATCAGCGAATTATAATGAAGGTGTTTCAGGTGACAATTGTGGGTGACGTCAGGTCAGCTGTCAAACCAATGGGTGAAGAGCGGACATACATACATACACACGTGATCACATACACTTGCTCCATTATGTACAGATGAGGCAATTATTACCCCATGTCTGTCTGTCTGTCTGTCTACGCACATCTGTTTATGATCGATGAAAAACTTCATTTCGATTGAATGTTTTATTTTGAGCATGAATAGTTTCACGAACCTGTCGTTTAACAGAACTTTCGCTATGGATTTGACCCGATCGCACACGCGCAAAGTTGAGTGAGGTAATTTCTTTTTACTCCGTCTGTCTGTCTGGCACTCAAACAGAATTGAAAATCATTCCAAACGGGAAACTTCCTGTTTTTAAGGATGTTATAAAGAACACACACAATAGGCACGAAGGGCTGATGTAACGTGTTAAAAACCACGCTGCATCAATGGCACTGAACTTCCGAACAAGTTTTTTCTTCCTCCAACTCTTAATATCTTCATTTAATTACCCTCGCCGAAGGAGTGTGTTTTTATGTCGTCATAAGTGCCTTCGTCGTGACGTCATAATTGCAAATGTAGAACGCAACATCTGAACAGTATGAACATTTTTGAGGGTCATCTCGGAATAAAATGTTCTGCAGAAGAAAAAAAAAATATTGATGACCTCATCGGTCACGTGATTCGACACCCATATTGTTTTTTTTCTTTTTTCTATATTGAAACTATATTGAAACTATCCAAAAATCCTCTTCTCCAGAACGGCGAGACAGATCGAGAACTTCACACAAATGTTCCCCAATCCATGGGTGTACAAGTTTGTTCGGGAATAATTGATAGGTCACATGGTTTGGCAGCCATATTGAATTGAAGAAAAAGTATTAAATAATGTTTTCTCTGAAACTGCTTAATCAATCGATGTGAAACTTCACAATTATGATCTAGCGGTGATGGGGAACACATGTTTTAACTTTCAACTTGATAGGATGTATGGTCTGGCAGCCAGAATTTTTTATTTTTTGATTCATGCGTTCTTTTTGATTTTTTGATTTTTTGATTTTTTGATTTGAATGAAGCTCACTTGGCTGTTCCTGGATGGGTTTGAGGGTGGAGGAGGAGCAGCTGAAACCCGAATCCTACTCAGGTTCCTCCTGATGACTTCATCTTTGCTTTTTGTGTGTTCGGGTTCCTTCTGACGACTTTGATGCAGGACTGTTCCGATTTTGTCTTCCATTAAATTAATTTTAATCCCATTCTGAATTCAACTGAATAATAATGTCATGAGTCAGGGTCAGGTGTCCGATCAAAGCGGGAGGTCTTGGTACCCAGTCATCACTGCCAGCAGTTATAAAGTGGAAGTTCGAGTTATGTCTCTTATTAATTAGGGAACACACTAGTACACAAACACCACACAAAACTCTTCTTCCTGTTTCAATTGAATTACATGCATGAACACTGCAGAACACAAATCGCCTTGGTGACACTTTCAAAACCCTTCGGCTTTGCAGACTCCAGTACTTGGACAAAATATTGCAGAATTTCACGTCATGACGACCAATCAAAAATTCCGCTCGCAGACTCCGCTCGTGTTCTTGTTTCTCAAGACTGTGCAGGGTAATGTGTGTTATGAACTCTCGAGTTCCTAAAATGACGAAACACCTGTGAATACCTGTGCAATTCCGACGTGGGGCCTCTGGTCCGCATTCCCCGATGGCGTTGAGGAAGAACCCCGAGAAGTTTCACTCCTCGAATGTTACTCTTGTGCATCCGAGGTGCTGTGTGACTGTGGGTTTCGACCTGAGGGGTTCATCACCTGTGCTGAAGGACCACCGAGATCATTCAATGGGAATATTGGGGAAATGAGAATAAATATCAAGAACAAATGTTTTTACAAATCACACACACACACACACACACACACACACACACACACACACACACACACACACACACACACACACACACACACACACACACACACACACACACACACACACACACATACACATATACATATACACATATACATATACACATATACATATACACATATACATATACACACACACACACACACACACACACACACACACACACACACACACACACACACACATACACATATACATATACACATATACATATACACATATACATATACACATATACATATACACATATACATATACACACACACACACACACACACACACACACACACACACACACACACACACACACACACACACACACACACACACACACACACACACACACACACACACACACACACACACATCTCGTTTTATTTGCCATCCGAATTTGGAAGGAGTGGGGTTCAGGGGAGGGAAGAGAGAGGTGGGTTCTCCGTCGCGGCTTGATCTCAAAATGCGGAGGGCGGGGCTCGGGCGAACGAGCGCGCCGACGGCTCGATCCGTGCAAAAGGGCGTGGTCACGTGGTCACGTGGTCACGTGAGCCCGTCAGACTGGAGGAACGTTGGTGTAAGGAGTGTGGTTAACGACTGTGTCCAGGAGAGACGTGTCCGATGGAACAGACATGCAGACCTCGTACAGCCGGAGCCGAAGACCCGGCAGAGCACCTGGGACATCGCCGTGAAGATCGAGGGCGCTGAGAGTGCTCGTTACGGTCAGACTTGTCCGAAACCGATGTCTCTGTCCCTGTCCGCTTGTTCTTCCTCCCCAGTCAGATTAAACCGATAAACTGATCGATTGAATTGATGTGGAATTGATATAGCGAAGAAACGATGGGTCAAACGTCCCCCTGTATCTAAGATCCATTTTGTATGATGGTGCCACGACATCACAACCGCCATTTTCTGTTCACCCGTTCCCTTCCCGCCATTTTATGTTCACCTCCTGCCTTTCCTCTATTTTATTTGTTTATTTTACATTTCCTCCTCAATACGTCCTTGTTTATCTCCATTTCGACCGTTTCCCCATCGTGTGGTGTTTAAATAGTAAGTGAGTCGAGGTGAAGACCCGTATTCAGTGTTTCATGCTTGGTTGGTCTCATCATCGCATGAACATGACCACATCCTCCACACAACCAAAAGGGTTTCCTTTTGTCCGACTTGCAGGGACAAGCCACGTACAGAACAAAATGTAGAGAAAAGTGTATTCAGTATTATAAAAATCTTGTCTCAACAATGAACTTGTCCAACGGAAAATTCGAAATCTGTTGTGGGCGTGTTTTCACCGACCAATGAACGTGTCCAATGGGATTTTTGAAATCGGGTGTGGGCGTGGTTTCACCGACCAATGAACGTGTCCAATGGGATTTTTGAAATCGGGTGTGGGCGTGGTTTCACCGACCAATGAACTTGTCCAATGGGATTTTTGAAATCGGGTGTGGGCGTGGTTTCACCGACCAATGAACGTGTCCAATGGGATTTTCGATGTGGTTGCAAGGGCAAACTGCCACACCCCCCATACATAGAGAGTGTTTAGCTTCAAACACACGAACAAACAGATTACTCGCCCACAGTTTTTTTTTTTAAATATCGTGTATGGAATATGTTTAATATCGAGGGAATTTATATTGATTTAAAATATCTTTATGTTTAAAAATATATAATATTGATTTTAATTGTTGAGTACAGTAACCCCTTTCTCAACACATGGGTGAGATCGGTCAACACCAACACAACATTCAAACATTTGTGGTTCCGTGGGTGCTCAATGTGAGGCGTGTGTGTCTTTGCTGTGTGTGTGTGTGTGTGTGTGTGTGTGTGTGTGTGTGTGTGTGTGTGTGTGTGTGTGTGTGTGTGTGTGTGTGTGTGTGTGTGTGTTTGTGTGTGTCATTGTACAAGGTGTATCAGTGAATTTGACTCATTTCAAGAGGGTGTTTCTTGGGTTCAGAAAGGTTATTTGATCAACAATATAATCTGTGAAACTTTACAAGTTGTTCCCTGTAAGTTGTGTAAATGACGACACTGGGACCTTTTGATATCACAGATTCATCCAATGACACGACACAGGTTTTTATTCAAGTGTATTATTTATTAAAATGACAAACAAGGTTGAAATGTTTCTAAAAAATTATTGAAGAGCAGGACTCTTATCTTTAAACAAAACATTTTTATCAACAAACAGAAAATTTCCCCACATCATAATATATCTCAGATTTCGAGAACAATCTTTTCCCATTCAAGGTTTGTTCCGTAACCTCACAACACGTGGAGTCGTCTCTCGTTAAGCCTTGATCGGGACAGAGCTTTTCAAATCCCGGGTTGTTCCGCAGCACTTGTTTCACATGGAAAAATGGACAGAGGAAAGAAACATCATAATTATTATGAAGATGACACAGATTTATTTAATAAATCCATGGAACGTCCAACGTACAATATGCATCATGGGACATGTCGATTGTGGATATGTTCAAATGACAACACCGAACATGTGTTATCATTGGCATGGTTACAAAATGGTGGCCTCCTCAAGGGGGGAACCACACAAATGTTCCGCACTCGGTGTGTGTACTCGTTTGTTTTGGAACAATTGAGAGGTCACATTGTTTGGCAGCCATATCGGATTCAGGAAAAATATATTAAATAATGTTTTCTCTGGAACCACTTAATCGATCGAAGTGAAACTTCACATTTATGATCCAGTAGTGATGGGAAATACATGATGTAAATTTCAACTTGATCGGACACATGGTCTGGCAGGCAGAATTTTTTTATTTTTGATCTTGGTTATTTTTGATGTTTTTTTTTGGGGGTGGCTGTGCCTGGATGCGTTTGAGGGTAGAAGAGTAGCAGTTGAAATGTGAATCCTATCCAGGTTCCTCCTGATTACTTCATCTTTGCTTTTTGATTGTTCCAGTTCCTGCTGATTACTCCAATGCAGAACCGTACCTATTTGGGTCTTCCATTTGATTTGAATTTAATTTATTTTAATCCCATTCTAAATTAAATTGAATAACAATATGTCTCTTATTAATTGCATGACAAACCAGGACACAAACAGCACACAAAACAAGTCCTGGCGAGGTTCTGCAATCTGCGCTCTTTTTCCTGTTTAAAAATGTTCTTATAACTTCTTTCTTTACTTTTTAAAAATATACCAGCGGGGTATGCTTACACATTGTAAGCAATAACGACCCGTGCTTCCCCATTGTCTCATGTTGCTCACCTGCATTTTCATTTATTTATTTTCATTTACGGACGTTTTCCGATGGTTCTGTGAGTTTTCCCGGAGTATCGGCTTTGATGTCCATCAGCACCAAAATTTCATCTTTCTACGTCACCCGGATGGTCCCGATCTTTAATATCAATCGGTGAGTCAGTGGTTGGAATGAACTTTACATGTCAGATTACACAAACTGCTTGAAATGAAGATGTTCTACTACTGATTTACAAACGTTGTCGTACAAACTTTATAGACGTGCTCAAATTGTCATGGCACTGTACGTACTTTATGGACGATCTTATATTCTGAATAGGACGTACGTTTTGCAACCCACTTCCTGATAATATTCCACTGTTAACCACGTCCACACATTGGTCCTCCGGCAAATGTCTCGCAGCCCCGCCCACATCTGGCTGATTGACAGGAGTAACCAGTCGTGCTTCTCCCGTAACCACGTGATCTGTTTCCACCCCCTGCGTTTACCGATCCAAATTCATCATTTAACTCACGATTTTTTCTACAACACTTCCATTACCTAATCTGATGAAAACTCTCTCAAACAATAAAAAAAAAATCATAACATTCTCTTATAATGCGTCATCTTCCTCTTTTACCTTTCTTCCTCAACTCTCCCCACTCACTCTTCTCCCACCATTCATCCCCTCACTTACCCTTCTTAAAGTTGCCTCCCTCTGATCCACAAAGCTGCCTCCTTCCCCTGCCTTCTCACCTCCATCTCATCACTCCACCTCCTCAAATCCTCAACTGCCTTCTGCCCCCTCTCTTGCCCCCCTCTCCCCCAGCAGAACAGAGACTTTTCTCCTCCTCATCCGGCCCCCTCCCCAAGCTATTCTACAATCCCCCACACTCTTCAAACAACCCTCTTTACCTCCCCCCCTCCTCCCTTGTCCTACCATCCCCTCCACTCCCACCCTCTGCACCCAAAGCCTCCTCCCCTCCCTCTTCATTAAAAGTGTGGACCTCAAATATCCTGGGCCTTCGCTCAAACCTTTCAGATCTCTCCATACAGGTTGCCACTGACAAACCAGACATAATCTGCCAAACAGAATCTTTCCTCCCTCATGATGTCTCTGACTCCCAAGTATCTCTCACTGGTTTCTCCCTCCTCTGGTGTGACAGACCTGAGCCTCGTCCTGGTGGAGGAGTTGCTCTCTTCATCAAAGACACTGTTCCTCACTCTCCATGTACTGCCCTCACTCCCTCACACCCCCAGGAATACCTCTGACTCCGGCTTCCCGTCCACTCCCACCTCATGTTTATATGTGTCCTGTACCGTCCACCAAACAGTGATGACTCCATTCACACCTCACGATCCGAAAACATGGACCAACTTCTATCTGCTCATCCGAACTCTCTCTTCCTCTTATGTGGTGACTTCAATTGTCATCATGCCAGTTGGCTCGGTGTGGGTACCTCTCTCACCTGTCATGGCACTTCAGCAAAAGCTTTCTGCGACTCATTGGGACTGACTCAATCGGTCAACTTCCCGACCCGGATCTCAACCAATGGTACTCCATCTCTTCTGGATCTGATTTTGACAAATTTCCCTGACAATATCTGCTGCTCTTCCTTCGCTCCAATTGGTTCTTCTGACCACGTCCTTGTTAAAGTGGACATCTCTCTGGCTGTTATCAGAGAACCACCTCACCGCCGTCGAGTCTGGCATTTCACTCAAGCCGACTGGCAGGGTCTCCACGCAGCCATCAAACTTACAGACTGGTCTCCTATCGCTACTTTCTCAAACATCAACTTATCCTGGGAATTCTTTCAAAGAAACTTGCTCTCCCTCATGCACAGATTTATCCCCTCTCGTCTTCAGTTGTCCTTCCCTTCCTCCCGCCCTTGGTTCACTGAAGCTTGTGGCGAGGCAGTTGTCCTGAAACAACTTGCCTTTGCCTCATGGAAAGCAAACCCAACTGAGGGTAATCTCATTTCCTTCCATAAAGCTCAAAACAAGTGTGTATCTACCCTCAGGAGAGCCAGAAAATAACATCTTTCTAAGCTGAAAAGTATGAACTTTCAAACCTCTCTCGCTCTTCCAAATCCTGGTGGTGTCTAATCAAATCTGTTTCTGGTGTATGTTCCCCCTCCATCCTCTCCCTTACCTCAAATGTCCGCACTGCTGATACCGCACGTGAAAAGGCTGAATGTCTAAACTCAGTGTTTGCAGCTAAATCTTGTGTCCAAAACGCATCGCTTTCTCCACCCACCTTACCCAGTCACACTCACCTGTTCTTGGACTCTGTGTCCTTTTCTCCTGACAAGGTGGAGAGCTTGCTGTCAAACCTCAACTCAGATTCTGCAACCTGTCCAGAGCGCATCATCCCACGTGTCCCAAAAACCTGCTCTTCTGCTCTTGCTCACCCTCTCTCTGTTCGATTCGCCCTCTCATTTGCTCAAGGTCATCTGCCATCTGCCTGGAAATCAGCAAACATCACTGCCCTGCATAAAAAAGGTGCAAAAACAGCTTCCTGCAACTACAGACCAATCAGCCTTCTCCCAATCATCAGCAAGGTTATGGAATCCATCATCGCTTCTGTTATTAAATCCTTCCTCTTCTCCAACGGCTTGATTTCCAATCATCAATTTGGTTTCAGACCAGGTCACTCTACCCTGGATATGCTGCTTCTGCTCTCCCAACAATGGATGGAGGTCTTCAATGCCAGACATTAAATCAGAGCCATATCCTTAGACATATCTCGTGCTTTTGATACGATCTCGCAACCTGCCCTGCTCACCAAACTCTCTTCCTCTGGTATCCAAGGACATCTCCACTCATGGATCACACACTTCCTCTCCTGTCGCATTCAACGTGTGGCCCTAAATGGAGTTCTTTCATCCCCTCTTCCTGTCCAGGCTGGAGTTCCTCAAGGTAGCGTTCTGGGCCCTGTTCTTTTTCTGGTTTTCATCAATGATCTCTCTGATTCTCTGAAAAATCCTCTTTATCTTTTTGCTGATGACTCCACCCTCTGCCGTACCATCTGTCATCCCTCAGACCGGCAAGCAGCAGCTTCTTCACTCTCTGCAGATCTGGATAAAATCACAAACTGGTCCAACACGTGGAACATGTCTTTCAATCCGGCCAAATCTCCCACTCTCACTTTGTCTCTCTGAAAGGACCATTGAGAAAACCCCCCCATCCACTTTCTCCACGATCCTCTGGAAGAAGTCCTTTCTTTCAAGCTTCTGGGTCTCACGATCTGCCATGATCTTTCCTGGAAAAGCCACATTTCAAACCTGGCCTCCAAAGCCAGTCGTCGACTGGGAATCATCCGTCGTGCAAAGTCCTTCCTCAGCCCAAGTGAGCTCATGACCGCTTGCAAAGCTTTCTTCCACTGCCTGATGGAGTACTGCTCTCCCCTCTGGGCTGGTGCTCCTGCCTCCCACCTTTCTCGGCTTCACGCTCTGGAATCCAAGGCATTTCGGTCATTGGCATCTCCCGCGATGAGGTTGAGTCTTTGGGCCTCTCACTCAATCACCGCAAGCAGATCGGTGGTCTTTCTGTCTTCTTCCATCTCCTCTCCGTCCCTCCCGCCCGCTCAGTCTGAGATATGTCGCCCCCATTTTTCCACAGGGTGCTTTAGGTCTGTCCATCCGTCCATCTCCTATTTTGACTTCTCCGGCCAATCCGCTGGGCCAATCCGGCTGAAATTTGGCAACAACGTTCCTCTCCTGACTGAAAACAGAAATTACAAACCTCGTTCCAGTCAAATGACCTCAAGGAGAAAATCGAGGTAAATTCCTTCAAAAATCTTCTTCTCCAGACCCACCAGTCATAATGCTGCCAAATTTGGGTGATAACATAAGGTCTTGATGTCCTGATCAGGTCCTGATGTTAAATTTTGGTGGCCATGTCGATCATCTCAGGTCTTGTGTGGGAACATGCGCAAAGCAGCGTGTCGCTGTGTCCACTTTTCGCCGGTACTCCAGGGGCCTCCGTCTGGTCATCCTCCAGGCAGATGCCTGGCCCATCCCCATCTCCTTGAGATGCTGCATCCACGAGGCACGTGGTCGGCCCATTGACCTCTTCCACTCACGAGGCTTCCTCGCTGAGGGAATCTGATGAGCAGGATCAACGTCAGGAAAACGAGCCACATGTCCACACAGCAGCAGCTGACGCTCATGGATGATGCAGTCCGTGACCCATCCCCAGGTAACAAATCTCATTTGAGTCTCTCAGCGACCGCTCATTGGACACAAAGTACGACCGGCGATAGCTAAGGATTCTCCGAAAAGACCTGGTAGCAATGTAATTAAGTCTCTATCTCAGCTCATCTCAGTTATCCTTAGCTATCGCTGGTCATACTTTGTGTCCAGTTAGAGTCCAAGTCTCACATTCGTAGAGCAAGACTGGAAGCACCAAGGACCTGAAGACTCGGACTTTCATCCTCCCGCACAGGTACCGACAGCGTCACACCCCATGATCCAGTGAATCCATGACTCCCCAGGCCCGACCCAGACGTCTGTTGACCTCTGACTCAAAGCCAGCAGAGACATGAATATCACTGCCAAGGTAAGTGAATCTCTCCACGACCTCAACATCCTCACCACAAACAGACACAGACAGGACAGCAGCATCCAATATGTCATTGAAAGCCTGGATCTTAGTTTTGACCCAAGAAACCCGTAATCCCAGCGGCTCCAACTCCTCATTCAGCATCTCGAGGGCCCCCGAGAGAATATTCAGAGTATGCGCAAAGATGACAGCATCATCTGCGAAATCAAGGTCCGAGATCTTGACATTCCCAAACGATGCACCGCAGCTTCATGTCTCTGACATCCTCGATAGAATCCAGTCCATACAAGTGCTGAAAAGTGTGGTGGCCAGTACACACCCCTGAAAAACTCCAGTAACAACAGGAAATAAGTCAGAGATGGTACCTCCACACTTCACAGCACTCTCAGTACCAGAGTAGAGTTCAGACATCAGATCGATCAGTTTTGGTGGCACCCCACGAAGACCAAGATTCCTCCATAGGGCATCCTGAGTCACTGAATCAAACGCTTTACAGAGATCAATATAAGCTGCAAGCAGCCCCTGCCGAAACTCTCGTCTGCGTTCGGTCTATGGTTGACCTCTTTGGTGTAAAGGACAGTCCTTGTGGTGTGAAGACCTCAAAGTCCCTGTCGTGTCCATGTTGTTTACCCTATGTACTCCGCCCCATCCCTCTCCATTCCACAGATCTCGTAATGTCTCTGTTTCCCACTGATTGTCCTTCCCTCTCCCTCCCCTCTTATCTCCTGCTCCCGTTGTTGTATGTTCTGTGTGTTCGCTCTCATATGAGCCTCGACATTGGAATCCAAAAATAAATAAATAATAATAATATTAATAATTAAAGTCTTACTGCTCTGGGCGCTGGTGCTCAAGCAGATGGTGGCGATCGCTTTCCTCAATAATATTAACCCTTCCTCCGATGATTTATAATTTATACCTCTATGAATACAACCTCAAACCCCATTAGATTTACCTGTAGCTACCTGGTACTTGCCCTGTCTGCTTTCCCCCCATATGTATTACCACCCCCCGCTCCTTCTCCTGTGTGACACGCTACAAGACTCCCCTTGTATATTATGTAATTTCCATTTTCATTATTCTTACCCATCCCCAGCACCTTACATGTCTTCAGGTGAAATGGAATCCACCAATCTTATGCCCAATCAATACTTCCCTGAATGTGGTCATCCTCCTCCTCTTTCCTCCAAGCTTCGTGTCATCTGAAAATTTAGAAAACAGGCTCTTAACCCCACGATCAAAATAATTGATATAAATCACGAATAACAAGAGCAATAATTGCTTTGCAACACATATCCCTGACCGATGTGATATTTTGTCAGTTCAAAAAAAGGGCAACTCTGTGAAAAATTGACGAGACACTCTGAAACTCACATTTGTTCTGCAACTTATTGGAATGAAGTTTTATTGGTACAAAGTTTCAGTTGAACATGTTCAGGGGTAATGGGAAAAATGTGGGACGGACAGATGGACAGACAGCCGAAGAGCACTTCCCTCCGGTGAAACCGGTCGTGGACGAGTACGGATCCCCGAACCCCACGACTCACATTCATTCTCCGAGCGAAGGGGAAAGAGAAGACAGCTGCCCAAACTGAAGTAAGACCTCAAGTGAGGTGATGGACGCTCTTGTGTACATTTTAGTCGTTGCATTCATCCTTCACATTCTAAATTATTCAAATAAGCACAAACACACAGGGTCAGCGACTGAAACATCAACAAGTAATTGAATCCATGAATGTGTCAGACAGGAGTGGTCCTTGTGATACAATGACAAAATGAAATCATGAAGATTTTTTTTTTTTTTTACGGACGAGAACAACCATTTTGTTCTCATCCTGATTAATTGGTTTGTGAAAAAGGAGGAATATGGGATTGTTCCCTCCTTGGTTTTCTTGCACACAATGGGATCTCGTGCCGCAACAACCGTTCAATGTTCAAGAAGGCTTCACAGTTTGCTGGAAAGGCGTTCCCCTGACAACGGCAAGAACAATGAAACAATCGTCGTACCTGGAAACCAGATCTTCACC
The DNA here is from genome assembly GCF_056783735.1 of Eptatretus burgeri. NCBI lineage: Eukaryota > Metazoa > Chordata > Myxini > Myxiniformes > Myxinidae > Eptatretus > Eptatretus burgeri. Next base: position 2,854,440 of record NC_140980.1, read on the forward strand.
AAGATCGAACCAACTCGTCATTTCCAGACACCCAACCCGTCCACGAAGTTTCGTTTGTGAATGCGTCGATAACTTTTTGAGATATCCTACTCACAGACGGACAGACGGACAGACAAACAGACGGCGCTGAAGACACGACTTCCGTCCACCGTCGGTGGTGGAGGTAACTGGAACGCATCTCATAAATGCAAAGCCCGTCCACGTCACTCCACACTCGAACTCAAGTTGACGAAAAGAACCGCGAAAAAAACAATCGGTACATTTTATTTACTCGTGTTCTCCATATTCTCAACATTAAGGTTCGATGAAGAAAAGCTCAAGTTGGTGTAAAAATTCTGGCCTCGACAGACGCGACTAAACACAAAATTGTAAATAAATAAATGAATAAATAAATAAACACAGGCCACCGGATAACCCTTACGAAGTGTCGCCATCTTGGTTAGCACTACTCACTTTTGAATTTCACGTACGACTGGCGGCCATTTTAGTTGTAAAAAAACCACACCTGGAGTCGAACACGTCCTCAGCCATTTCTCAGGTGATGCATTTACCGCGCTTGTTCAAACTTGGCACACAGACGATGGATGATGGCTTACATAAGCACGCCATTTTTTTTTTCGACATCATATCCAAAAGATGGCCGACTGCCGGCCATTTTAGTTGAAACAAAAAACCTGATGTTGAACACCGCAAGTTGAAATGGCCACTAGTACATATATATGGGTTAGCCCTTTAACTCCTTACAGCAAGATTAATAAAACAATGGGGGCTGTCACATTTTGTCTTTTAAAAAAAAAAACAAGGACAAATGTGTCCAAGAGCCGCGCCATAAAGGTTTTGTCTTCACCAGAAGAAGAAGAACAAGAAGAAGAAGAACAATGTGGAGCTCTCTTAGAGCCAGTGTTCGCTGCGCTAGACGCGGCTAAAAATTGTTTACAACTAAAATGACCTCCAGTCTACCAGTTGGCTATCTTTGATGAGATTGCAAAATAAAGTGAGGGGAACGTGTACGCCGTCGTGTACTGTGCTTGGACCAAATTTGAACAAAATTGGACCATGCACGTCTGAGAAATGGTTGGGGACGCATTTAAGTAATAGAATGGCCATCTTGAATCTGATCTCAGGAAAAAAAACAAAAAACAAGACGTGCGTACGAAATCCATCATTCGTTACCCGTGTGCTAAGTTTGAACGAGATCCGTAAATGCTTGCCTGAGAAATGGTCGAGGACGTGTTCGACTCCAGGTGTTTTTTTTTACAACGAAAATGGTCGCCAGTCGGCCATATTTGATGGCATCGCAAAATAATAAGATGTGCATACGTATAGTATACCATCAGGTGTTGTCTTTTTGCCGAGCATGAATAAAATCGGTGCGGACGCGTCCGAGATATGGTTTTGGACGCACGCACACGCACGAAAGTCGAGACCGAAAGTCCACGAGCCCCCATTTTGGAGTACGTCCAACGGGGGATAATAATAACATATTGGGTCGAATTGTCCGGGGTCGAAGGTATGGATGGTACTGGAAGTTTCATGAAAATGGACATTGCTCTTCGTGCTCCCAAATACACTGTTTTTTTTTGAAGTTTATTCTGAAAAAGGACAGGATAAGGGAAAGTGTTATAGTTACTATGGTCGGTTTCCTTTTGCAAAAACTATCGCACAAAAGGTGAAGAAATGCAATTGTTTTGGCTTAATTAAAATGGCAAGTCATCACATGGTTGAAATCCCTCTCGCCTGACTCACTGTGCCAAACAACATGGTGGCGAAGTTGTGACACCACATGCTCTATGTGTTGTTATTGGCTGTGCTCGTACTGTGTGTCTTTTCTTTTTCAGTGGTGACTTTATTTATTTATTTATTTATTTTTGTATATATACATTGTCGAGGCTCGTATGACAGCTAACACACAACACACAATAACGGGGGCAGGAAACAAGAGTGGTGGGAGAGGGAAGGACAAAACAGTGGGGAACAGATACATGAGGAGATCTGTGGAAGGGAGAGGCGACTGGCTTTGGAGGCCAGGTTGGAAATGTGGATTTCCCAGGAAAGATCACGGCAGACGGTGAGACCCACAAGCTTGAATGAAAGGACTTCTTCAAGATCCTTGTTGAGAAAGTAGATGGGGATTTTCAGGACTGTCCTTTCGGAGAGACAAAGGGACAGTGTGAGATTTGTCCGGATTGAAAGACATGTTCCACGTGTTGGACCAGATTGTGATTTTATCCAGATCTGCAGTGAGCAAAGAAGCTGCTGTTGCCGGTCTGAGAGATGACAGATGGTACGGCAGAGGGTAGAATCATCAGCAAAGAGAAAAAGAGGATTTTCCAGAGAGTCGGAGAGATCATTGATGAAAACCAGAACAAGAACAGAGCCCAGAACGTTACCTTGATGAACTCCAGCCTGGACAGGAAGAGGGGATGAAAGAACTCCATTTAGGGCCACACGTTGACTGCGACAGTAGAGGAAGTCTGCGAGCCATGAGTGGAGATGGCCTTGGATACAATGGGAAGAGAGTTTGGTGAGTAGGGCAGGGTGCCCGACCGTGTCAAAAGCACGTGATATGTCTTCGGATATGGCTCTGATTTCATGTCTGGCATTGAGGACCTCCATCCATTGTTGGGAGAGCAGAAGCAGCGTATTCAGGGTCGAGTGACCTGGTCTGATTTGCCTATTCGCCTCTTAATTCACCTTTATCGCATCCCTCATGTTATGTCATGAGTCGCATTTCTAAGCGAAAGATTATAATAAATCCCAGTTTGCAATGCATGTTGGTGTTCCATCAATCATCCTTTTTTTCCAACTTCAGTGCCAAGTCACCCCTCCCTCTCAAAGCAACCTTCACACTTCCCCCTCCACACTTCTCATCACATCACCTCCTCCAATCCTCAACTGCCTTCTGGCCCCTCTCATACTACGCCCCACTGTACCTCAACCCAGCACCACAACCCAGCACCACCAAGCCTTTTCTCCTTCTCACACGGCCCTCTCCCCGAGCTCTTCTGCATTGCCCCACACTCTTTCAACAACTCTCCTTTCCTTACTCCCTCCCCCTCCACTACCCCCCCTCGCACCCAAATCCTCCTTCCCTCCCTCTTCATTAACAGTGTTGACCTCAAATATCCGGGGTCTTTGCTCAAACCTGACAGATCTTTCCATACAGGTTGCCATCTTCAAACCAGATATCATCTTCTCAACAGAAATCTTCCTCCTTCAAAACGTCTCTCACTCCCGAATATCTCTCCCTGTTTACTACCTCCTCCCGTATGACAGACCTGAGCCTCGTCTATTCCTGAGACCTGAGATCAAAGTCTCCATTCCTCACTCTCCATGCACTGCACTCACTCCCCCATACCCCCAGGAATACCTCTGGCTCCAGCTTCCCTTCACTCCCACCTCATGTTTATATGTGTGCTGTGCCTAAACTCGGTGTTTGCATCGAATTCTTGTGTCCAAAACCCATCGTCTGCTGTACCCACCTTACCCAGTCACACACACCTGTCCCTGGACTCTGTGTCCTTTTCTCCTGACAAGGTGGAGAGCTTGCTGTCATACCTCGACTCAGATTCTGCAACCGGTCCAGACGGCATCAGCCCACATGCCTTAAAAACCTGCTCATCTGCTCTTGCTCACCCTATCTCCGTCCTATTCACCCTCTCATTTCATCAAGGTCATCTGCCATCTGCTTGGTCATCTGCCAAAAACAGATCCCTGAAACACCAGACCAATTATCCTTCTCCAAATCATCAGCAAGGTTATGGAATCCATCATCCCATCAGACATTAAATCCTTCTTCTTCTCCAATGGCTTGATTTCCGATCATCAATTTGGTTTCAGACCGGGTCACTCTTCCCAAGATATGCTGCTTCTACTCTCCCAACAATGGATGGATGTCCTCAAAGCCAGGCATGAAATCAGAGCCATATCCAGGCAGGTCGATGGTCTTTCTGTCTTCTTCCGTCTCCTCTCAGGCCTCGCCCCCTTCTGCTGTGTCGAAGATACATGTCCCCCCCCTTATATTTCCATGGGGCACTTAACGTCCGCCAGCAACCCCCTTCTGGTAAAACTACCAAAATCTACAATCACTGCTCATCTTCACTCTTTCATTCCTCTTTTTCCCCATCTTTGGAACAAACTCCCTCACTCTCTTCAATCCCATTCTTTGCTCCAGGTCTTCAAAACAGCTCTTCACCACCATCTCTGATCTTCCTCCATCGAAAATCGTGATCTTTTCTACCTGCGTTCATCCACCCCAAACCCACCTCCTTTAAATTCCCTGTCGTGTAAGGACCTGAAAGTCCATGAAGTATCCGTCTTGTATACCCCGTGTTCCCCGTCCCATCCCTCTCCCTTCCACAGATCTCCGAATGTCTCTGTTCCCCACTGTTATGTCCTTCCCTCTCCCGCACATCTTTTCTCATGCCCCCTTAGTGTGTGTGTGTGTGTGTGTGTGTGTGTGTGTGTGTGTGTGTGTGTGTGTGTGTGTGTGTGTTAGCTCTCATATGAGCCTCGACATTAATACAAAAAAGTAAAAAAGAGAATGGAGAGAAGAAACATTGTAAGAGTCGGACTTTTTATTCACGAGATGAAGGAAGGGTCGAATTGAGAGCAGTCTGTTGAAATATATAAAGAGTGGTGAATTATGATGGAGTAAAAATTCACACCACAAACACTCACATTCACACACCCGCACACACATGTCGGGTAAGGGATAATAATAATAATAATAATAATAATAATAATAATAATAATAATAATGAAGGCTTACTTTGAGAGGGAGGCGCAGGATTCCTTGGAAACCTGTTCCACGGTTGTCATCAACATCAGCTTGATACCGCAACGACTTGAGTATTGCTTCGAGCCCTGCCAATCCAATGTGGTTACCTGATGTGTGCACACGCAGGTAAACCGTTTCACCACCATCACTTCAGTCATGGCGTGGGGATAACAGTAACTCGGAAGACACATAATTATTTTCGAGGTGGAGAGCATGGAATTGGATTTGTTGGTGGTGAGGATCAGGGATTGTAAGGCAGTGGCGGGAGAGCATGTCACCGCCCACAGCACAAGCCAGTTATCTTTGCTCTGCACACGAAAAAAAAACCAGGAGGGAAGTTAAGAGCAGGGGTCGGAAGATGATTGATTAAGGTGTGGGTGATGGTGTGGGACAATCCAGCTGGAGTACAAAGATCTGTGATGGAGTGCTGAAAAAGATTGGACGTGCCGCAAGGTTTTATGAGCCACCTGGATCCTGTCCCTGTCGCAACCAATTTCGATGAAAAGTTTCTTGCGGAGCACAATGAATGGCACGGATAGTTGAGTTTATCAAAATGTGTTTCATCGGTGTTGCGACAATGGAAAAAAAGCAGGTGAAGTGGTGTTCAGACGAGGCAAAGGTTGCGTCCTGCATTTTTTGGTCCATCCCTCGGCTCGAATGAACTCTCAGCGATTGTGGCATCAGCCATGAAGTTACAGCCAAAAGGGGGCGACACTCGAACTGGGGGGGTTTTCACTTTCATTAACCGGCAATTATCTTCCGGTACTTTGTTTTTGAATTCCCCAAGTTACCTTCTGCAAATATCGAGGCTGCCTAACATATTGTCAGGAAGTTCCTTCGTGTGTGTTCAAGAGGGGGGTATTTGCTTGGACATCCATTGTGCTCTCCTCGGTGATGTGCATTGTGAAGATGTTGCAGATGAAACGTTCCAATGAGCGTCAGGTTGATGAGGGTGTTGTTTCCTGGATCGAAGATCTGATCGTCGTCAGGGTGATTCAACCGAGAAGTCACCGATTCCAGGGGTTCATAGATCTAGCGCGGGTGAGATGAGTTGGGGGAGGAGAGGTTGTGGGTTCGAGTCCTCCATATATGAGGAGTAAGCGACACGGCGTGTCCCGGAAATTTCTGGTCAAGTGGGTCGTGGCCATCATTTTGCGTCGATCGACAGCTCATCGATGATCGATGATCGACAGCTCATCCTCGTGCTATGAATTAGCGATTCGTCGCTGGCTTTGACACCAACACATGTTTCAAATGGAGCACCTCGCCACCATTAGAGCATTGGAATCCCATCAGATGTGACAAATGCGGATTGTTGGTCCCAGCATGCCGGATCGATGACAGAAGGTGTGCATTATTGCCGCCTCCATAACTACTCCGTTTAGAGGAGAAAGATGTTTGTTTGTTTTTAGTCGCGTCTCGCGTAGCGAGATGTGGCTCTAAGAGAGCTGCGCGTTGTTCTTCTTGTTCTTCTTTTTCTTCTTGTTCTTCTTCTGGTGAAGACAAAACCTTTAGGACGTGGCTCTTGGACACATTTGTCCTTGTTTTACTTCATCTACCTGTCTGGTCGTCAAACAAGATTGAAAATCATTCCAAACATTAAACGTCCTGTTTTTAAGGATGTCATAAAGGACACAAACAACAGGCACGATGAACGAATGTAACGTTCTTGATAAGGCGGTGTGAAAGACACTGCACCAACGTCCCTCGGATGGACGTTAAACTTCTGGAATTAATTTTTTTTTCTTGCGATCTTTAAATATCTTTTTTTTTTAGCTCAGGCACCAAAGGTGGATGGAGGTTATGTTTTCACCTCCCCATTTGTCGATTTGTCTTTGAGGAGGATGTCTTAAAAAGTTGTGCACGGATTCGTATGAAACTTGGTGGAGAGGTTGGGAGTGTGACGAGGACGAATCATTCCGGTTTTGGTGAAGATCCGAATCCAGATCCCAGGAATACATCTTTTTTTTAATTTCCAAGGTGGTTCTTCTACATTGAGAGAGGGGGCCAGAAATGATAATTACATCATGATATTTCAAAACGTTGTGGATGAGTTATGATAAAACCAGGTGGATGAGTTGGTTCGGTGACAAGAACAAGCCCATGAGATTTTGGTTTAGGATCCGGATTCAGATCCGGCCTTTCAGTGGGCCTATCCGGTCACGTTACTCTTTTGTCTGCATGTATATATTATCGTTACAGGAGTTGTATGTTAAGTAGAAGTAAACAAACAAACAATTAAAATCGAAGTTTAATTGGACGGATTAAGTTCTGTGAATTAATATGTACAATAACCAGGCTATGACACACGAGTGATGGTCCAAACGGCCTCTGGCCGTGCGGAGGCATACTTGCATTGCCTCGTACCTCCGATTCCACCGGTCGCACCGTCCCTTTCTCTTTGGTTCCTGGCTTCGATCCTTGGTTCTTCGACGTCTTCATTAAATCTTTAGTCGATCCTGGGAGAGGCTCGTGGAAGAGCCAGGACACAGAACAGATCAGGACACAACATAACAAAGGGAACAACAGCACTCAAGCCCTCAAAATCCCCCATGTCCCCCCTTTCACTCCCACTGAAAGTCCTCAACCAATGGGTAGAACCCGAATGCATGGACGCACGCACGCACGCACGCACAGGCGGCTCCTTTTGGAGTACAGAAGATCGATCATTGCAAAATATTTGTGCCCATTTCTGCACCTGTGAGCTCTGTATTTCTTGTGTGACGTCAAGAGCTCCGTCAGGTTGTTTGCGTTACCTGAAGAGGTAAATTTATCTTCGGTCTGAAATCTCAGCTCTCTCTCCATCCAATACTCCATGGCAGTTGTTATAAGTACTTCTCCGGAACACGCACCTCAAACAAGAGGTGTTTACACGTACAATATTACTGTCTGCCCTGTCTATAAATTACATACGCTGCCTCCTCGGCCTCATGGGTTAACAAACGACTTACTCTTGACAGGTCTCTGTCACATGGCAATATAACCTACTGGAAACACTCGGACCATACTGGACTTGCCACACCTATTTACCCCCCCTCCCCCCACTATCCACTTTCATAGAACAATCATCTTGAGGAAGTTCAGTCATTCGATCTCCTGGGTCTCAATCTTAGCAACGATCCTTCTTGGGAAAACCACATTTCAAAGTTGGACTCTAAAGTCAGTCGCCACCCGGTCCTACAAAGTCCTTATCCAATTGTAGTAAATGTTTTACAGTATGCGATTAGGGATATGTTATCAACTGATTGTACATGTTCCTCTTCGTCCTTTTTTTTTTAATATTATCCACGTGGTCACGTGATTTCTGGCGATTTGAATATGATTCGTGATCGTGACATCAGAGGGATAAAAGGTCAACAAAGGCCAAATGTCAACAACTTTGGTGAGATTTCTAAAATCCTCAATTTTCATCCGATTGCCTCCAGATTTGAAAAGGATTTTCACATCAGCCTACTGAATTCAACCACCAATTATTATTGAGGTCAACATCGACCAAAAGGTCAACTTTGGTGGGATTTCTAAAATCCTCAATTTTCATCCGATTGACGAGAGATTTGAAAAGGATTTTCACATCAGCCTACTGAATTCAACCACCAATTATTATTGAGGTCAACATCGACCAAAAGGTCAACTTTGGTGGGATTTCTAAAATCCTCAATTTTCATCCGATTGACGAGAGATTTGAAAAGGATTTTCACATCAGCCTACTGAATTCAACCACCAATTATTATTGAGGTCAACATCGACCAAAAGGTCAACTTTGGTGGGATTTCTAAAATCCTCAATTTTCATCCGATTGACGAGAGATTTGAAAAGGATTTTCACATCAGCCTACTGAATTCAACCACCAATTATTATTGAGGTCAACATCGACCAAAAGGTCAACTTTGGTGGGATTTCTAAAATCCTTAATTTTCATCCGATTGACGAGAGATTTGAAAAGGATTCTCACATCAGCCTACTGAATTCAACCACCAATTATTATTGAGGTCAAGATCTACCAAAAGGTCAACATTGGCCAAATGTCAACAACTTTGGTGGGATTTCTAAAATCCTCAATTTTCATCCGATTGACGAGAGATTTGAAAAGGATTCTCACATCAGCCTACTGAATTCAACCACCAATTATTATTGAGGTCAAGATCTACCAAAAGGTCAACATTGGCCAAATGTCAACAACTTTGGTGGGATTTCTAAAATCCTCAATTTTCATCCGATTGACGAGAGATTTGAAAAGGATTCTCACATCAGCCTACTGAATTCAACCACCAATTATTATTGAGGTCAAGATCTACCAAAAGGTCAACATAGGCCAAATGTCAACAACTTTGGTGGGATTTCTAAAATCCTCAATTTTTATCCGATTGCCTACAGATTTGAAAAGGATTTTCACATCAGCCTACTGAATTCAACCACCAATTATTATTGAGGTCAAAATCTACCAAAAGGTCAACATAGGCCAAATGTCATCAACTTTGGTGGGATTTCTAAAATCCTCAATTTTCATCCGATTGACGAGAGATTTGAAAAGGATTCTCACATCAGCCGACTGAATTCAACCACCAATTATTATTGAGGTCAAGATCGACCAAAAGGTCAACATACGGCAAAGGTCAGCAACTTTGGTGAGATTTCTAAAATCCTCAATTTTCATCCGATTGACGAGATTTGAAAAGGATTCTCACATCACCCTACTGAATTCAACCACCAATTATTATCGAGGTCAAGTTCGACCAAAAGGTCAACATACGCCAAAGGTCAACAACTTCGGTGGGATTTCTAAAATATTCAATTTTCATACGATTGACCTGAAATTTTAAGAGTTGCATAATTTGGTCATTCAATTCAACCACCAATTATTGTTCAGGTGAAATTTGTTTTGATAGATTTTGCAAGTGTTGTGCTCTGCACGACGTTTTTTTTAATCGTTTGTTTGTCATGCCTCTCCTCCTCCAGTTGTGTTCTGAGCGAATTACATCCAGGCTTGCTGCAGAGGATCACCATGACCCCAGTTAATGTGCAGGGATGTTTTATCTTTACTGGTGGTCTTGGGGAGAGGGGTGGGGGGGGGGGTGAGGGGAGGGGGTAACACAAATTCTCAATGTAAATGTGAATCACGTAATTTTGTGATATTCAATAATGCATGGGTTGGAGTGAGAGTGTTTCACTGTGTCGTTTATATTTGACTTGTAGGTTCCCAGGAAGATATTCAAACTCCAATGATACTTTTTCCTCCGGAAAATGTTCACCTTTAATGGGAAAAAATGTGTTATAGGAGCTGCAATCGGCCTGCACAGGAGTGCGTCATTCGTGTTGATCGGAAAGAGAAATTCATGATAAATTGAGGGCCTGTGTGTTGATTTGTGTGCTCGTGAATTTCTGTGTATTGTTACGAATTTCGCGCTCGCCGGCGTGGGGACAGCCGCTTTTAGCCGAATCGCGGCCAACTCGCCCACCGGACGAACAATTCAGTCGCGACTTTCCGGAACAACGCCGAAAACCAGTCACGGGTGTGCTCCAAGCGCACACCACGGCCTAGTCAATATTCTACCCGCGCGCGACAGGGTCAATCGCCGAATTGTCGAGATACCTCATTATAAGCGCGGGCAGCCCACCGAGAGATCGTACCTCAGCGAGGTCTGCTTGGACACGAACCGCTTAAGCGGGATAACCGAGCGGTGTATTATCGCCAGACCTCGCTGGACCCGATTCTTGTATCGGCTATCAAAGAGCCCGCTACCATTCCGAAATGCAATACGGCGGTTCAATGGGGAAAGAGGACACAACGAACGGGTTAACATTTAAACACGCACATTTGTTCACACACGTATGCAGTCAGGTATGCAAAACACCAACATGCACGTATACAGAAAAGCAATGGAAAAGATGAAACACGCATGCAGTTGATTTATGATGAATGCAGGACGACACGCGAGCAAGACAAAGAGTTACCACCGTCTATTATTAATGTACAGTCACTTAGCAGTTCTACTTGCCGGGACACGGCGCCACAACTTCCACACAAATAAACAAGGAAAGACCCCCTCAAAGACAAGGGGGTCAGACTGGACCCGTAGGCCTTTATTACGTGGAGCTTGTCGGACCGAAGGAGTTCCACGAGACCGTTGCAGGTTACCTCCACCCTCGTGGTGCCTCGATGGGTTGACCCGCGACGTTCCTTCCCCACGGCACCTGGCGTAGCCGCGGTTGAGCCCAGGCCTTGCCAAGCGTCCGGGTGATTCGGGCCTCAGCCGGAGACGCGTTGAGAGGAACGAACTGGTCTTGATGCTCTTCCAAAGTCGATGCTCTTTGTAAGAACCCGTCCGTTCCTCAGCGATGCTCGGACTGTCCCGAAGCCCGATCACCTCAGACCGTTTGGCGCTGGCTGGCGAGCTCTCTCCGGCTCTCTCCACACGAACGCGCAGGTTTGCGCGGCACAGCAGGTTTGGCCACGCTCTCAGCTCGCGTGTCCTCCGCTCTCCTGGACTTCTCCCCCAACTGTGTACTCCAGACTCCAGACTTCACCGACTGACGACGAACTGGTGCTCCGCTTGGCCTTTTATAGGGCCCGAGAGACGAGATCTGACCTCTGCTCTCCGACCTTCGACCCCCACAGGCCCCGCCCCTTTTTCTCTTTTGATCCGAATTCCGAGGCGAAGCTTCCACAGAGCGGACGTGCGCGAGATCACCAGACTTGCTCGGTGAGCGAACCCCCGCGTGTGCCTGCAGCGATGCTGTTCGCTGGGAACTCGCCGTGGCTGGAGCCAAGATGGCGTCGCTTCGGGGATGAAGGTGAGGCGATGTTATTCGGGTTGGTCTATTGGGGGAGATGCGGTTTAGGAGATGGTGGGAAGATGTCGTTGTAATGAAGGTGGTGTGGAGAGGGTGGTTGGTGGTTGACGTGGTGGTTGGTGGGTGGCATGGAGAAGGTGGTTGGTGGTTGATGTGGTTGGTGGGTGGCGTGGAGAAGGTGGTTGGTGTTGTGGTTGGTCCAAAATAACGATAGTAAAGAAAAACGGCTAACTCAAAGATCACAGCCCTGTCCACACGGATAATACTCATTAAACAACAGTGGGGAAATCTAACTGAACACGGACTTATCGGCATAACTGAACTAAGGACCTCTGCGAATTTCTGCGAATAAGTTCTGCGAATTTCCACAGCCGTAACTGAATATTCTGTGATGGTGATGTCATAATTAGAAAGGTATTTCTGGACAATAGAAGGTTGTGTGTGTGTGTGTGTGTGTGTGTTGGTGTTTGTGTGTGTGCTTTCTGTTGATGTGTGGTTTATTTCTGCCCTCCATCTCTCTGCCTTTTTCTTTGTCGATGGAGGGGTGAATTTTGTAAATATTTTTTGTAAGGTTCACCTGGCTGCACTTGGATGGGTTTGAGGGTGGAGGAGGAGCGGCCGAAACCCGAATACTATCCGGGTTCCTCATGATGACTCCATCTTTGTCTTGCTTGGGTTCCTCATGATACTCCAGTGCTGTATTTGGTCAGTTATTTGATTTGCGGCACCTGACGTCTTATCCACCGACAAGGCCTTCATCCACAGCTGGATGGAGTAGTGATCTCCATTTGGGGCTGGCTCCCCTGCCTCACACCTCGCTCAGCTTCGCACCATGGAAATCAAGGCCTTGAAGATTATTGGAATCTCCCACGATGAAGCTGAAGCTGAGTCTATGGGCTTATCACTTTCATATTGCAGACAGGTCGGTGGTCTCTCTGTCTTCTTCCACATTTTTTTCTGGTCTTGCACCCATATCTCCGCATACAGCAGCCGTTCACAACATTTCTCCGCATACCCATTATTCGTCCAAGTGTCCCTCTATTTTGTCCTTCAAGCCTGCTGTTTGTGTTTCTCCCCTCTCCCTACTGTTCCATTTGCCCTGTCGCATCCTGATCCACTCAATGTTCCAGCTCTTCCACGAGCCAAAACTTGAGATCAACTTGACAGCAGAGGTTTAAAAACAAAAACAAACCTACAGATTTTTGTGGCTCTTGCAAACTTTGCACATGAGACTGAAGATATCACCGTTCCACCAGCTCCTCGTGAGTCAAGGCAAAGCGTCTCAAAACCTGTCACACCATGAAGGTTAATTTTATCACAACAACAGCAACAACGTCTGGATAACATTGCAATATCACGATAGTTCAAGAGTGGAAAAATTAACCAGAATGATTGTGAGATGAACAAATGATCTCTGACTTATCCACACACAAAGTAGATGTACACATGAAGTGAGTATGAACAATGCAGAGCCTTCTGGGATTTAAACATCACAGTCGATCTGAGAATGCAGACACACACACACACACACACACACACACACACACACACACACACACACACACACACACACACACACACACACACACACACACACACACACACACACACACACACACACACACACACACACTGATTACAATGGCCTCTTCGGTTCTGGAATGGGCAAGGTGAACAAGTTCAGAGAAAGGATTTTCCGAGTTCAAAGCAGAAAAAAAAGGAAAGCCAAGTAAGCTTTTTAAATCCTTCAAACATCCTGTACGATGTAGAGTGAGTGTTTGCAGTGTTCTGGGGGACAAAGAACATTTTTATCTTCCTCAAATGGATTTCCCAAACGTGGGAATAATTTCCTTCAATTTCTTTCCACTGGAAGTGTTGGGAGGGAGGGAAGGATTGTGGAGGAAAGTGAGGAATGAGAACCGAAAAGCATCTGCACTCATTCCAAACTGCAGGTGCCACCAAGCTGATATAGCTGTCCAGCAGGCAAGGATCAGATCCAACCTTCCATCACCAAATGGTCTTCATCCAGGACTGTGCACAGGAGGGTTAAGTAATCTCCCAAATGTGAGGACACGTCATGTGACTGTAATAAGCAAAGCGAGACCCAACGTCGGCTTCATCACCATTTAAAAAAAAAAATCTTTCCAAGCAAACCAAACAAAGAGGAATCTGCATTCACTTATACTGTGCTGTACTGTACATCAAAACACTGTGCTATATTATATCATACTGTGCTCACCTGCATCGTGCTGTATCAGAGCATACTGACTGTTCTGTGTTGCACGGTCATACAATGCTGTGCAAACGTATTTTATGCCGCACAATCCGAGAACATGCTGCACTGTGGATAGTACATTTCACTAGGCTGGACTGTGCTGTATTGTACGTACCACACTTCACTGTGCAAGAACATGCTGTTTTGTACATACTGCCACCGGTCCAGACGGCATCAGCCCACATGCCCTAAAAACCTGCTCCTCTGCTCTTGCTCACCCTCTCTCTGTTCTACTCACCCTCTCATTTGCTCATGGTCATCTGCCATCTGCTTGGAAATTAGTAAACATTACTGCCCTGCATAAAAAAGGTGCAAACACTGATCCCTGCAACTCCAGACGAATCACTCTTCTTCCAATCATCAGCAAGGTTGGGGAATCCATCATCGCTTCAGACATTAAATCCTTCCTCTTTTCCAATGGCTTGATTTCCGATCATCAATTTGGTTTCAGACCAGGTCACGCTACCCTGGATATACTGCTTCTGCTCTCCCAACAATGGATGGAGGTCCTCAATGCCAGACATGAAATCCGAGCCGTATCCCTGGACATATCACGTGCTTTTGACACAGTCTGGCACCCTGCCCTGCTCACCAAACTCTCTTCCTACGGTATCCAAGGCCATCTCCACTCATGGCTCGCAGACTTCCTCTCCTGTCGCAGTCAACGTGTGGCCCTAAATGGAGTTCTTTCATCCCCTCTTCCTGTCCAGGCTGGAGTTCCTCAAGGTAGCGTTCTGGGTCCTGTTCTTTTTCTGGTTTTCATCAATGATCTCTCGGACTCTCTGGAAAATCCTCTATATCTCTTTGCTGATGACTCCACCCTCTGCCGTACCATCTGTCATCCCTCAGACCGGCAAGCAGCAGCTTCTTCACTCTCTGCTGATCTGGATAAAATCACAAACTGATCCAACACGTGGAACATGTCTTTCAATCCAGACAAATCTCACACTCTCACGATGTCTCTCCGAAAGGACCGTTTAGAACCTCCCCTCCCCCCATCCACTTTCTCAACAATCCTCTTGAAAAAGTCCTTTCATTCAAGCTTCTGGGTCTCACTATCTGCCATGATCTTTCTGGGAAAGCCACATTTCCAACGTGGCCTTCAAAGCCAGTCGCCAATTGGGAATCCTCCGTCGTGCAAAGTCCTTCAAGGCCCACCTGAGCTTCTGACCACATACAAAGCTTTCGTCCGCAGCCTCATGGAGTACTGCTCTCCCCTCTGGGCTGGTGTTCCTGCCTCCCACCTTTCTCGGCTTCATGCTGTGGAAACCAAGACATTTCGGATCATTGGCATCTTCCGCGATGAGGCTGAGTCTTTGGGCCTCTCACTCTCTTACCGCAGGAAGGTCGGTGGTCTTTCTGTCTTCTTCCGTCTCCTCTCCGGTCTCGTCCCCCCTCCCCCCTGCTGTGTCTGCGATTTGCCCCCACCATATTTCCGTTGGGTGCTCAAGGTCCGCCAACAACCCCCTTCTGGTAAAACTACCAAAATTACGAATCACTGCTCACCTTCACTCTTTAATTTCTCCTTTTTCCCACCATTGGAATAAACTCCCTCTCTCTGTTCAATCTCATTCTTCCCTCCAGGTCTTCGAGACAGCTGTTCACCACCACCTCTTATCATCCCCCATACAACTCCTCGATCTTTTCTCCCCCCATTAATCCACACCAAACCCACCTTCTTCAAATTCCCTGCTTTCCTTCCTTGAAAGTCCCTGTCATGTCCATCTTTTATTACCCATGTTCCTCACCCCATCCCTCTCCCTTCCACAGATCTTCTAATGTCTCTGTTCTGCACTGTTTTGTCCTTCCCACTCCTGCCCCTCTTGTCTCATGCCCCCCTTGGTGTGCGTTGTGTGTTAGCTCTCATAGGAGCCTCGACAAAGTATTCAAATAAATAAATAAACTACACTGCACTGCATCATGCATAACTCGCAGAGTTCCCTCCCTGTGGGCGAACTTGTTCCAAGCATGCAACACGTTCTTCTGACGCATACCTCTATTAGTCAAGTGGCTTCGTGTTATATTTAGAAATTACCATTACTTGGCGGGTGAAAGCACCAAATTTGGCATGATGTTTCTCTTGAACCTCCAGATTGATTTCAGGGTGGGTACCACCTTGAATGCCTTCCGGAAGTCACGTGACACATGGAAATCCAAGATGGCCAACAATCACACACGAATGCACAGTCTGGAGAGACATAACAGGCATAGCCAGTCCTAAATCAGTCCCGATATGTAATATATTTTTTGGGACGATTTCCCAGAACTTGTTTCACCGGACAACCGCACCCGTGCAGATGAATCGGTGATAACCTCTCTGTATGCGCTCAAGGAAACTGGCAGAAAGCAGTACAAGAACTATGTGATATGTGTTATTGAGGACTGTTCCCATTGTATTCATGATATTATCAAGAAGAATTCATTGGCTTTGTTCAGAAAACCTCAGAAAAAGGAAGTGTCAAAGCAAGGGAATAAAATGAAGGTGTTGCAAAACAATGTAGCTCTTGTTTGGTCTGCGATACATTGCTATGCAAAACAGGAAATCTGATTTGGAAGAGTTTTTTTGCCCATGAGATAGTCATTCCCACGCTCACTGTCAGATGTTGGGAAGCTTCATCTACCGGGCAGTAAATCAGACTTACTGAAATGTATTGAGCCGTCTGATGAAATGGATCCACCAGGAATATTTGACTGCAAGGTACTGGATGGAGCTGTAATTGTTCATAGTTGGGCAACTTAGCATAACAATTGTGCATTTTGTGAGGAAAGCACCAAATTTGGCACACCAGTAGCCTATCATATCATGAACAGATTTGGATATTGGACCATCTAAAAATTTTTGATGGCAGTGGAAAATGGCTGCCACAGCATTCAGCGGCTGAATTTGAGATGGCCCAATATCCAAATCTGTTCATAATACGATAGGCTACTAGTGTGCCAAATTTGGTGCTTTCCTCACAAAATGCACAATTGTTATGCTATATTTCGCTAAGTTGCCCCACTATCACTGACTTCCAACTAATGGAATTTCTACCTTCAGTGAGTTCGCTGACAAAGTATTTATTCCTCACTCACAGAAGCATCTACAAGATACAAGGAGGATAGACATAGTTTGGGACACATATATTTCAGACAGTTTGAAAGAATCTACTCGAGAAAGAAAGAGGAAATGGTATTCGCAGGAAGGTGTCAGATCAGGCAAAGCTACCAAGGAATTGGTTCGGCTTTTTACGTGATCCAGAGGATAAAAAGGAGCTTTTCAACTTTCTCACTGGCAAAGTTGCACAGTTCAGGCATCCAGAAGGAGCATCCCTCCATATCACATCGGATGAGTCTGTTTCGTCGCTGGGGGTCATCCTTACAAATGGGGGAATGTAATCACGAGGAAGCGGACACGCGGATTGTTGTTCACATACTTCATGCTCTAAAGTCTAAAGCAAGGCAGCAAAAGTGTTTTAGTAGAAACTGTAGATACTGATGTTATCGTCTTACTTGTTGGCCAATTCCACTGTTTTACAAGGACACAGCCTTTTGTGGATGTCTGGGTTGCCTCTGGTATGGGCAGGAATTACAGGTACGATTGTATAAACTCCATCAGCGTAATCTTGGACCAGAAAAAATCAGTAGCACTGCCTGTCTTCCATGCAATATCTGGGTGCGACACAACATCTTCCTTCCGGGGAAAGGGAAAACAGTCAGTGTGGCAAGCGTGGCACGCTTCTCAAGATGTAACAGAAACTTTCGTCCATATTGCAGAACATCCATTTCTGCAACTTGACACAGATTTCCAATAGCTTCCAACTCCTTGAGAGACTTATTGTTGTCCTGTATGATAAAAAGCAGCCCACTGACCTCCGTTAATGAAATAAGACAGGATTAATTTTGTCAGAGAAATATTTCAACGGATCATTTACCACCGACTTAGAATGCGTTGTTTCAACATCTTCGCCGAGGGAGAGACCAAGCAGCGATCTGGACAACCAGCACAGAAACTCAACAAGTGGTTCCTCCCCCCCCCCCCCCCCAAGATTTTGGCTGGGTGAAGGAGTCTGGAACATGGTTGCCTGTTTGGATGACAATTCCTGAGGTCTCTCAGGCTTGCAGAGAATTATTCAGCTGTTCATGCGAAGGGGACTGCACTGCATGAAAACCTCATGAAAAAGCAACACGCAAAATACTCCAAACTGCGAGAAATATTACATATTCCGACCTGAAAAACATGGCCGCCATCTTGAATTTGGCCATGATTTTTGTTTCTATCAACAATAAAATGTTTTAAAATTAAAATCTTTCCGGTACTACGTCCTGTAATATTTATTTTGTGCCGTAAAATGTACGACTAAGCCATTCAAAGAGGGTAAATAGTCAATAGTCTGGTGTTTAATCAGGTGTGGCGTGATCAAGGTGGCCATCTTGGATTTAGACTAAAGCGGAGGTCGTTTCGCGTGGTACCCTAACCCGAGATTTTGAAGTTATGTTGAACCCTGAGTCGATGCAAAATTTGATGCTTTTATCCGGTCAGTAACGGGAATTTCACCGAGCCACCTGACTATATTTGTGCGGTGTATAGGCAAGTGACGGCTCTATGCACAAAAAAGGTCAAAAAACGTGGGTTACGTGCATGAAACAAAAACATACGTACTGCTTATAATTCAAAACACCTCACAGCACTGGAAAATGTGGGGACAGGAATACTGTACTGGGAATGGTGGAGGCTTGTAATACCCTCTCACACCTGGAGGTGGCGCTACACAATGCACATTTTCATAGAGAATTTGTGTCTGTCCCCCCCCGCCCCCCCGCAAAGATAAAAACACCATTGTGCACAAATTGTGGTCACACTGGATCCTATGCAGCAAATCTGGATGTAATCAGCCCAGAAGTGGAGGAGGAGTTGCACGACAAACACTGGTCCGTGGATTATAGTGCACGAGGAAACATACACTGCAGGAGGCCGAACTGTGCTGGATTATGCAAAATATACTGCACTAAACCATATTATGCATGCGATGCTACACTTGGCCGAGCTGTGCTGGATTATGCACATTGTGCTGCACTAGGCCGAGCTGTGCTGGATTATGCGTATTATACTGCACTTGGCCGAGCTGTGCTGGATTATATTGTATCAACTTAAAATGTTGTTCTGACCAACGTTGACCTTGGATGTATTGTATGTTGTGTCTTCTCATATCTGCTACATTCCGTTCAATAAGCTAATCCGATACTTGAATAATCTTACAATTCGAATACTCTTACACACAAGTTTACAAACCCCCATCCTCATGCACACTCAAACTCTCTCAAACACACACGCACGAAATCCAAACACCAAAACCCCTCAAAAGGACAAACGTGAAAACACAATGACATGCTTGGGGCGGCCAATCACAGAGAGTAACATCACGTGAAGCAAACTTTAACTTACTCTCAGTTCAAAGTCCAAAACTCCATTTCAAATGGTCGTGTTTTGTGTGTGCGATTGCTGATGATAATTAATTTGTTTTTGATCGCTCTACCTGCACGTACACCTGTCCACGTCCGGTCTCACCTGCAAGGTGAAGATGAAACGACGCTCAGTCTCACCATTTGGCTATAGCAGTCACACGATGCCCCCATTCTGCTCGGGAGAACACTTAACGCCGGGTCCACAACACCTGTGCAGTCCCAGAAGATGAAGACCGTTCGGTGGTTGGAACGTCGGACTTGAACCTTCCCTTGTGTGCAGCTGGACTATTTAGTAGCAAGTTCAATTTTGAATATATGGATCTTCCCAGTGACTTCCAGTTTGTATATTTTTTCTGCCAAAACATGTGCACTCACCTTTGCCAGCTGCTGAGCTCCACGATCCCCGATTTTATTGTGAGCCAAGGAAAGAACAAGAAGGGTGCAGGTTCGGAGACCCTGCAAAAATGAGAAAGCATCATTGTGATTTCCAACACTCCTTAAGAAAGTATAATAGTATTTGCATTATGTGGAAGAGAGCCCACCAGTGCACAACCCATTAAAGGGATGATGTCCTCATTGAGGAGCATCGAGGTGGTTTGCTTAAAACTTCAAGGGAAAGGGTCGAACGACAGCTCAAGAGGATATAATCATGGATAATCGACCTTGGGGATATGAGAATATTCAAAACCAACAGAGGATGTTGATTGGAACAGTGTCATGGTACAAGTCATGCAAGAAGCAGGAAATTAAGTTTCACTCAAATCAGCTGAAGGTCCTCATCGAGTCTGGGCCAACAGATACGGAACAAGAAATGGGGACTCAATGTTGTTACAAGAGATCATGGAGGGTCAACTTAGACTGTTTGAACCAAGAAATGTGTGACTGGCAGTGTCAAAGGCTCCAACAAGTAACTGCAATGGGATATAATTCTCAATGGCCCCAGTTTTTTTTTAACTTTTTCGACAGGATCTCAGGCTCATGGAGGAGCTGTCACATGATACGTACCTTGAAGGTACATGTGTTATGTAGACATCGAGGATGAGACAACACTCGACCTAATTTTTCTCCGCATCAGATAAACACGGCTAATGACCTCAGGAGGAGGTTAATTAACTTCCCCTGTGCACTCTGGGTGCTCATGACGCCACCTTGTGAAGTCTCTTGTCCACCTGCGACCGCATCCATAGTTTTTCACCCTCAAAATAAATGAAACTGGTGATCGTTTTATTTTCTGAACAAGATCGAAGTTCGTTTGTACATTAACTTTGTTGAGGATGAAAGTGACGGAGGTATCAGCATGCCGACTCCCGCGTCCACTTAATTTTGTCGAACTGTCTTATTCTCATTTTCAAGAATTTGAAGAGAGAGGAGAGGACACCAAGAAGTTTTTATTTTTATTTCTTTTATTAAATATTATAAAGAGGATTTTTTTTGTTTGTTTCTATAAAAAGGAAGAAAAGGGATTCATTCCGGTATCATACATATTGTTACGAATCTGGAAGCCATGAGCACACAACAGACAGGTCCCCGTAGCTCAGTTATTTTGTTAAATGTGTATAGTTAGAATTTCGTAAAGCAACAACGCCCATTTTCGTTTTAACAACAACAACAACAACAACACTGCGCCCGGCAGTCTCCGTCATTCCAAATATGGTCACGAAGCGTTTCGCTTTGGCTGCGCATGTGCACTCACCTTTGCCAGCTATGGCCAAATAAGGGTATGCGGCATTTTCCGCCCAATGGGCGACGAGCAGGCCAGAGCCGGGGCGATCATTGGCAAGAAGGCGGAGCTGCGACACGCCGAGCACCCAATGAGAGCAGGCCACGGACGAGCGGACCGCGCCCCGAAGGACGAAAGAAGGAATTAATAATTGCGTCCCGCGTGGCTCAAAGCGCGTCTGTCTGGGTCTGCGGCGGACTGCATCCCGCGCATTGGAGGTGTCTCGTCTGGCGCATTACAGCGAGCGTCGACCATCTCATCAAGGAAGACCACCTCGTCTCGCCTCCTCTGGGTTCGGCTGCCCTGGTCCGTGCTTTTGGCAACTGGAACTCCAGGAAGGTGCAGACGTCGAGCCGCGCGAACGCGGCCAGGTAGGCAGCACGTTATCTTCCCTCAGCTCGTCTTCTCTCCAAGCTGGAGGGGCAATAACGACCTCGAGGTCCATGTCTTTCTGGGTATTTATGTGTGCGTCCGTGGGCCCCGTCTATAAGTAGGATTGTTAAGTGCTTTTTGTTGTACATTATTTGCATTGCTTAGTCGGATAACTCTGCCCTTACGTGCTCCCCTCGTCCCCCAACTATTGTTTATAAATTTCCCTCTTGTTGAATGTACCAGCTCATTCTTTGTCATTTCTGCCATTGGTTTGCCACGGTGCGTATTGGGGATGAGGAAGGCCGTTGCCATAGTTGTACATTTGGACCGACGGGCCTCGGTAATCATCCGCTCGGGTTACGCACGGTTCGGGCACGGTAACGGCTCGTTCCACTCAAGGCCTGCCGAGGGTGTGAATTCCCGGTAAGCTTTGCCGCGTGGGTACTACTCCATATGTTCGAATTATTGGCGATTCATGGTCCTGTAAGGGACCCGCACTTTCGGATTTATCTGAAAGGTACGACCTAAATTCCGGGTGTTCGGTGGAGCCAACTCTACTGCTCCCCCGATCGGTCGTGCTTGCCACCTTGACCCGGCCCTACAACAATATTTCTTGTGGATTTCTGCCCTGAAAAAGGGCCGTTTGGGTTTGATGAAGCTTTTCAGCTAAACCAGAGGAAATCCTCGTCAATGGTTTCATCGTCGAAGACAGCGTGTAACTCCTTGTGCGAATCAGGGTAGAGCAAGTCCCCGTCGCTGTCACCGTCATTTTCAGCCTCCACCTCCCAAATGATGTCGTCCTCTGTGCCGTCCATGTTGTTGGAGATGCAGCATTTCAGAAATGCTCGCTTGATGATGTCCGACGGTATCTCCTCTCACACCTTGACGATCCTGTTGTCATCTGCAATATGAAGGAAGCAGGAGAAACGCCACAATGCCAAGGAACATCAAGAGGTACGAACCACTCCTCCGTCCACATGATGATGTCACGCCGTCATCCGCAGCACACGTGATACAGTGTATTCGATACAATTCACTATGAAGCTAAACACCGCAGATCCAGCCGCAGCTCATCGGAATGTCGACTTTTCTCATCCTCTCGCTCTTGGTGTAGGTCTTCTCTCCACTCATCCAGTAAGACCAGCAGCGATGTCGCCCGTCCTTGAACAGGCGAGCATGACGGTGAATCGGTCCTTCTCGTGACCAGTCGTGTTGACGGTCACAGTGTTGATCGTGACCAGTCGTGTTGATCGCCGTCTGCAAGCTTATTTGAGGTGGGTGCTCCGACATTAGACTCGAGCTGTTTTGAATAATCCTTTAGATGTGAGCCCAGATGTTCTTCTTCTTCTTTTGTGTTCAATGGCATTTTCAGAGCCGCAAGGCTCGACATGCACCACGCACCTAATCTCCGGGTGACTCCGGACGTTTCCGAGCACGGTTAATAAAACGCTGCACAAGCTCTTAATCTGAACTGATTTTCAAAATTTAAACGGCGGAATTGAGCTTTGCAGCAGTTCTGACTGCTAAAAAGGTAAAGGTGTTCATTTGGAATACAATTGAAATTCAACTGATCGTTTTTAGCTCGCCTGTTCGAAGAACAGAGAGCTACAGCGATACCCCCAGCGTGAGCGTGAAAATGTTAAAGTTTTTGGTGCAAGTTATTTAGAAGCTTGCCATTCATTTAATATGTGGACGAGGATGCTGGTATTTGGCATTGAGGTTCCTTTGGGGTATGTTATTGATGTAGTAAAGTTGAATTTAAAAAATAATTTGAAATGTTTTAAATTTTTGAACTGTTTTGAACTTAACTTTTTTGAAGCACATCAACGTTAAAGTTTTTGGTGCAAGTTATTTAGAAGCTTGCCATTCATTAATATGTGTACTCGGATGCTGATATTTGGCATGGAGGTTCCTTTGGGGTATACTATTGGTGTGGTGAAGTTGAAATGAAAAAATAATTTCAATTTTTTTAAATTTTTGACCTGTTTTGAACTTAACTTTTTTGTAGCACATCAACGTTAAAGTTTTTGGTGCAAGTTATTTAGAAGCTTGCCATTCATTAATTTGTGTACTCGGATGCTGATATTTGGCATGGAAGTTCCTTTGGGGTATACTATTGGTGTAGTGAAGTTGAAATTAAAAAATAATTTCAAATGTTAAAAATTTTTGACCTGTTTTGAACTTAACTTTTTTGTAGCACATCAACGTTAAAGTTTTTGGTGCAAGTTATTTAGAAGCTTGCCATTCATTTAATATGTGTACTAGGATGCTGATATTTGGCATGGAGGTTCCTTTGGGGTATATTATCAGCAATGCCAACCCTCCCGATTTCATCGGGAGGCTTCCGAAAATTCACCCAAACTCCCGCCCTTACGATCACTATCCTTATCCTCCCGAAATTTTGATATTTTTGCACTGTTCACTAATCAGAATGTACTAGTATGAGAATTGAATGAAAAGCATCGTCTGCTACGTAGAGCATGTGGTAACTCCATAACGTTCGCTGCTACCAAATTGTACGTAAAAAATTGCAAATTCAAATGAGGAGCAGCGAAACATTGGGTCTGGATCTCGCTTATGCGATCATGCACTGAGATTTAGTGCATGCGGTATGTGTGCAATACAGTGCATGCGGTATGTATGCACAGTGTATATGCATGCGATACGCTCACTGCATGCAGCTGGGCCCCGTACCAGCCCGGCGGTCGCGACCACCGTGCGGTGTTTAATTTAACAGCCGCTGGAGTTCTACGAGTCGCGCTGCAGCTGTGGAACATCGACTTCGAAGTTACCGATGCTTCAAGCCCTCGATGTTGATTACGAAATGGCAGAAAAGAAGCTTACGAAGACCAAGAAATGGTCTCAGAAGTACAAGACCGAATACAGTCTCCAATACCCGTGTATTCGAAAGTCTGAAAGAGGAATTCATCATGCGTATTGTACAGTATGCAGCGTTGATATTTCAGTTGAGCACGGAGGTCGCGATGATATTCGGAAGCACGTTGGAAGCAAACGGCACACAGACATTGCAAAGGAGAGATCTTCGAGCACGAGTACCGGTACACTTCTGAATTATTTCACCAAACAAGGGACAAGCGAGGAAGAGGATGTTACCCGAGCGGAACTTCTCTTTAGTGGATTTATTGTGGAACATAACTTGCCCATATCAGTCTCGGATCATGCTGGACCTCTATTTCAAAAGATGTTTCCAGATTCAAAAGTTGCTTCAAAGTATGGATGTGCAAGAACAAAAACTTGCAAGATGTGCAAGATGTGCAAGAACAAAAAAAAAAAAAAAAACAAAAACAAAAAGCAAGAAAAAAAAAAGAAAAAAAAAAAGAACAAAAAA
This sequence comes from Eptatretus burgeri, assembly GCF_056783735.1. Classification (NCBI taxonomy): domain Eukaryota; kingdom Metazoa; phylum Chordata; class Myxini; order Myxiniformes; family Myxinidae; genus Eptatretus; species Eptatretus burgeri. The sequence goes on from NC_140980.1 coordinate 2,879,173, forward strand.
AAAAAGAACAAGAACAAAGAAGAAAAAAAGAACACTGGTCAACAATTTTTTACTTTCTGAATGTTGTCTAGATTTCTACAAGTGAATTAGGGTATTCTGGCACTGCTGAATCAGGAAATGGCATCCGTTTCTCTCCATCAGGTCAGGTTTTTGTGCTAAGTTGATTTGAAAAAAATCAGATCTTGTGACAAAATCAATTACATTTTTGTGGCATTATCAGCTGATTTTTGTCAACACATATCATCCTAAACATGTTTTTAAGAAAAAAAAATGTTTTGCCAACAACATTTATTGATTACATGATAGAAACATCGATTACTGTCATCTGAATGGTGGGCATTGATAAAGGTAAGTACAACTAAATTGCATGTTGCGTCACCACTGTTCAAACTTCAGGGCTTGAACTTCCGTTTCTTCGAACTCCTGGAATGTTCAGCGGCAGGGAGGTCTCTCTTCAGATTCCAACAGTAGTCAGCCATCATGACTGCGTCCCAGCGACCCTGATACCTGGTCTCCATCTCCTTCATGTCCTGATGGAATCTCTCCCCTGCTCGTCACTCATTGAACCCAGGTTCTCAGGAAACCGGTTCATATGTGAAAATAGGTAGTGCATCTTGATGCTCATGTTGCAGTCCAGGTTTCTGAAAGCAGTCAGCATGTTGTTGACAAGTTCTGCGTAGTTTCTGGCCTTATTGTTGCCAAGAAAGTTCTTCACTACCAAAACAAATGTATTCCACGCTTCCAGTTCCACTTCGTTCATTGAGTTTTTGAACTCTGGATCTCTGATGAGCTGACGGATCTGAGAACCATCAAAGATGCCAGCTTTCAACTTCTCCATGGTCAATCCTGGAAAAGCCTGGCACAAGTAAGTGAAGCAGTCACCATCTTTGTCCAGAGCTATTGGTGAACTGCTTGATTAAGCCGAGCTTGATGTGCAGCGGTGGGAAGAGTATTCTGTCTCTGTCCACCAGAGGGTCGTTGATGACGTTCCTTTCTTTGCATGGCACCAATTCCTCCCGCACAGGCCAGTCCTTCTTCGTGTAATGCTGAGCACGGTCCCTACTATCCCACATGCACAGAAAACATGGGTACTTGGTGAAGCCAGACTGTTGTCCCAACAAAAAGTTCACCATCTTCAGGTCAACACAAATAAACCACTTATGCTGATCATAACCAATTTTCTCCAGCACGTACTTCACCGCTTCATACTTCTCCTTCAGTGTAGTCGAGTGAGCGATGGGTACAGAGGCAAACTGGTTGCCGTTGTGTAGCAGAACACATTTCAGTGATCGCTTGCTGCTGTCAATGAACAGTCTCCAATGTTTGGGTTCGTACTGTGGCACTCCAAGCTTGAGCAGAAGCGCATGTCATAAATTGGCGCATGTAGGTATTGTACATTCTTCAGAGTTCATTATTTCAAGAAATACAACTTTTTTGTATCACATTATTACAAAATCTGCCCCATTAACTTTAGTTTTGATCCACGAACTTTATGCTTTGCCTCACCAATTTTTGGAAGATTTTGAGGTTTTATGACTTCAAACTGATCCCTTTTCGACATAATCACCTAGAACTTTCGTACCTGAATACTTCTTGTCATTAAAATAATTATTTCCAATCAAAACAATTATTTGACATGACATTTTACCCCCACCAACTTCTTCTAAAATGCTCCACACATGCGTACATGCGTACATGTGAACAAAAATGTAAAAAACGACATGTGGCCATATCTCAAAAACTTGACCTGATTGAACAAAACTAATGTGAGTTTTGGATTCAGCGCATCAGATTCGTCCTAAATCAGCTTAAAAAATGCAGACAACAAATTTGTTGTTGACCAGTGTAATTGGTGAGTTGTCAAATGTTACTGCTTCATCTATTGCCGATATTGCTAGACTAGCTCCATTTAGCCTAGCTACAGACGGTAGCAATGACAGTGGTGAGGCCCAGCTATATCCTGTCCTGATTTCGTACTATGACAACAGTGCTGGGATTGTGAAGCAAGGTTTGCTAAGTTTGCCTGCGTGCAAACAAGATTCCACTGGAGAAAACATTTTCAAACTGCTTGATCATGAGTTCAGTGACAGGAAAATTCCGTGGGGAAATTGTGTTTCCTTTTGTGCTGATAATGCCTCTGTCATGGTGGGCAAGCACAAAGGAGTCGCTGCTTATATCCACAAACAAAATCCAGAGTGCTACATCATGGGATGCCCTTGCCATATGATGCACAATACGGCCAAGAAGGCGGCTCAGGCCTTCCCCATTGAATTAGATGACTTTCTCATCGATATTTACTACTACTTGGACAAAAGTAGTAAACGCGTCAAAGGAGTGAAAGCACTGCAAGAACTCTGTGATGCCCCGACACACAAGATTCTGAAGCATGTCGCAACAAGGTGGCTGTCCCTTGGTCAGTGCCTAGACAGGCTGATTGAACAGTGGGAGCCACTTCGCCTCTTCTTCAAAGAAGAAGTCCGAAGAAAAATGCAACCAACTGTAGCCAAGACTCTAACAACGAGCAAGAAGGACGGCACTGTATCTACTGCCAGTACTGGCACTGCAGGATCAAGCACTAGTGGAGCAGCATTCACCACTACCACTGCAGTATCTGCTGCGAAGAAGACAGCAGAGACAGCACCAAAACCAATGCTGAGAGCAGGTAGCATCACCGGCCCTTCATCACGTTCATCTACAAAGCAGATCCCTTCAGAGTCGAGAAAGACTGTGATAGTCCCATCTACAGGCAAAGAAGGACCCAAGTTAAGTTCTGCTTTTGCCAAATCACTTGACAGAAGCTCAGCAAAACCTTCGAATCAGAGGTCTTCTTCCTTGGCTGCACCTACCTCAAGCTCTCTCTCAAACGTAAAATTGGATCTGGTACTACGAGTCTGACCTCTTCTGCTGGCAGTAAACGCAAGTGTGATCTCCCTGCGGCTAAGTGTACGACGAGTTCTACAACTAAAAGCGCATCTTCCTCAAACACTGTGCAGGAATCTAGAGAAAAACGTGTCAACAGGATGTTCTTGTCTCCACAAACAAAACTCTATTGTTTCTTCCTTCGATATGCTAACAAGCTTTTTGAGAAGGGGAATCTTCTGCTCCAAAGAGACGAACCCTGTATTCATCTCCTGATCTTGGTCTTCTGGTCTTCTGAATTGAATGGTCTTCTGAAAGATATCTTCGTACGGTTTTTGAAACCATCGGTGTCATCGGTTGCTCTGGTAAATGTACCCTTCTCTGACAGAAATCATCAGAAGAATGATGAGGACCTCATGATTGGGAACGATGCCAAACTGTATATAAAGGAACAAAGGAGTCTCAAGAAATCCACCTTCACTCTGAGTGAGTCAGACATCCAAGGTTTCTTCAGTGCAGTTCGCTCATATTATGTGAAAGCCTGCAATTACATCTTCAAAACCTGGCCGCTAGATGATGAATTAGCCAAGCATGCTCAGGTGCTGGATGTTAAGCTACACCAAGAAGTGGGGTTTGACTGTGTGGAGTTTTTCATCAAGAAATTCCCCTGTCTGTTCAGTGGCGGTGATAGTGACATAGACAGTCTTGAGAGTGAATTCGCTCACTACCAGGCAGACGCCTCCATAGCTACAATTGCTACTGAGACAGTGAGAGTGGATGAGCAGTGGCATCGGATTTCACAGCTCACAGATCCCTGCACTGGTGCCAAGAAGTATCCTAATTTGAGCAAAGTGATGAAGGGAATCTTGGTCATTCCTCATTCGAACGCATCATGTGAGCGGGCACTCAGTCTTGTACGGAAGAATCATACTGAATTTCGTCCCAATTTGAGTGTCAAAACCCTGGAAGCTCTCTTAATTGAAAAACTAGCTCATAGCACCCCTTGCTACCAGAGAGAATACAGCAAAGACATAATCAGAAGGGCTAAAAGAGCCACACAGCTGTCACTCAGCAAAGCTGCCATGGAAAAAGCAAGCAGCAGTAGTACCAGCCAGTAAGGTAAGAAAAATATTGCTTCTTTTGTGCTTTTTGTTAATCTTTGATTGTCCCCTAACTTACTAATATTAACATACATGTAACATTAAAAAGTGCACAATTTTCCCCTTTTTTTGTTCAAAAAGTGGGAATTCTTAACATGTTAAATGCTCCAAAATAGGGCTCAGAGGGCACTAGAGAGCGTCTAGAACCCCAGAGCTTCCAGGGCCCTAAGGCGGGCCATGGACCCCGGCGCAAGGGTCGAGCGCTCCGCGCTCGAGATGTGCGCTTGGCGCACATAATTTGGTGTCGGTTGAAAATCCTCCCTAATTCTGATTTCCAAAAGTTGGCATCTCTGTATTATTGATGTAGTGAAGTTGAAATTAAAAAATAATTTCAAATTTTTTACCTGTTTTGAACTTAACTTTTTTGTAGCACATCAACGTTAAAGTTTTGGTGCAAGTTATTTGGAAGCTTGCATTCATTTAATATGTGTACTCGGATGCTGATATTTGGCATGGAGGTTCCTTTGGGGAATATTATTGGTGTGGTGAAGTTGAAATGAAAAAATAATTTCAAATGTTTAAAATTTTTGACCTTTTTTGAACTTAACTTTTTTGAAGCACATCAATGTTAAAGTTTTTGGTGCAAATGATTTTTTAGAAGCTTGCCATTCATTTAATATGTGTACTAGGATGCTGATATTTGGCATGGAAGTTCCTTTGGGGTACATTATTGGTGTAGTGATGTTGAAATTCAAAAATAATTTCAATTTTATAAAATTTTTGACCTGTTTTGAACTTTATTTATTTGTAGCATATCAACGTTAAAGTTTTTTCCTTTCTAATGTTTTTATTTACCACACTATTTTTTACTGATTAC
>NC_140981.1:0-16000 GCF_056783735.1 Eptatretus burgeri
TGAAGGCGCGTGGTGTAGAGAGCAAGCTAAGAGGGAATGTGTGTGGTGTATAGAGGAAGTTAGGAGTGAAGGTGTGTGGTGTATAGAGGAAGTTAGGAGTGTAGGTGTGTGTTGTATAGAGGAAGTTAGGAGTGAAGGTGTGTGGTGTATAGAGGAAGTGAGGAGTGAAGGTGTGCAGGGTAAACAGGAAGTTAGGAATGTAGGTGTGTGGTATACAGAGGAAGTGAGGAGTGAAGGTGCGTAGTGGAAAGACGAAGTGAGGAGTGAAGATGTGTGGTGTATAGAGGAAGTTAGGAGTGAAGGTGTGTGGTGTATAGAGGAAGTTAGGAGTGTAGGTGTGCAGGGTAAACAGGAAGTTAGGAGTGTAGGTGTGTGGTGTATAGAGGAAGTTAGGAGTGTAGGTGTGTGGTGTATAGAGGAAGTTAGGAGTGAAGGTGTGTGGTGTATAGAGGAAGTTAGGAATGAAGGTGTGTGGTGTATCGAGGAAGTTAGGAGTGTAGGTGTGTGGTGTAAAGAGGAAGTTAGGAGAGTAGGTGTGTAGTGTACAGAGGAAGTTAGGAGTGAAGGTGTGTGGTGTATAGAGGAAGTTGGGAGTGAAGGTGCGTAGTGGAAAGACGAAGTGAGGAGTGAAGATGTGTGGTGTATAGAGGAAGTTAGGAGTGAAGGTGTGTGGTGTATAGAGGAAGTGAGGAGTGAAGGTGTGTGGTGTATAGAGGAAGTTAGGAGTGAAGGTGTGTAGTGTACAGAGGAAGTTAGGAGTGAAGGTGTGTGGTGTATAGAGGAAGTTAGGAGTGTAGGTGTGTGCTGTATAGAGGAAGTTAGGAGTGAAGGTGTGTGGTGAAGAGAGGAAGTTAGGAGTGAAGGTGTGTGGTGTAGAGAGGAAGTTAGGAGTGAAGGTGTGTGGTGTAAAGAAGAAGTTAGGAGTGTAGGTGTGTGGTGTATAGAGGAAGTTAGGAGTGAAGGTGTGTGGTGTATAGAGGAAGTGAGGAGTGAAGGTGTGCAGGGTAAACAGGAAGTTAGGAATGTAGGTGTGTGGTGTATAGAGGAAGTTGGGAGTGAAGGTGTGTGGTATACAGAGGAAGTGAGGAGTGAAGGTGCGTAGTGGAAAGACGAAGTGAGGAGTGAAGATGTGTGGTGTATAGAGGAAGTTAGGAGTGAAGGTGTGTGGTGTATAGAGGAAGTTAGGAGTGAAGGTGTGTGGTGTATAGAGGAAGTTAGGAGTGAAGGTGTGCAGAGTAAAGAGGAAGTTAGGAGTGAAGGTGTTTGGTGTAAAGAGGAAGTTAGGAGTGAAGGTGTGTGGTGTATAGAGGAAGTTAGGAGTGAAGGTGTGTGGTGTATAGAGGAAGTGAGGAGTGAAGGTGTGTGGTGTATAGAGGAAGTTAGGAATGAAGGTGTGTGGTGTATAGAGGAAGTTAGGAGTGTAGGTGTGTGTTGTATAGAGGAAGTTAGGAATGAAGGTGTGTGGTGTATAGAGGAAGTTAGGAATGAAGGTGTGTGGTGTATAGAGGAAGTTAGGAGTGAAGGTGTGTGGTGTATAGAGGAAGTTAGGAGTGAAGGTGTGTGGTGTATAGAGGAAGTTAGGAGTGAAGGTGTGGGGTGTATAGAGGAAGGTAGGGGTGGAGGCGTGTGGTGCAGAGAGGGAGTTAGGAGTGAAGGTGTGTGGTGTAAAGAGGAAGTTAGGAGTGAAGGTGTGTGGTGTATAGAGGAAGTTAGGAGTGAAGGTGTGTGGTGTATAGAGGAAGTTAGGAGTGAAGGTGTGTGGTGTATAGAGGAAGTTAGGAGTGAAGGTGTTTGGTGTATAGAGGAAGTTAGGAGTGAAGGTGTGTGGTGTAAAGAGGAAGTTAGGAGTGAAGGTGTGTGGTGTATAGAGGAAGTTAGGAGTGAAGGTGTGTGGTGTATAGAGGAAGTTAGGAGTGAAGGTGTGTGGTGTATAGAGGAAGTTAGGAGTGAAGGTGTGTGGTGTATAGAGGAAGTTAGGAGTGAAGGTGTGTGGTGTGTAGAGGAAGTTAGGAGTGAAGGTGTGTGGTGTATAGAGGAAGTTAGGAGTGAAGGTGTGTGGTGTATAGAGGAAGTTTGGAGTGAAGGTGTGTGGTGTATAGAGGAAGTTAGGAGTGAAGGTGTGTGGTGTATAGAGGAAGTTAGGAGTGAAGGTGTTTGGTGTAAAGAGGAAGTTAGGAGTGAAGGTGTGTGGTGTATAGAGGAAGTTAGGAGTGAAGGTGTATGGTGTATAGAGGAAGTGAGGAGTGAAGGTGTGTGGTGTATAGAGGAAGTGAGGAGTGAAGGTGTGCAGGGTAAACAGGAAGTTAGGAATGTAGGTGTGTGGTGTATAGAGGAAGTTGGGAGTGAAGGTGTGTGGTATACAGAGGAAGTGAGGAGTGAAGGTGCGTAGTGGAAAGACGAAGTGAGGAGTGAAGATGTGTGGTGTATAGAGGAAGTTAGGAATGAAGGTGTGTGGTGTATAGAGGAAGTTAGGAGTGTAGGTGTGTGTTGTATAGAGGAAGTTAGGAATGAAGGTGTGTGGTGTATAGAGGAAGTTAGGAGTGAAGGTGTGTGGTGTATAGAGGAAGTTAGGAGTGAAGGTGTGTAGTGTACAGAGGAAGTTAGGAGTGAAGGTGTGTGGTGTATAGAGGAAGTTAGGAGTGAAGGTGTGTGGTGTATAGAGGAAGTTAGGAGTGTAGGTGTGTGCTGTATAGAGGAAGTTAGGAGTGAAGGTGTGTGGTGTAGAGAGGAAGTTAGGAGTGAAGGTGTGTGGTGTAGAGAGGAAGTTAGGAGTGAAGGTGTGTGGTGTATAGAGGAAGTTAGGAGTGAAGGTGTGTGTTGTATAGAGGAAGTTAGGAATGAAGGTGTGTGGTGTATAGAGGAAGTTAGGAGTGAAGGTGTGTGGTGTATAGAGGAAGTTAGGAGTGAAGGTGTGTGGTGTATAGAGGAAGTTAGGAGTGAAGGTGTGTGGTGTATAGAGGAAGTTAGGAGTGAAAGTGTGTGGTGTATAGAGGAAGTTAGGAGTGTAGGTGTGTGGTGTACAGAGGAAGTTAGGAGTGAAAGTGTGTGGTGTATAGAGGAAGTTAGGAGTGAAGGTGTGTGGTGTATAGAGGAAGTTCGGATTGAATGTGTTTGGTGTATAGAGGAAGTTAGGAGTGAAGGTGTGTGGTGTATAGAGGAAGTTAGGAGTGAAGGTGTGTGGTGTATAGAGGAAGTTAGGAGTGAAGGTGTGTGGTGTAGAGGAAGTTAGGAGTGAAGGTGTGTGGTGTATAGAGGAAGTGAGGACTGAAGGTGTGTGGTGTATAGAGGAAGTTAGGAGTGAAGGTGTGTGGTGTATAGAGGAAGTGAGGAGTGTAGGTGTGTGGTGTATTGACGAAGTTAGGAGTGAAGGTGTGTGGTGTATAGAGGAAGTTAGAAGTGAAGGTGTGTGGTGTATAGAGGAAGTTAGAAGTGAAGGTGTGTGGTGTATAGAGGAAGTTAGAAGTGAAGGTGTGTAGTGTATAGAGGAAGTTAGAAGTGAAGGTGTGTAGTGTATAGAGGAAGGTAGGAGTGAAGGTGTGTGGTGTATAGAGGAAGTTAGGAGTGAAGGTGTGTGGTGTACAGAGGAAGTTAGGAGTGCAGGTGTGTGGTGTATAGAGGAAGTTAGGAGTGAAGGTGTGTGGTGTACAGAGGAAGTTAGGAGTGAAGGTGTGTGGTGTATAGAGGAAGTTAGGAGTGAAGGTGTGTGGTGTATAGAGGAAGTTAGGAGTGTAGGTGTGTGGTGTCCGAGGAAGTTAGGAGTGAAGGTGTGTGGTGTATAGAGGAAGTTAGGAGGGAAGGTGTTTCGTGTATCGAGGAAGTTAGGAGTGAAGGTGTGTGGTGTATAGAGGAAGTTAGGAGTGAAGGTGTGTGGTGTATAGAGGAAGTTCGGAGTGAAGGTGTGTGGTGTATAGAGGAAGTTAGGAGTGAAGGTGTGTGGTGTATAGAGGAAGTACGGAGTGAAGGTGTGTGGTGTATAGAGGAAGTTCGGAGTGAAGGTGTGTGGTGTAAAGAGGAAGTTAGGAGTGAAGGTGTGTGGTGTATAGAGGAAGTTAGGAATGAAGGTGTGTGGTGTATAGAGGAAGTTAGGAGTGAAGGTGTGTGGTGTATAGAGGAAGTTAGAAGTGAAGGTGTTTGGTGTATAGAGGAAGTTAGAAGTGAAGGTGTTTGGTGTATAGAGGAAGTTAGCAGTGAAGGTGTGTGGTGTATAGAGGAAGTTAGGAATGAAGGTGTGTGTTGTATAGAGGAAGTTAGGAATGAAGGTGTGTGGTGTATAGAGGAAGTTAGGAATGAAGGTGTGTGGTGTATAGAGGAAGTTAGGAGTGTAGGTGTATAGTGTACAGAGGAAGTTAGGAGTGAAGGTGTGTGGTGTATAGAGGAAGTTAGGAGTGAAGGTGTGTAGTGTACAGAGGAAGTTAGGAGTGAAGGTGTGTGGTGTATAGAGGAAGTTAGGAGAGTAGGTGTGTAGTGTATAGAGGGAGTAAGGAGTGTAGGTGTGTGCTGTATAGAGGAAGTTAGGAGTGAAGGTGTGTGGTGAAGAGAGGAAGTTAGGAGTGAAGGTGTGTGGTGTAGAGAGGAAGTTAGGAGTGAAGGTGTGTGGTGTATAGAGGAAGTTAGGAGTGAAGGTGTGTGGTGTATAGAGGAAGTTAGGAGTGAAGGTGTGTGGTGTATAGAGGAAGTTAGGAGTGAAGGTGTGTGGTGTATAGAGGAAGTTCGGAGTGAAGATGTGTGGTGTATAGAGGAAGTTAGGAGTGTAGGTGTGTGGTGTATAGAGGAAGTTAGGAGTGAAGATGTGTGGTGTTTAGGGGAAGTTAGGAGTGGAGGTGTGCGGTGTATAGAGGAAGTTAGGAGTGAAGGTGTGTGTCGTATAGAGGAAGTTAGGAGTGAAGGTGTGTGGTGTATAGAGGAAATTAGGAGTGAAGGTGTGTGGTGTATAGAGGAAGTTAGGAGTGAAGGTGTGTGGTGTATAGAGGAAGTTAGGAGTGCAGGTGTGTGGTGTACAAAGGAAGTTAGGAGTGAAGGTGTGTGGTGTATAGAGGAAGTTAGGAGTGAAGGTGTTTGGTGTATAGAGGAAGTTAGGAGTGAAGGTGTTTGGTGTAAAGAGGAAGTTAGAAGTGAAGGTGTGTGGTGTATAGAGGAAGTTAGGAGTGAAGGTGTGTGGTGTATAGAGGAAGTTAGGAGTGAAGGTGTTTGGTGTAAAGAGGAAGTTAGGAGTGAAGGTGTGTGGTGTATAGAGGAAGTTAGGAGTGAAGGTGTGTGGTGTATAGATGAAGTTAGGAGTGAAGGTGTGTGGTGTATAGATGAAGTTCGGAGTGAAGGTGTGTGGTGTATAGAGGAAGTTAGGAGTGAAGGTGTGTGGTGTATAGAGGAAGTTAGGAGTGAAGGTGTGTGGTGTATAGAGGAAGTTAGGAGTGAAGGTGTGTGGTGTATAGAGGAAGTTAGGAGTGAAGGTGTGTGGTGTAGAGGAAGTTAGGAGTGAAGGTGTTTGGTGTATAGAGGAAGTTAGGAGTGAAGGTGTGTGGTGTATAGAGGAACTTAGGAGTGAAGGTGTGTGGTGTATAGAGGAAGTTAGGAGCGAAGGTGTGTGGTGTATAGAGCACGTTCGGAGTGAAGGTGTGTGGTGTATAGAGGAAGTTAGGAGTGTAGGTGTGTGGTGTATAGAGGAAGTTAGGAGTGAAGGTGTGTGGTGTATAGAGGAAGTTAGGAGTGAAGGTGTTTGGTGTATAGAGGAAGTTAGGAGTGAAGGTGTGTGGTGTATAGAGGAAGTTAGGAGTGAAGGTGTGTGGTGTATAGAGGAAGTTAGGAGTGAAGGTGTGTGGTGTATAGAGGAAGTTAGGAGTGAAGGTGTGTGGTGTATAGAGGAAGTTCGGAGTGAAAGTGTGTGGTGTATAGAGGAAGTTAGGAGTGAAGGTGTGTGGTGTATAGAGGAAGTTAGGAGTGAAGGTGTGTGGTGTATAGAGGAAGTTAGGAGTGAAGGTGTTTGGTGTATAGAGGAAGTTAGGAGTGAAGGTGTGTGGTGTATAGAGTAACTTAGGAATGAAAGTGTGTGGTGTATAGAGCAAGTTAGCAATGAAGGTGTGTGGTGTATAGAGGAAGCTAGGAGTGAAGGTGTGTAGTGTATAGAGGCAGTTAGGAGTGAAGGTGTGTGGTGTATAGAGGAAGTTAGGAATGAAGGTGTGTGGTGTATAGAGGAAGTTAGGAGTGAAGGTGTGTAGTGTATAGAGGAAGTTAGGAGTGAAGGTGTTTGGTGTATAGAGGAAGTTAGAAGTGAAGGTGTTTGGTGTAAAGAGGAAGTGAGGAGTGAAGGTGTGTGATGTAAAGAGGAAGTTAGGAGTGAAGGTGTGTGGTGTATAGAGGAAGTTAGGAGTGAAGGTGTGTGTTGCATAGAGGAAGTTATGAGTGAAGGTGTGTGGTGTATAGAGGAAGTTAGGAGTGAAGGTGTGTGGTGTATAGAGGAAGTTAGGAGTGAAGGTGTGTGTTGCATAGAGGAAGTTAGGAGTGAAGGTGTGTGGTGTATAGAGGAAGTTAGGAGTGAAGGTGTGTGGTGTATAGAGGAAGTTAGGAGTGAAGGTGTGTGGTGTATAGAGGAAGTTAGGAGTGAAGGTGTGTGGTGTATAGAGGAAGTTAGGAGTGAAGGTGTGTGGTGTATAGAGGAAGTTCGGAGTGAAGGTGTGTGGTGTATAGAGGAAGTTAGGAGTGAAGGTGTGTGGCGTATAGAGGAAGTTCGGAGTGAAGGTGTGTGGTGTATAAAGGAAGTTCGGAGTGAAGGTGTGTGGTGTATAGAGGAAGTTAGGAGTGAAGGTGTGTGGTGTATAGAGGAACTTAGGAGTGAAGGTGTGTGGTGTATAGAGGAAGTTAGGAGTGAAGGTGTGTGGTGTATAGAGGAAGTTAGGAGTGAAGGTGTGTGGTGTATAGAGGAAGTTAGGAGTGAAGGTGTGTGGTGTATAGTGGAAGTTTGGAGTGAAGGTGTGTGGTGTATAGAGGAAGTTAGAAGTGAAGGTGTGTGGTGTATAGAGGAAGCTCGGAGTGAAGGTGTGTGGTGTATAGAGGAAGTTAGGAGTGAAGGTGTGTGGTGTATAGAGGAAGTTAGGAGTGAAGGTGTGTGGTGTATAGAGGAAGTTAGGAGTGAAGGTGTGTGGTGTATAGAGGAAGTTCGGAGTGAAGGTGTGTGGTGTATAGAGGAAGTTAGGAGTGAAGGTGTTTGGTGTATAGAGGAAGTTAGGAGTCAAGGTGTGTGGCGTATAGAGGAAGTTAGGAGTGAAGGTGTGTGGTGTATAGAGGAAGTAAGGACTGAAGGCGTGTGGTGTAAAGAGGAAGCTAGGAGTGAACGTTTTTGGTGTATAGAGGAAGTTAGGAGTGAACGCATGTGGTGTATAGAGGAAGTTAGAAATGAATATGTGTGGTGTATAGAGGAAGTTAGGAGTGAAGGTGTGTGGTGTATAGAGGAAGTTAGGAGTGAAGGTGTGTGGTGTATAGAGGAAGTTAGGAGTGAAGGTGTGTGGTGTATAGAGGAAGTTAGGAGTGTAGGTGTGTGGTGTATAGAGGAAGTTAGGAGTGAAGGTGTGTGGTGAATAGAGGAAGTTAGGAGTGAAGGTGTGTGGTGTATAGAGGAAGTTAGGAGTGAAGGTGTGTGGTGTATAGAGGAAGTTAGGAGTGAAGGTGTGTGGTGTATAGAGGAAGTTAGGAGTGAAGGTGTGTGGTGTATAGAGGAAGTTAGGAGTGAAGGTGTGTGGTGTATAGAGGAAGTTAGGAGTGAAGGTGTGTGGTGTATAGAGGAAGTTAGGAGTGAAGGTGTGTGGTGTATAGAGGAAGTTAGGAGTGAAGGTGTGTGGTGTATAGAGGAAGTTAGGAGTGAAGGTGTGTGGTGTATAGAGGAAGTTAGGAGTGAAGGTGTGTGGTGTATAGAGGAAGTTAGGAGTGAAGGTGTGTGGTGTATAGAGGAAGTTAGGAGTGAAGGTGTGCGGTGTATAGAGGAAGTTAGGAGTGAAGGTGTGTGGTGTATAGAGGAAGTTAGGAGTGAAGGTGTGTGGTGTATAGAGGAAGTTAGGAGTGAAGGTGTGTGGTGTATAGAGGAAGTTCGGAGTGAAGGTGTGTGGTGTATAGAGGAAGTTAGGAGTGAAGGTGTGTGGTGTATAGAGGAAGTTCGGAGTGAAGGTGTGTGGTGTATAGAGGAAGTTAGGAGTGAAGGTGTTTGGTGTATAGAGGAAGTTAGGAGTGAAGGTGTGTGGTGTATAGAGGAAGTTAGGAGTGAAGGTGTGTGGCGTATAGAGGAAGTTAGGAGTGAAGGTGTGTGGTGTATAGAGGAAGTTAGGAGTGAAGGTGTGTGGTGTATAGAGGAAGTTAGGAGTGAAGGTGTGTGGTGTATAGAGGAAGTTAGGAGTGAAGGTGTGTGGTGTATAGAGGAAGTTCGGAGTGAAGGTGTGTGGTGTATAGAGGAAGTTAGGAGTGAAGGTGTGTGGTGTATAGAGGAAGTTAGGAGTGAAGGTGTGTGGTGTATAGAGGAAGTTCGCAGTGAAGGTGTGTGGTGTATAGAGGAACTTAGGAGTGAAGGTGTGTGGGGTATAGCGGCAGTTACGACTGAAGGTGTGTGGTGTATAGAGGAAGTGAGGAGTGAAGGTGTGTGTTGTATAGAGGAAGTTAGGAGTGAAGGTGTGTGGTGTATAGAGGAAGTTAGGAGTGAAGGTGTGTGGTGTATAGAGGAAGTTAGGAGTGAAGGTGTGTGGTGTATAGAGGAAGTTAGGAGTGAAGGTTTTTGGTGTAAAGAGGAAGTTAGGAGTGAAGGTGTTTGGTGTATAGAGGAAGTTAGGAGTGAAGGTGTGTGGTGTATAGAGGAAGTTAGGAGTGAAGGTGTTTGGTGTATAGAGGAAGTTAGGAGTGAAGGTGTGTGGTGTACAGAGGAAGTTAGGAGTGTGAAGGTGTGTGGTGTATAGAGGAAGTTAGGAGTGAAGGTGTGTGGTGTATAGAGGAAGTTAGGAGTGAAGGTGTGTGGTGTATAGAGGAAGTTAGGAGTGAAGGTGTGTGGTGTATAGAGCAAGTTCGGAGTGAAGGTGTGTGGTGTACAGAGGAAGTTAGGAGTGAAAGTGTGTGGTGTATAGAGGAAGTTAGGAGTGAAAGTGTGTGGTGAAGAGAGGAATTTAGGAGTGAAAGTGTGTGGTGTAGAGAGGAAGTTAGGAGTGAAAGTGTGTGGTGTAGAGAGGAAGTTAGGAGTGAAAGTGTGTGGTGTATAGAGGAAGTTAGGAGTGAAAGTGTGTGGTGTAGAGAGGAAGTTAGGAGTGAAAGTGTGTGGTGTATAGAGGAAGTTAGGAGTGTAGGTGTGTGGTGTAAAGAGGAAGTTAGGAGAGTAGGTGTGTAGTGTATAGAGGAAGTTAGGAGTGTAGGTGTGTGGTGTAAAGAGGAAGTTAGGAGAGTAGGTGTGTAGTGTACAGAGGAAGTTAGGAGTGAAGGTGTGTGGTGTATAGAGGAAGTTAGGAGTGAAGGTGTGTGGTGTATAGAGGAAGTTGGGAGTGAAGGTGTGTGGTATACAGAGGAAGTGAGGAGTGAAGGTGCGTAGTGGAAAGACGAAGTGAGGAGTGAAGATGTGTGGTGTATAGAGGAAGTTAGGAGTGAAGGTGTGTGGTGTATAGAGGAAGTGAGGAGTGAAGGTGTGTGGTGTATAGAGGAAGTTAGGAATGAAGGTGTGTGGTGTATAGAGGAAGTTAGGAGTGAAGGTGTGTGGTGTATAGAGGAAGTTAGGAGTGAAGGTGTGTGGTGTATAGAGGAAGTTAGGAGTGTAGGTGTGTGCTGTATAGAGGAAGTTAGGAGTGAAGGTGTGTGGTGTATAGAGGAAGTTAGGAGTGAAGGTGTGTGGTGTATAGAGGAAGTTAGGAGTGAAGGTGTGTGGTGTATAGAGGAAGTTAGGAGTGAAGGTGTGTGGTGTATAGAGGAAGTTAGGAGTGAAGGTGTGTGGTGTATAGAGGAAGTTAGGAGTGAAGGTGTGTGGTGTATAGAGGAAGTTAGGAGTGAAGGTGTGTAGTGTACAGAGGAAGTTAGGAGTGAAGGTGTGTGGTGTATAGAGGAAGTTAGGAGTGAAGGTGTGTGGTGTATAGAGGAAGTTAGGAGTGTAGGTGTGTGGTGTACAGAGGAAGTTAGGAGTGAAGGTGTGTGGTGTATAGAGGAAGTTAGGAGTGAAGGTGTGTGGTGTATAGAGGAAGTTAGGAGTGAAGGTGTGTGGTGTATAGAGGAAGTTAGGAGTGAAGGTGTGTAGTGTACAGAGGAAGTTAGGAGTGAAGGTGTGTGGTGTATGGAGGAAGTTAGGAGTGAAGGTGTGTAGTGTACAGAGGAAGTTAGGAGTGAAGGTGTGTGGTGTATAGAGGAAGTTAGGAGTGAAGGTGTGTGGTGTATAGAGGAAGTTAGGAGTGAAGGAGTGTGGTGTATAGAGGAAGTTAGGAGTGAAGGTGTGTGGTGTATAGAGGAAGTTAGGAGTGAAGGTGTGTGGCGTATCGAGGAAGTTAGGAGTGAAGGTGTGTGGTGTATAGAGGAAGTTAGGAGTGAAGGTGTGCGGTGTATAGAGGAACTTAGGAGTGAAGGTGTGTGGTGTATAGTGGAAGTTAGGAGTGAAGGTGTGTGGTGTATAGAGGAAGTTAGGAGTGAAGCTGTGTGGTGTATAGAGGAAGTTAGGAGTGAAGGTGTGTGGTGTATAGAGGAAGTTAGGAGTGAAGGTGTGTGGTGTATAGAGGAAGTTAGGAGTGAAGGTGTGTGGTGTATAGAGGAAGTTAGGAGTGAAGGTGTGTGGTGTATAGAGGAAGTTAGGAGTGAAGGTGTGTGGTGTATAGAGGAACTTAGGAGTGAAGGTGTGTGGTGTATAGAGGAAGTTAGGAGTGAAGGTGTGTGGTGTATAGAGGAAGTTAGGAGTGAAGGTGTGTGGTGTATAGAGGAAGTTAGGAGTGAAGGTGTGTGGTGTATAGAGGAAGTTAGAAGTGAAGGTGTGTGGTGTATAGAGGAAGTTAGGAGTGAAGGTGTGTGGCGAATAGAGGAAGTAAGGAGTGAAGGTGTGTGGTGTATAGAGGAAGTTAGGAGTGAAGGTGTGTGGTGTAAAGAGGAAGTTAGGAGTGAAGGTGTGTGGTGTATAGAGGAAGTTAGGAGTGAAGGTGTGTGGTGTATAGAGGAAGTTAGGAGTGAAGGTGTGTGGTGTATAGAGGAAGTTAGGAGTGAAGGTGTTTGGTGTATAGAGGAAGTTAGGAGTGAAGGTGTTTGGTGTAAAGAGGAAGTTAGGAGTGAAGGTGTGTGGTGTATAGAGGAAGTTAGGAGTGAAGGTGTGTGGTGTATAGAGGAAGTTAGGAGTGAAGGTGTGTGGTGTATAGAGGAAGTTAGGAGTGAAGGTGTGTGGTGTAAAGAGGAAGTTAGGAGTGAAGGTGTTTGGTGTAAAGAGGAAGTTAGAAGTGAAGGTGTGTGGTGTATAGAGGAAGTTAGGAGTGAAGGTGTGTGGTGTATAGAGGAAGTTAGGAGTGAAGGTGTGTGGTGTATAGAGGAAGTTAGGAGTGAAGGTGTTTGGTGTATAGAGGAAGTTAGGAGTGAAGGTGTGTGGTGTATAGAGGAAGTTAGGAGTGAAGGTGTGTGGTGTATAGAGGAAGTTAGGAGTGAAGGTGTGTGGTGTATAGAGGAAGTTCGGAGTGAAGGTGTGTGGTGTATAGAGGAAGTTAGGAGTGAAGGTGTGTGGTGTATAGAGGAAGTTAGGAGTGAAGGTGTGTGGTGTATAGAGGAAGTAAGGAGTGAAGGTGTGTGGTGTATAGAGGAAGCTAGGAGTGAAGGTGTGTGGTGTATAGAGGAAGGTAGGAGTGACGGTGTGTGGTGTATAGAGGAAGTTAGGAGTGAAGGTGTGTGGTGTATAGAGGAAGTTAGGAGTGAAGGTGTGGTGTATAGAGGAAGTTAGGAGTGAAGGTGTGTGGTGTATAGAGGAAGTTAGGAGTGAAGGTGTGTGGTGTATAGAGGAAGTTAGGAGTGAAGGTGTGTGGTGTATAGAGGAAGTTAGGAGTGAAGGTGTGTGGTGTATAGAGGAAGTTAGGAGTGAAGGTGTGTGGCGAATAGAGGAAGTAAGGAGTGAAGGTGCGTGGTGTATAGAGGAAGTTAGGAGTGAAGTTGGGTGGTGTATAGAGGAACTTAGGAGTGAAGGTGTGTGGTGTATAGAGGAATTTAGGAGTGAAGGTGTGTATTGTAGAGAGGAAGTTAGGAGTGAAGGTGTGTGGCGTATAGAGGAAGTTCGGAGTGAAGGTGTGTGGTGTATAGAGGAAGTTAGGAGTGAAGGTGTGTGGTGTATAGAGGAACTTAGGAGTGAAGGTGTGTGGTGTATAGAGGAAGTTAGGAGTGAAGGTGTGTGGTGTATAGAGGAAGTTAGGAGTGAAGGTGTGTGGTGTAGAGAGGAAGTTAGGAGTGAAGGTGTGTGGTGTATAGAGGAAGTTAGGAGTGAAGGTGTGTGGTGTATAGAGGAAGTTAGGAGTGAAGGTGTGTGGTGTATAGAGGAAGTTAGGAATGAAGGTGTGTGGTGTATAGAGGAAGTTAGGAGTGAAGGTGTGTGGTGTATAGAGGAAGTTAGGAGTGAAGGTGTGTGGTGTATAGAGGAAGTTAGGAGTGTAGGTGTGTGCTGTATAGAGGAAGTTAGGAGTGAAGGTGTGTGGTGTACAGAGGAAGTTAGGAGTGAAGGGGCGGGGGGTAGAGAGGAAGTTAGGAGTGAAGGTGTGTGGTGTATAGAGGAAGTTAGGAGTGAAGGTGTGTGGTGTATAGAGGAAGTTAGGAGTGAAGGTGTGTGGTGTATAGAGGAAGTTAGGAGTGAAGGTGTGTGCTGTATAGTGGAAGTTAGGAGTGAAAGTGTTTGGTGTAGAGACGAAGTTAGAAGTGAAGGTGTGTGGTGTATAGTGGAAGTTAGGAGAGGAGGTGTGTGGTGTATAGAGGAAGTTAGGAGTGAAGGTGTGTGGTGTACGGAGGAAGTTAGGAGTGAAGGTGTGTGGTGTACAGAGGAAGTTAGGAGTGAAAGTGTGTGTTGTATAGACGAAGTTCGGAGTGAAAGTGTGTGGTGTATAGAGGAAGTTAGGAGTGAAAGTGTGTGGTGTAGAGAGGAAGTTAGGAGTGAAGGTGTTTGGTGTATAGAGGAAGTTAGGAGTGAAGGTGTGTGGTGTATAGAGGAAGTTAGGAGTGAAGGTGTGTGGTGTATAGAGGAAGTTAGGAGTGAAGGTGTGTGGTGTATAGAGGAAGTTAGGAGTGAAGGTGTGTGGTGTATAGAGGAAGTTAGGAATGAAGGTGTGTGGTGTATAGAGGAAGTTAGGAATGAAGGTGTGTAGTGTATAGAGGAAGTTAGGAGAGTAGGTGTGTAGTGTATAGAGGGAGTAAGGAGTGTAGGTGTATAGTGTACAGAGGAAGTTAGGAGTGAAGGTGTGTGGTGTATAGAGGAAGTTAGGAGTGAAGGTGTGTAGTGTACAGAGGAAGTTAGGAGTGAAGGTGTGTGGTGTATAGAGGAAGTTAGGAGTGAAGGTGTGTGGTGTATAGAGGAAGTTAGGAGTGAAGGTGTGTGGTGTATAGAGGAAGTTAGGAGTGAAGGTGTGTGGTGTATAGAGGAAGTTAGGAGTGTAGGTGTGTGCTGTATAGAGGAAGTTAGGAGTGAAGGTGTGTGGTGTATAGAGGAAGTTAGGAGTGAAGGTGTGTGGTGTATAGAGGAAGTTAGGAGTGAAGGTGTGTGGTGTATAGAGGAAGTTAGGAGTGAAGGTGTGTGGTGTATAGAGGAAGTTAGGAGTGTAGGTGTGTGTTGTATAGAGGAAGTTAGGAATGAAGGTGTGTGGTGTATAGAGGAAGTTAGGAATGAAGGTGTGTGGTGTATAGAGGAAGTTAGGAGTGTAGGTGTGTGGTGTAAAGAGGAAGTTAGGAGAGTAGGTGTGTAGTGTACAGAGGAAGTTAGGAGTGAAGGTGTGTGGTGTATAGAGGAAGTTGGGAGTGAAGGTGTGTGGTGTATAGAGGAAGTTGGGAGTGAAGGTGTGTGGTGTATAGAGGAAGTTAGGAGTGAAGGTGTGTGGTGTATAGAGGAAGTTAGGAGTGAAGGTGTGTGGTGTATAGAGGAACTTAGGAGTGAAGGTGTGTGGTGTATAGAGGAAGTTGGGAGTGAAGGTGTGTGGTGTATAGAGGAAGTTAGGAGTGAAGGTGTGTGGTGTATAGAGGAAGTTAGGAGTGAAGGTGTGTGGTGTATAGAGGAAGTTAGGAGTCAAGGTGTGTGGTGTATAGAGGAAGTTAGGAGTGAAGGTGTGTGGTGTATAGAGGAAGTGAGGAGTGTAGGTGTGTGGTGTATTGACGAAGTTAGGAGTGAAGGTGTGTGGTGTATAGAGGAAGTTAGGAGTGAAGGTGTGTGGTGTATAGAGGAACTTAGGAGTGAAGGTGTGTGGTGTATAGAGGAAGTTAGGAGTGAAGGTGTGTGGTGTATAGAGGAAGTTAGGAGTGAAGGTGTGTGGTGTATAGAGGAAGTTAGGAGTGAAGGTGTGTGGTGTATAGAGGAACTTAGGAGTGAAGGTGTGTGGTGTATAGAGGAAGTTAGGAGTGAAGGTGTGTGGTGTATAGAGGAAGTTAGGAGTGAAGGTGTGTGGTGTATAGAGGAAGTTATGAGTGAAGGTGTGTGGTGTATAGAGGAAGTTAGGAGTGAAGGTGTGTGGTGTATAGAGGAAGTTAGGAGTGAAGGTGTGTGGTGTATAGAGGAAGTTAGGAGTGAAGGTGTGTGGTGTATAGAGGAACTTAGGAGTGAAGGTGTGTGGTGTATAGAGGAAGTTAGGAGTGAAGGTGTGTGGTGTATAGAGGAAGTTAGGAGTGAAGGTGTGTGGTGTATAGAGGAAGTTAGGAGTGTAGGTGTGTGGTGTATAGAGGAAGTTAGGAGTGAAGGTGTGTGGTGTATAGAGGAAGTTAGGAGTGAAGGTGTGTGGTGTATAGAGGAAGTTAGGAGTGAAGGTGTGTGGTGTAGAGAGGAAGTTAGGAGTGAAGGTGTGTGGTGTATAGAGGAAGTTAGGAGTGAAAGTGTGTGGTGTATAGAGGAAGTTAGGAGTGAAGGTGTGTGGTGTATAGAGGAAGTTAGGAGTGAAGGTGTGTGGTGTATAGAGGAAGTTAGGAGTGAAGGTGTGTGGTGTATAGAGGAAGTTAGGAGTGAAGGTGTGTGGTGTATAGAGGAAGTTCGGAATGAAGGTGTGTGGTGTATAGACGAAGTTAGGAGCGAAGGTGTTTGGCGTACAGACCAAGTTAGGAGTGAAGGTGTGTGGTGTATAGAGGAAGTTAGGAGTGAAGGTGTGTGGTGTATAGAGGAAGTGAGGAGTGAAGGTGTGTGGTGTATAGAGGAAGTTAGGAATGAAGGTGTGTGGTGTATAGAGGAAGTTAGGAATGAAGGTGTGTGGTGTTTAGAGGAAGTTAGGAATGAAGGTGTGTGGTGTATAGAGGAAGTTAGGAGTGTAGGTGTGTGCTGTATAGAGGAAGTTAGGAGTGAAGGTGTGTGGTGTATAGAGGAAGTTAGGAATGAAGGTGTGTGGTGTATAGAGGAAGTTAGGAGTGAAGGTGTGTGGTGTAGAGAGGAAGTTAGGAGTGTAGGTGTGTGGTGTAGAGAGGAAGTTAGGAGTGGAGGTGTGTGGTGTATTGAGGAAGTTAGGAGTGTAGGTGTGTGGTGTAGAGAGGAAGTTAGGAGTGGAGGTGTGTGGTGTATTGAGGAAGTTAGGAGTGCAGGTGTGTGGTGTATAGAGGAAGTTAAGAGTGTAGGTGTGTGGTGTAGAGAGGAAGTTAGGAGTGTAGGTGTGTGGTGTATAGAGGAAGTTAATAGTGTAGGTGTGTGGTGTAGAGAGGAAGTTAGGTGTGTAGGTGTGTGGTGTAGAGAGGAAGTTAAAAGTGTAGGTGTGTGGTGTAATGAGGAAGTTAGGAGTGAAGGTGTGTGGTGTATTGAGGAAGTTAGGAGTGAAGGTGTGTGGTGTATTGAGGAAGTTAGGAGTGAAGGTGTGTGGTGTATAGAGGAAGTTAGGAG